>NC_057789.1:22172258-22516826 GCF_014905175.1 Aphidius gifuensis
TTTAACATTTTCATCTTTATATCTAAAATCAAAAATTAGAACGCCATGTAAATTTGACATTTTAAAAATGTTAATTTATTTTACACATACAATTAACACTTAAAAAAAATTATAAAATTTTAATTTGACATTTTCAAATCAATAAAAATTAGTTTTGAGAGATGTTACCGCCAGGTCTTTGCAGAGTTAAATTAATTATTTTCCTCAACTATACCAGTGGAGAATAAGTAAAATTTCATAGTGTTTTGAAATAAGTTTTGTACATATAAATAATATATAAATATTAAGGATTACAAAAATAACTTATTCTTTGGTTCATCTTTTTTGTTTTATCGAGGATCATATCCATTCGATAATAAAATAATTATTTATTTTTTTGTTGCAATGTGTCATACCTAACCTATGATTTTGCTAGTTTATGTCAATTTTTTTTATATTATATATCCATTTTACTACAAATAAATTTATTTGTAGATCATGTTATTAATATTTTGTGTGATTGTTTTGTAATTTTATAATTAAAGATTGAGTAAATAATTTTGACATAATTATATTATAATACTTTTATTCAAGACAATTTACATTTTTCTTGAAGAATTTACATTTTGATGGCAAAATTTAAAACTTTTTAGAAAAAAACATGGATTATAAAAATCAATTACACATACTTTGAAATGTTAACTTTTAACATTTTTCGAATATTAATTTTAACACTTTTTTTAAATGTGTTAATTTTTAAACTTTATTTTTTAAGAATTGTTAAAATTTAACAAAATATTGAATTTAACAGCCCAAAATCGACTCAATCTTACTATCAAAAATATTAAATTACATTTTTATATTATTTAGTATGGATGGAAAAATAAGCTGTAGGAAGGATCTTGAAATTACTTATTCATTTTAAAATTAATTTGCGCTAAAAATTAAGTAGCAAGAAACAAAATTTACAAATAAAACAATTGTTGCCCAACGCTATTAAATGGTGAATTTTGCATCGGAACCATCTATACTCCTATAGGGCAGGAATTACATTTTACAATGTTTTAATTTCAATAATTGGGGTATTCAATGTGATATCAGCTATTAGCGTTGTTCTGATAATGATAAATTCTATATTTATATTTATTAAAAAATTATATTAAAAAAATTTTTAAAATTATGAACAGTCTCTTAAAAATCAGGACATTTGACAAATTAGACCGTATCAGGGACAAGCCAAAAAACAAAATCGATAATATTGACTCTGAAATCAAGGACATGGCCTACTGTATTCTTGAGGAATCAAGTAAGTTTTTCATTGATGTTTGTTTCTTATGAATTTCTATTCATTTTGCAATTATCAGTTGTTCAAATAATATATATTGCAATAATAATAAAATCAAAAAGCATTATAATATTTGAAAAATATAAATTTTATTTTTATAGAATTATTATTGTTATTTATTTATAAATAAAAATTTATATTTTATTGTAGTCATGTATTTGATCAACCGCCTTCTATGACATAATAGTTTTGCAGATAAAAATATTCATAGAATAAAACATTTTAAAGGTAAATTCAGAAGTGACATGGGGAAGTTGTGGCTCATATATTATCGAAAGTCATGATAAACTTGACAAAACGGTTAGTAACTCAATGCTCTGGAAAGAAATAGGTAACAAAGTATACACTACAGCAAAAGATAAAGATTATTTATGCAAATCAATTGAAGCATACACCAAGAGTATTGCCTATGCACCAGCTGGATCCAGTGAATTATCATTGGCTTATGCGAATCGTTCAGCTGTATTATTCAAAGCAAGACTCTATGAAGATTGTCTCCTTGACATTGAACGTTCATTAGAATCAGACTATCCAGATAAATTAAAAACAAAATTATTTTTACGTCAATCATTGTGTTCCAAAGCATTGAAACCAAGCTCACACATTGAGACAGGTATTTCAAAAGCTAATGCAATCCAGTGGCTTCCTTATTTAAAAAAATATAATCCAACATACGACATCATCGAGGAGTATCCAAGGATGATCGATGAGCTTACAGAACCCCGTGAAATTATTAAATTTATACCAGAAATAAAAAATGATAATGCAATAATAGTTGGTGCATCAGATGCAGTTGAATTGAAAAAAACAAATGAAAATAATCAACATATTGTTGCAACAAGAGATATTAAATCTGGTGAATTTATTTACATTTCTGAACCATTTGCAGCAACTGTTAGTGATGAATTACGTTTTACTAATTGTTGGCATTGTTGTCGTTCAACTTGGGCTGGTGTACCATGTGATAATTGTTCAGCTATTATATATTGTTCTGATATATGTAAAAAAAAAGCGTGGAATAGTTATCACAACATTGAATGTTTAGTATTTGGACCACTTTTAAAATCTGACCAAATTACACCAGGCCATTAGTTAACAGTTAAACTTTTTTTTAAAACATTAAACACCGTTGGTGGGCTAATTGAATTAAAAAAGAAAATCGATAATATTGACTCGATGAAAAATAAAGAATTAATATTTGCCAATGGTATTCTTGATGGTAATACCACTGATAATTTTCATCGTCTTGATTTTTTTGAACCAGTATCATGTGAGTGTATATTTGAAAATGCATTGGTTGCAGTCTGGATTGTTGCAGTTTTTGGTCAAAAAACAAATATATTAGATCAAAAAATGACATTAAAAGATTTGATCAAGAGTAAAGATAAAAAATTATTAATTTTGGGAGAATTAGTATTGCGATATATGATGATTGTTCAACGTAATACTGGATTTGTATGTATATTTATTCAATTTTTATTATATAATTAATTATTTTTCATATTTCTAATGACATATTACATTTTAAACATACTTTATCAGTGTAAGGAACAACCTGATGGTTGTCTTGTGTATTCAAATGTCATGGTACCATTTGCAAAGGTGATAAAAAAAAACTGTGATCCCAATGTACGTTGGAATCACTTGGGTTCAAATATTGGATTTTTCGCCAGCCAACCAATTAAGCAAGGAGAGCCGGTACTTATTGAAGCCTCAAAATAATTATACTTTTATTTTATTGTTTAAATTTTGATAATTATAAATTAATTTCAGATACTCATGACAAATATTGGCTCATATCATTCAGTTACAAAAATCACCCGATTTTCGTTTTTAAAATCCACTACTGATGATCTTGTACCATGTAGATGTACAGCATGTAAAGAAAATTGGCCAGTCATAGATTACGTTTCATCTTATCGGGTATTTATTTCTGCTAAAAATTTTAATGTTTAAAACTAGTAATATTAAAAATTATTTATCTTTTATTTGCTTTAATAGAGTATGATGTTGCCGACAACAATAGAAGGAGAATTGGATCGTATGATGGGAACTCTGAAAAAGTGGAGATATATACTTTCATCCAAAAATGCTAAACAATTAACAACAATTAAAAATGATTTGGGTAAGATGAATGATAAGTTGTACCAATACATCACTAGTCCCTGTAAGGAAAAGTCATTATTATATATATCACTCCAAGGATTGTATTGTGATCTACTGAAAATTTATGATACTCTTGAATAATTATTTTCAACAAAAAAAAAAAACAAGATACAGATTCTTAACAATATTGTTTATTTTTAATTTATTTTTAATTTAATGAGCAAGACAAAATCAACAACTTGAATTATCATGTTCTCATAAAATAAAAATAAAAATATTAAACAAATAATTAGGGAAACGGTGAATTCAGTTCCACCAGATGTGACCAGGTACACATTCTAATGTATATAAACGGTCGGAAAACAATGGCCCAGGGGGTAACCATGGGGTACCACGGAACTGAATTCACCTAGGTCCAATAATTAAAGTAAGTTGGAATAATTAAATTGAGTTGTTTTTTTTCTACTTTTTCAGTAATATCAATAAATTTTTATACAATAATTATATGAGAACAGATTGATCAAAGTTGAATAACAAGTTTTAGTTGTATTTAAAATAAGCAGTCTTAATTTGTTTATGTCAATGAAAAAAATTGGAATACTTACTTGTTGCTAAAATATTTTTGAAAAAGTCTCTACTAATTTCAGAACATGTTTTTTTAATTTTATCAGAGCTTTTTAAAACTTGTATAAAATAGTATAATCAAACAAAAAACAAAAATAAATTTTTGTACAAAAAGGAGAGTCAAGTATTCGAAATTGTTATTATTTTTTTTTTTAAACATACAAAAAAAGAGAATATCAAAAAAGTCAAGTACAAAAGTACTAATTTCTTTAAGAATCATTGACCCATATGAATGGTCTTAACTTTTCTCTTTTTTTGTATGTTTAAAAAAAAAAATAATAACAATTTCGAATACTTGACTCTCCTTTTTGTACAAAAATTTATTTTTGTTTTTTGTTTGATATCATATCTTTTTGTAGTGTCTTTTGATCGTTTACAATAAAAAATAACAACATATCATACGTCCTGATCATCAAAATAAACAAGGTGTTTAAAGCTTGTCTATTTTAGACTACCCCATACAAAAAATATTTTTTATCTTAAGATAGAAAAACATGAAGGCGCTTGTTGTTGCTTTCATGTGAAGCTGCCATTGTGGTATGCAAATGCAAAAATAAGGTAAAATTTACATGAAAGCAACGAAAAGCGCCTTCATGTTTTTCTATCGCGAATAATATTTCTTATCGGCGAATCGTTATTGCGAGACTCGCAATAACTCCCGCAATACGGGACCAAGAATAGCGCCCCAGTTCTTATTATTCTTTGTAATTGATTTGTTTTAACCTATCCCTGGTAAAAATAATCTGGCAGAATCTGGCAGTTGTTCCGAAAACCGGTGTAAATCTGCGAGAATCTGTAAGGATCTGTCAGAATTTGCCAGATTTTTTTTCACCAGGGATATTATTTCATCAACTCTATCATAACCCCATAGCTGTAAACATTCACGACCAAATTCCGTAGCGCGTCCAATTACCCGAAGAAATAATAAACCTTTCTCTTGTAATGCTGGTATCCCTGGTAGAAATATTTCTACGAATTTTCTAAGAGCTGTCTGCGAATTTTAACGAATTTCTACGAAATTGACCCATGCGGAGAAAAAATTTTAAAAAATCTTCGAAAGTTTTCTCCGTACTCTTAATTATTTGTCTGAGCTTCGGGAAATATTTTAAGGTTTCTTGCCGAATAATTCATAGTAGAAATACTTCTACGAATTTCAACGAACTTTTTACAAATTTCTGAATAGTTCTTCTAAAGTTCGCAAACAATCGAAGAAGCTTCTTTGAAGAACTAAATAAATTCCGAAAAATGTTCAAAGAAAATCTATAAATTATTTCTACCAATAGTCCATCTTCTCTGAAGCTCAAAAAAACTCGGAGAAACATTCAAAGAAAATTTTGGAACTATGTTAACACATGGTTGACTTTAAGAG
Organism: Aphidius gifuensis; assembly: GCF_014905175.1. Lineage (NCBI taxonomy): Eukaryota > Metazoa > Arthropoda > Insecta > Hymenoptera > Braconidae > Aphidius > Aphidius gifuensis. The sequence continues at coordinate 22,177,682 of NC_057789.1, forward strand.
AAGTTCTCGAGCAATTGGAGAAGTTTCTCCGAAGGCCAAAAAACTCGAAGAAAAATTGAGAGATAACTCCGAAACTCTCGAATGGGTTAATGTTGTAAAAATTCGTAGAAAATTCGAAGAAATATTTCCACCAGGGATGCCCAACTGTTGCATTTCATCATCAGACATTGTACTATATGGTAATTCCATACGTATATTCCATCAACTTCATATTGTACATATCTGTTGAAAATCAATTATTAAAATTCAGTATTACTACCAGGTACAAATGTTGTAATTTAATACGAATTTCTTTTTTTGACAATAAACAAAAACCGATTATTTTGTGTAAAAGCTCCTGTTTTTATAAAAAACGTAATGAATGAATGAAAAAATAATATAAAGTTTATTTTCATACAATTCATTTTTTGTTTAATTAATATTTATAAGAATTATTTATTTATTTAAATATATAAATTTTTGAAATTTTAATTAGTATATTTTATGAGGTTAAAAAAAAAATCAAGAAAATATGAGTTCTATTGCACGCAGCCATTTTAGCATTATTTAAAAGAAAAAAAAACATAAAAAAATAGATGCACATATGAAGATGAATTATGAAAGAAGTATAAATATAAATAGCAACAGTCATTTTGAAAAAGAAAATTTCAGAAAGCTAAATGTCCACTTTAAATTAATATTGGCAGTGCAGCCAAAATATAAACACTAAAAAAAAGAGACGTCTAGGAGAGAAAAGAAAAATAATTGTAAAGTTTTATACCAACTGAACGAAAGAAATCTGGTCAATTTGATAAAAACTGATAAAAACGCAAAGACCGTAAATATCAATTATGCTTTAAATATATATTACCGCAATGAAAAAATCTGATTTTTTTTTTTAAAAAAAGCTCGACATCGATCTATGGAATCATAACTAAACCTCAGCATCTTCATTCAACTCTATCATATTTTAATTAAATTTCTAAAAGATTAGAGACGGAAGGGGACAAAATATTTGATGTATAATAAGGCACGGTAGTAGTTAACTCTCATCATCACACATATTCTCATCAACACAAATACATTTCTTTCGTATTTGGTAATTGTTGTTGTGATTCAATTTGTTGTTGTTTATCATCTTTAATGTTATTATCTTGATTACCATTTGTCATTTCAATAATTGACTTTTAGCACAATGAATATTGAAGCTGGTAAAAATTCATCAGCTGATGCTGGTCCACGAACTGATAATTGTAATAATTTAAATATATTATTACAACAATTAATAATTGATCATCTGTTGTCTGTGGACTCATGTAGATTCAATTGATGAATCAAATACCCAGTTAGATCAAATTGTCCATACAAATCTTTGGGTTTTAATTTAGAATGTTCTGGTGGTAAACTAGCAACACCAGTTATTGGTATACCAGCTGCAATATTACGTGGTATTTTTTGTACAACAGAATGATAATGTCTTTGTAATGCAACAACTTCCCATAATGATGTACAATATGCATCACAACATTCTGGTTCATCAAGTTCTGGTTGATAAAAACCATCAGCAGAATTAGCATCAGTATCAAAAAGTCCCTCAATTGATTTTGTTAGCATTATTATTTTAATAATACCAAGTAGCCTCAATGATCCATGATGTTGTAATTGCAATGACATTGGTGCGATTCTCTTGATAAATGCTATTAAACGATTTTGTGTTTTTTTTTTCTACGATTAATCAACACTTGAATTAATATTTCAATGATCATATGACAATCTTGTTGATTTTTCCCAGCATTAATTGATAATAATGAATTTTTATACAAATGTACATAAAATCTGTATGAAACAATATTTAATGCTGGTCCTTGTCCAGACGATATTGTAAATACAGTTTGTATACAATGTAATTGTTCACGTAAACCTAAATTTTTTCTTCCATCAGTGTATTTATGATATTAGCTAAATCTTGATAAAATTTAAGATTAATACAATGTGCAAATTTAGCTAGACCCTCTAAACATTATAGGTAAAACTTGACTATTTGGTGCTTGTTTTAACATTCTAAAATATATTGTAAATACAATACTTGTTATTTCAGTTAATATTTTTTGTTCTTCAACTTTTCAAGCTCTTTTTCAACAGCTTCTAATTTTTTACTTTTTTCACGTTTACTCAATGAAAGTATACGTTGTTGATGGCTCATTAATTTTTTTTGTGTCATTTCATCATCACGTTTTTTATCAAGATCAATATCTTTTATTCTCAATGACAATAATACTTTAACAAGTTCAGTATGAACCAAGTGACCACGTAATTTAATATATTGGTTTAATTTACGAATAATAACAAGTGATAATTTACCACGTTTATTATCTTTAAATATATTTTTTACACAATTAAATACTTTTTCACGAACTGATGGACGTTTATTGTCCAAAAATGATACCAAAAAATGAGCTAAATTTGTTGGATAGTTGAAATAAAATATGGATGTGTTACTAAAAGATCACTAATACTTGTTTATGTTATTTCAGATGGAGTTATTTCTGGTAATGTAAATACTCTTCTGTCACCTTTTTTTTTTTCAGCTTATGACATGTTACCCATTTTAATTGACGTATTCTATTTTGTATAATTAAATCTTTTTCTTAATCATTTGTTGTTTGTGGACTCATGTAGATAGATTGAATATGATAAATTTGTTATACTTTTAGTACTTGTGTTACTTGTCCAGATGGTAATGTAATATTGCTTGACGGTGGCAATACTTGTAATTGAAATATCTGCATTAAACAAAATTTAATTAAAAAATATATTTCACCAATAATAATGTAAAATTTAATAAATTAATCCAAATAATTAATGATATTTACAAAATTAATTTATGATCCAGTAATTGCAAAAAGATTTTTATCTGTAGTCATATTAACTGGTAAATCATCTTGAATACAATTAAGCTCTATATGTAGTTCTTGATTAAGTCCAAAGTATTCTCTAAACCAGCAAGTTGTTGTAGTTGATGTTGTTGTTGTTGTTATACCTTGATGACATTTTTAAACTTTGACAACCACAATAATGCCATTCTAATATTTTCTTCAGTTATATTTTTATTATTATATATATTTATCACAACATTTTTTAGTTATTTGTGCAACTGAAAGAATTAAATCTTTATCATTAACAGATAAATTTAATATATTAAATCAGCAATTTCTTGAAGTGTTTTAAAATGAATGTAATTTGTTTCTGGTGATGTTATTGTGTTTTAACCATTGTATTTATTGCCCAAGATGCCCAACTTGTATTATCATTTAAAAATTCATGTTCACTTGTTATTTCTCCTTTTCTAAATACACAAATATATAATATAAATAATATAAATAATTAAATTAAAATAATACAAATAATAATAGTAATAAATAACATAACATAACACAACATACTTGTAAAATACTTCCCAATCTTGCGGGTTTACTGAACGATTACGAAATTCAGCAACAAGTCTTTTTCTTTTTGCTCAACATTACCACCAAGACTTGTTATACCAAGATCAAGACCACCCAATAAATTATCATTATGATGTATTTATTATAAATTATTATTATTATTATTATTATTATTATTATTATATTAATTTATTTAGTAAACGAGTATTCCTCGAAATGAGCCACAAAGATTATTATATTAGTCTTTTTAATGAAGAGAGATCATCTAAAAGTAAACCAAGTACTAATTCAAAGGCAGTTGATGCATTTAAACTGGATTGAAAAATCCGAATGGTTATTATGTTTCGAGAATTTCGGAGTTTTTGTCAATGAACTTAAGTTCCAGTTGGAAAGAAAACCAGATTTATAAAACCAAATTGTTTTAGAGCCCTGGTAGAAATAATCTCTCCGGACTTTCTCCGGATTTCTCCGAATTTTCTACGTAATTGAGACTTCCGGAGATATTTACGGAGTAATCTCCAGACTATTTCCATAATATCTCTGTAGGCGCCTCATGTTCGCTAGTTATTATAAAAACCGTATCCGTGCGCCAAAATGGCGCATTTTTTATATTTGTGGCGCGGAATTTGAATCATAAATAAAACGTAAGTGTTAAAAATTTATATATTATTATTTATATATTGTATTTTTGAAAATTCCCGGAAAAACCACGTTCAAGTCTAAAGCGCGAAGCGCGGGTATGAGCTAATTATTAAAAAAAAAAAAGATAAAATGTTTGACCCCACAGCAACCGTTGCCAACCAGAATATTATAAAATTAACAAAAAAAAAAAAAAACAGACGAAGAAACAGAATAATAAATTCATTTTATTAATTAAAATAAAGAGAGAGAGAGAAAAACAATATCAAGCTAGGGACCCGAGAGACAACCAATCACACAACGAAGAACCGGCATTACAGTTCTTTTTTTTATAATAGGATATATATTGTTTTTATTATATATACCTATAGGTATATTTTTTTTTTGACGTTTAACGTGACAGTTCAACGACGTATTCTGGAGGTTATGAAAAATAATAAAATAAAATTCTGCAGTGCAGCCAATATGGCATCACTATTGTAAAGTTTTATACCATACCAACTGAACGAACAAAATGTACACAGTAAAAAAAAGTTGGTAATTCGTTTGTAATTTGTAGACTTCAGTCGTTTGTCAAATTTTTGTTTGTTAATTTAACAAAAAAAAATTTGTAAAATCATTTGACAAATTTTATTTGTTAATTTTACAAACAAAAAATTTGTAAAATATTTTTACAAACTCCGTTTGATAATTTTACAAACAAAACATTTGTAAAATGTTTTTACAAACTCCGTTTGTTAATTTTACCAACAAAAAATTTGTAAAATGTTTTTACAAACTCCGTTTGTTAATTTTACAAATTTCGTTTGTTAATTTTACAAATTTTTTTTTGTAAAATTAACTCGTAACATATAAATGAAGATATAATGTAAAATTAAGAAGAATATCCGAAAAAATCTTGCATACGGTCGGATTGAGTCGGACGATGTGTGTTTTTATAAGCAGCTGATAATAAACAACACGTGAAGTATTTTTTTTCTTCAAAAACAAATAAATAATTATTAAATTATAATTATAATAAATCAATAATTCGTGTTTTCAATGACTTTATCAAGTAAGTTAATTTAAAGTGATTTATAAATCCCTTCAAAATTATTTATAAATGTTATTTTATATTTTTAATTAATTCTTAATTAATTGTTAAATATCAGGTAATATTGTAAGAATATGAATGGATCAGAAGAATTTCCTGATCAATGTCAATTGTCGAATGAGCAAATGTGTTTTTATTATTGTTCAGTATAAAAATGAAAAAAAAATGGGTACAGCTATCAGAGCATTTTACATATGCTGATATCATCCACAAAAGTTTATTACTTATTTATTTTGTTTAATTCACTTAAGAATTTGTTTGATTCATAAATATTTTTTTCAATTTTAAAGTATATGAAATATTTGCATTACCTGAGGAGCAAGATATTGAGATTACTGATCTAAATGATGTTTTAATTGATTAAGATATATTATGTAATTTTAGACGTTGAAGTAGTCATAGCTTGACATCTAAACTTAGACAGAAAATAGTAAATTTGTTAGATATATGTAAGATTTTTTTGCTTTTTTATTTTATTGAAATTATTAACTAAAAAATTGATTATTTGTTGACATTATCATATTATGTGATGTTTTTTCAGCTAAAAATATGGTTGCTAATGTTACACAAACTCATGGATTAAAGCATGCTGATGGTAGTACAAGTGCTAATGTTATACCAGTACCATCAGATAAACCAATTGATCTCAATGACGACAAAGAGCCTTTACCAAAAAAACCAAAATTAAAAAAAAAAAATAATTGGGGACGTGGTTTTAGCTCAAGTTAGTTGTTAAGAAAGAATTTGAATTGTATTTTTTTTTTTCACTTTACTGAATATCTAATTTTTTTATTTTATCAAGCAATTGAAAGAACATCTCATTAATCACTAATATGGAGATGAAATATTTGAATCATACAATGATTTAGGATATTTAACAAAAAAATGTAGAAAAGTTATTGTCAATATTGTGGCAAGTGAACTTTTAAAACATAAAAAAATAACCCAGAGATGTGGTTTTATTTCAAGATAAATTTCAACAATGTTTGACTAAAAAATTTGCTGATAATAATTATTAAGTACAAAACGTATACAAAAGTTACAAAGATGGTAGTGTATTTAAAAATAATACATTTTTTCAAATAAATAAAATTTCAATTCATCTACAAATTTATTATGACGAGTTTGAGGTTTGCAACCCTTTGAGTCCGAAAGCACAAAATTGGTGCTTTTTATTTTTCCATTTTAAATTTACCTTAACATATGCTTTCAAAATTAGACAATATTCGTTTACTTGCCCTCGGTTATGATTTTGATATTTAAAGTTTTGGTATAAATCCAGTTTTAAAATAATAGTTAATGTTTCAAAAATTTTCGAAACAGATGGTATATTTATAAAAGGACTTAATTCTTTTGTCAAAGATAGTTTAATATCTGTAAGTTTTGATAATTTGGGAGGAGCAAAAATAATTTGTATGAATGAATCTTTCGTAGCCACGTATTCTTGTAGAATTTGTAAAATAACTATTAAAGAAGCTAGAAAAAGTGTTTCATTAAATGAAAGTCTGTTGCGAACTAAATCAGAATTTATCTCATTATATCATCAGTTAGAATATTGTAATAATGATACATTTAATTTTTATAGTATTTAAAAATAAAATCTTTGGGTAGAGTTGGAATTTTATAATTTTGTTAATAGTTAAATTGTTGATATATTCCATGGCTTTTTAGATCTTTTTAGATTTGATCAAGATAGGTATTGTCGATCTGTCAAATTTAAATAATAAAATATCAACTTTTGATTATGGCTTACATAATATGTAGATCTAACCATCCATGTCCAATAGATTTAAATAAAAACGCAAATTTAGTAGGTCAGCGTGGTGCTCAAATGTTTTATTTGATAACTTATTTACCACTTCTTTTAACTGATGAAATAATGAAATTGAATCATGAGGGTACAAAAAAATGGAGAGTTATTTTATTGTTAATAGAAATTATGAAAATTGTATTTGCTTCAACAATAAGCTATGATATGTTAGATAGACTAACAGTTTTAATTAAATACCATCATAGTCTTATTATTAATGAATTTAATTCATCATTGATAATGAAAGATCATTTGATAACACATCTTCCAATGATTATAAATAAAATGGGACCACCAAGAATTCATTGGACCATGAAATACGAAAGCAAAAATGGATTTTTAAAAAGTTTCGTATACAAGTTGAAAAATTTCAAAGACATAGCACATACACTGGCTAATCGTCATCAAAAATGTATGCTACAATCATGGAATAATAGAAAACTATATTCTGAAGACGAACCACAAATTAACAACACAAAAATAATAAGTTTAAAGTCAAGTGAATTTTGTGATATTATTAACAAAACGTTAAATATAAATTCAAATAATTATATTTCTATAGGTATATATAATAGTGTTGATATTCGAGGTGAACATTTGATAATACAAAAATTTATTTGTACATCAAATACTATAATAGTTTTCCAACTTTCGGAAAAATCCATATGATTTTTTCACATAATTTAAAGTTTTATATCATTTGTCAAAGTTGGAAGACAGAAGGTATTTCACCATCATGCTTAGGATATATTGTAGAAAATACTTTTGAATTATGTATACATGAAGTTATCAATCTATACCTCATACAAAAAGTTAGAATATAAACGAGTCTACAGATAAAAAATTAGTTATTGTAACAGATTATTTTTTGTAAATTTTGTAATTGATAAAATAATATTGTATAAATATTCATATGTACAGAGTGAATCATTTCATTGTTTAGTTATATGAAAAATGATAAAATTTACGTATCAAAAAATATTATATAAATGAATATACATTTTTTGTTTGCTTAAACAAAAAAAAAAAAAATTTAACAAGAAGTATTTGTTAAATTATCAAACAGCTGTTTGTAAATTTCATTTTACAAACAAAAATTTGTAAAATTAACAAACGGCTGTTTGTAAATTTCATTTTACAAACAAAAATTTGTAAAGTTAACAAACAATTATTTGTAGACCTAATTTAACATAATACTTGTCTGTTTTGTAGCGTTGTAAGATCGTCAACCCTTTACAGCAAATACTTTTTTTTTTTGATTATTTCGCACACACATATATATTATATATATTATTGTTCGTTTTATATAAATTTCAATTTTACGGTAATAATAATGATTAAGTTAGGTTTTTTTTTTTTTTTTTTTTTCGAACGATGACTCATGTAGTACGTCATGTATTTTAGTGATAAAAAAAATACTAACATTTCTAGTCTTCTTGAATGCCGCACCGCTCACTCACGAATCATTCTTTGATGCATACGCATTAGCTCTGTCATCACCAAAATTTCTTAATTGATGACGCACACGTGGTTTTTAAAAAAAAGTTTTATCAGCTGTTGCAATCCAAGAAATTATTTCCATATAGTTTCGAAGAGTGTCTGTTATTATCGAGGTCTTTTACGATAAAGAAATCTATCGTTGTCATGTGAAAGCTGGCTAAATTTTTTTGGCTATTTTCATTATTGGGGTAAGTTATAAATCATTCGATACTTGTAATTTTAAATTTGTATAAAATTTAATTTATATCAATAGTATATTCGTAAATTAATATTGATAGACAATTGAAAATGTGTTCTTGAATCTCGATCTCATTTTAATAACCATGTGACATTCATAGCTTGATCAATATAAAAAAATCAAAACATTAAAGTTGATCGAGAAAAAAAAACAACGTTATTTTTGTCATTAATAGCTGACACGGTTTTTTTGTCAATAGATTAGTCACAATAAATCTTTTCAAAACGAAAAAAGAAAATAAAAGAAATAAAGTTTTATATATATTATTCTATCTTTGATGACTCATTTCAATAGAAAAAAAAAAAACATTACCATAGATAAATTTTAATACATTAATTATTTAAATAAATTTTGAATTTTTTATTATTTATTTCATAATACTTGTTAACATACTATCATAAACTTATTTTAGACAATGCAATATATGTATTTGTTATCAGCTTACAAAAATAATAATGATGAATTATTTTTTTTGATTTTTTCAAGTTTTTAAACATCGTCATACTGTAAAACCACCGCATCATCTCCATCAACGAGTCTCTATTAAACACTAAAAGAGTATTTTCACAATCAGAGCTGAACAAGTTGATCATCATTGAGACATTAATATATCTATTGAGGTGAGTAAATTTATTTATTATTATTCATTTAAAATACCATCGAAACCACGAAATTTAATTAATAAAGTTTTTAAATATTTAATTATGTTTTAGTTATGGACACAAGTATTATAAGTTCAAGTATTAAAAGCCATAATAAATACTTTTGTAACCAAGAGTCACCTTATTATGATCCGGACATTTATGAGTCACTGTGTAATAATGATGTAAAATATGAAATGAACATTGATGGTAAAGCGTTAACTATTCTTCCAAAAGATTTATTCTATGGTCTCGAGAATCTTCAACTTGAGAATTTAGATATCAGCTGTAACAAGCTGACGACACTTGAAAAAGATATTTTCAATGCTCTAGAAAATCTTCGTAGACTACGAATAAACTCCAATGAACTAAAATATTTAGAGCCGAGTATTTTCTATGAGTTATTACAACTTAAGGAACTTGACCTCAGCAAAAACAAACTGGTAACTTTATCAAAAGATATATTTAATGGCCTACAAGATCTATGTCGTCTACGTTTAAATTCAAACCAACTGAGTTACCTTGAGCCAGGTATTTTCGATGATTTATTGAACCTAAATGATCTTGATGTCAGTGAAAACGACCTCACAACATTATCAAAAGATGTATTCAGTAGTTTAAAAGAGCTTCATCATCTTAATTTATATTCGAATAAACTGAATAATCTTGAGTCAGGTTGTTTCAATGGCTTATCACAACTTCTCGAGCTTGATATAAGCAAAAACAATTTGATAAATTTGTCCAGAGATGTATTAAATAGTCTTGAAAATCTTAAGAACTTAGATTTAAATTCAAACACTTTAAGCAATCTTGAGTCAGATGTTTTCGGTAATTTGTCAAAACTTGAAAAGCTTAATATCCGCAATAACAGTTTGACAACATTATCGACAAATATATTCAATGGTCTCGATAATCTTTGTTACCTACATTTACAATCGAACAAACTAGATAATCTTGAGTCAGGTATTTTTAATGATTTATCGGAACTCAAGGAACTTTATATCAATGAAAACAAATTGACAACTTTATCAAAAGATATATTCAATGATGTACAAAAGCTCCGTATACTATATTTAAAATCGAATGAACTACAGAACGTTGAGTCAGGTTGTTTCAATGATTTATTACAACTTCATACACTTAATATTAGCGGAAACAAACTGACAACTTTATCAAAAGATATATTCAATGATCTACAAAAACTCTGTATACTAAATTTAAATTCAAATGATCTACAAAACCTTGAGTCAGGTTGTTTCAATAATTTATCAAAACTTCATATACTTAATATTAGCGAAAACAAATTGGCAACTTTAGCAAAAGATATATTCAACGATCTACAAAATCTCTGCATCCTACATTTAAATTCAAATAAACTACATAACCTTGAATCAGGTATTTTCAATAATTTATTACAACTTCAGGAACTTAATCTTAGTGGAAACAAACTGGTAACTTTACCAAACGATATATTTAACGGTCTACAAGATGTATGTGTTAAACGTTTAAATTCAAAGCAACCGATCGGTTGTCAATGTCAATGTCAATCGATTGACATTGAGTCAGGTACTTTTATTGATTTATTCAATTCAAAAAATCTTTATATATTAGTGGAAACAATCTTACAATATTTAGTAGTTTTAGCAGTTATATATATGTATATATATAATATATTTTATTTGCAAACAAACTGAACACAATCTTAAGTTGTTGCAACGTTTTAATAGGATTTTACAAGCTTAATAGAAAACAATCTGACACTATTGTCCAAAAGATAAATTCAATGGTCTACAAAGCTTTATATCCTAAATTTAAATTTAAATTGACTACAAAATCTTGACTCAGTCATTTTTATAATTTTTCATGACGTTATAACTTGATCTCAGAAATAACGAATTGCCAGTTTATCAAAGATCTTGCTGAATTTTTATTATCTGAATCAAGATATGAATCAACTACAAAATTTTGAGGTCCAAGTTTTTGATACAGTCTATCAAATATTAAAACTGTAAGAGTATTGTAATTATATTAGCAAAAATAATAAAATTTTACCAAATGATATATATATTTATAATATAACTTAAATTGATAAATTAAATAATAAATTAATAGTAATCATTAAATATAACTATTGGTGTTTCATTATTACCTTAATTTGAAGTAATTCCTATACATGTATATTATTGTTTTATTTATATTAAATTTGTTTTCATACATTTTGTTTATTGTATAATGTTATATAAAAACTGAATACCTGTAAACGCCTTACGATTTATTTGGTTCATCCAATTATATCGTGCAATTGCTCCAAGTATATAAGTTTTCGCATAATCTATACAATAAAAAGACATGGCCGGATCCTTGGAAACGCAGTTTTACGCAAACTATCGGTCCGATTTACATGAAATTTAACTTAGATATTCAGTTTGAGCTCAGGAGGGTTTAAGTCCACGAAAAAAATCCCCCAGGTTACCTTTTACGATCACCAGGAGGTCAAATTATCTTTAGGGTTTTCTTATTATTAATATATTTTTCAAAGAAGAGGAAAAAATATTGCTGTAGTTTGTAATGTTGGTTTTCGGTTCACCAGGATGTAGATAATGAATTTTTTTATCATCTCCTGGGTTTTTTTTGATCAAACAATATATTTTATCGAGAAGAAAAGAAATAAAAAAATGCATTGGTTCCTAATTTTGTCCGGTTTATCAGAATGTAGAAATTGAATTTTTTCTACATACCTATTTCGCCTATTTCTTTTGTTTTTAATTTTTTGAAGAATCAAAAATAGATATACAACTGAGTTCGGCGAAGCCGAACACGGCCGACTCGTCTATATAATAAAAAGACATGGCCGGATCCTTGGAAACGCAGTTTTACGCAAACTATTGGCCCGATTTACATGAAATTTAACATAGATATTTAGTTTGAGCTTGGGAGGGTTTAAGTCCACGGAAAAATCACCCAGGTTTTTACGATCACCAGGAGTCAAAATGATTTTTCCAATTATCTTTAGGGTTTTCTTATTATTAAATATATTTTTATAAAAAGAAGAGATTAAAAATATTGCTTTAGTTTGTAATGTTGGTTTTCAGTTCACCAGGATGTAGATATTGAATTTTTTCATCATCTCCTGGGTTTTTTTTGATCAAACAATATCTTTTATCGAAAAGGAAAGAAATAAAAAAATGCATTGGTTCCTAATGTTGTCCGGTTTATCAGAATGTAGAAAATGAATTTTTCTACATACCTATTTTAATTTCTTTTGAAAAATCAAAATAGATATACAACCAAGTTCGGCGAAGCCGACACAACCGACTTTCGTGTTACAGTATATTTTATTTTTAAAAACTGTTCTTTATCAATAAACTCATAAAAAAAATATATAATTAAAAACAAATTAACACCCTGTGAGTGGTTTATCAAAAAATTCATTAAAATTTTTAGATAAACTTGATAATAATATGAAAAGTAAATCAAGTAATTACCCAGGTAGAAAAGTCAACGACGTCGATCGAGGCTAATTTCTGAGCTGGACGCTCGAATCGATGTCGGAGGTTGAAACGTGGTTGAAACGAGCCAGAAAATAAAACATACAAAATATAACTTAACGTACAACGCTAGTAAACTTGATGGAATGAGGATGTTATGAAATTTTGAGATTAGATAAATGAAATATTAATGCATCTTAATGTGCCCTTAGAATTATAGGTACTGGTATTCGTTTTTTTTATATTAATTTAGGTAGGTAATTTAGATAGGTAACCCCATACCTAGCTTCAACAGATAAGGCTGTAGAAATGCTTGAAATTACATGACAGTTCAATCATTTGTTCAATCGGTCGGCCATCTTTGTGTTATTTCGCCCCACAAACAGAATTTTTACAAAGCTATATAGTAAAAAATATTTAAGTCTATGCTAACTTTTATATGTCTACATGATAATTTTTATTATATATATAAGAATATTTATTAAATTGTGCAGTATTTTTTATTCAACCATATAATAATTTTTATTCTTTTCACAAAACATGTATGTCTTTATTTTATATAACTCTTAACTCATTATCTAAGAGATTAATCAAAAAAGTAATTCTTTATAAATTGTTTTGAGGAGTAATTTTCAATAATAAAACTTCACTATATAATTTATACATAATCTCTATAATATAATAAAAAAAAGTAAAAATAGTAAAATGACATAAAAAATACATATGTATTCGCTATATACAAAATATATTCAATGTATAATCTGTATATAATTTTATCAATTAATTCTTATTCATATTCATATTTTCACTATAAAATTTTTATATACAGACTGTATATAGACTATGGACTTCTTGATTGTTTTTTTAATTTTTTCAATTTCCATATAACAATATAAAATTAATCAAAAACATATATGTATGTTTAATTTGTCATTAAATTTCAAGGGTAATTTTAATTATTATATATACTAATAGTATATTGAATATATTATATATAAATAATAATATAAATTAATATATTGAAATTTTCTTCTTGTATATAAACTATACTAATACATTTATGCCCTTATATATACCCTTATTACTTTCTAAAATTTTTCTGTATATTTCATATAGATTGTGTATAGATTATATATAGATTATACATACTAAATAGGCCCAAAACTATGTATTATCTATGTAAAACTTATACATAATCTATGTAAATTTTATATATAATTTATATTATACTTTTCCACGTGGGTATGTCTTTATTTTAATTAACTCATAACTCATTATCTAAGAGATTAATCAAAAAAAGTAATTCTTTATAAATTGTTTAGAATTGAATTTTCAATAATAAACTTCACTCAACCCCATGTCCATCTGTAATAGATAAGGGTGTATAGAGGCTTGAAGTAACTCAACAATTTTTTGACATTTTACACATTTTACATAATTTTATTGTAGAATTCCATCTCTGGCGGCCAGTCCCAGAAATAAAACAAAAATTACAAAGTAGTATAGTAATTTTTATTCAACCGTGATTTTAATTTTTAGTTAATATTTCTCTCAGTGTGCAGTATTGTACTGCATAACAGTTCTTCTTTTTAATACGATTCGTTACGAGAAAAAAAAAATTCGATCTGAAATTTTCATAGTCTCGCGATACCGGCGAGACTTTTAGTCGATACTCTCGGTCCCGGTCTCGGTCTCGGTCTCGCGTCTCGCGAGACGACGCATCTGAGACCGAGACTGATCTGTCTTAAGTTTTAAACTGTTATTGAGGAAAAAAACCGTAATGCCGTCACTAGATTTTTTAGGCGCATAATTTGAGCCTAATACGAATTCCTATCTTGATTATAACAAAAGTTATGGCTCGCCGAAAAAATAAAAAAAACGGACCAAAAAATGTCATCATAGAGTTGAAATAAAATGTTTATGAGGCTCCAAAAAAAGCTTTGAAAAACTCTATTGCCTTTCTTTTAAATATGAATAATGTTTTCGTTAATTAACGGTTAAAATATGTCTAAGCAATAAAAATAACAATGGCCCTAGCCGGAGTATTGAAAATTTTCAATTTTCAACAGGTAACGCTGGCCACATGACCCAACAAATATTACCAGGTCTTTTTTTTTTATTCAAATATTGAAGAGATAGCTACTAAATTAAAATTAAATTTATTTCCATTATAATTTGTATTGATTTTATTTATATTTTTCAGGCTGTAACATGTCAGATTACGAGGCTGAAATTGACTCAATATTCAAAAATATTGAAAGCATAAGTCATCTAAAGTTGATATATCGGGAAAATATTAAAAGATATCATCCCGACAAAAATCCTGAAGATAAAAGAGCAACTGAAAAAACTCAGTATTTCATGAATCCTATATAAAAAAGAACAAGGTACTAATAGCTAACTTCATGTGTCGCACCTTTATTCGTGATTCTATTGGCTGACGCTGTCGACACATTCATTTTCATTAGCTCACACACACATACACGTTATACGTTCGATACATTCAATAAATCGATATATTTAAAATAGTGGTTAAGTTAATTTAATATGCAATTTAAGGGCTATGAATACTATTGAGTAAACTGTAAACAAAGTAATAGACAAATACCTTGCCTCATTGTCATAGATGCAGTAATGTCAAATATATTTTATTTATTTATGAAATATTTTCAATAAAAGTGCCATTGGAGTATATTATTAAATAACATTAACCAGATGCAACAATTAAATCAACGTCAAGTGTCATTGTTATTGTGTCGTCGTATTCGCGGTGTTAACATGTTGTTCCAACTATTAATACATCAACAACACCATATACAACATTAAAATGGTCAAAACTTAATTGAAAATATTATTAAATCAAACACATTTGATAAATAATTTAGTGAACTTAAAGCAACGTTTAGTTGATCAGTAATGCCATCAGTTGATAAAAAATTAAGATAGGTTATAATTTGTCGAAAAACATAAATGAGAAAGTAATAAATATTTACACACATACATTGAGTAAAATCGAGCCAAAATAATGGTCAAATTGTATTGACTAATTTGATAATCATTGAATAACACCATCAGCACCAATAATACAATTGGAACAAAAAAAGATTGGCATTCACAAAGGTGCGTGAACCTGGCCTGCATAAGTTCTAGAAAAATTATCTAGGATACTCATTAGAAGCGTCTTAATTTGTACTAATTTGTACCGCCATTGATTTAATTTGTACCTCAAAATTAAAGGGTAAAGAAAGGGTTAAAAATCGACTTTTTTTCTAGATGACTTGAGGGGGAAAAAAAAATTGCTACAGACGCAGAATAATTTGTACTAATTTGTACCACCAAGCCCGGAACTCCAAAATATCAATTTACAATACTTTATTATTATTATTGAGGTACAAATTCTAATTTTATCGGTACAAATTAGCTTACATTGTTTTCTTTAAAATAAAAAAAAATTATTTAAAAATATCGATTTTTAAAGACACCATGTATTTGTTAATAAAAATGTTTAACTAACAATTGCATGGCACCTTCAAAAATCAATATTTTTAAATAATTTTTTTTTGTTTTAAAGAGCAGAACGTGAGCTAATTTGTACCGATTAAAACGGGATTTGTACACCAATAATTGAAGCAGATATGCAATTGTTAATTATCATTTTGGAGTAAATAATTTTTTTTTGTTGTTATTTTTGAGGTACAAATAGGGCTTCACTCAAGACCAAGACCAGTCTTGGTCTTGTCTTGGTCTTGTCTTGGTTTTCAAGACAAGACCAAGACAAGACTGATGTATTTAAAACCAAGACAAGCCCAAGACAAGATCTCTTATTTTGGGCCAAGATTACACAAGACTCTTGTCAGTCTTGTGTCATTTTTTTATAATTAAATAAAAAATAAAAATATTAAAAATCTACGAAAGTAATTTGATCTTCGATACATACTCACAAATTAATAAACTGATACATCATATATCAAGTGTATATATTTAATCGTTATCAACAAAGAAAACAATAAACTAAGCATAGAGCTCCATAAAATACATATCACACTTAGTAGACATAATAATAGAAACAAAGGCGACTCACACGAATACTATAGTGGACCAGACGCTTACATATATACCCATAATCATGAGACGTTACCCTGCGGATGTTTATTGCACAGCCGTTATTATAAATAAAATGTCAGGTTTATCAAAAAACATAACGTATTACATGACGAATAAAAATATATGAATATTTTCATATATATAAAAAAGAAATAATATTTTGGGACTCTTGATAAGTTTTATTTGAAATTTGACTGGATTTAATTTCAATTTATTAACTTCATTTAATTTATAAATTTAGATCTATTTAATTTGAATTTTACTTAAATTTATCTGTTTGAGTTTAAATATGATTGGCAAATAAAATTTATTAAATAATAATTAATATTATAACTTAAATATTAATTATTATTTAAAATATTATAATTTATAAAGTGAAATAATTAATAATACAATAGACAAGACCAAGAAAATACCAAGACCGACCCAAGACCAAGACAAGACCAAGACCAAGACTGAACCAAGACCAAGACAAGACCAAGACAAGAATGACTTTTTTAAAACCAAGACAAGACCAAGACAAGATTCGCATATTTCGTACCAAGACAAGACCAAGACAAGACTGGGTCCAGTCTTGGCATATTTAGTCTTGAGTGAAGCCCTAGGTACAAATTCCGGGCTTGGTGCTACAAATTAGTACAAATTATTCTGCGTATGTAGCAATTTTTTTTTCCCCCTCAAGTCATCTAGAAAAAAAGTCGATTTTTAACCCTTTCTCCACCCTTTAATTTTGAGGTACAAATTAAATCAATGGCGGTACAAATTAGTACAAATTAAGACGCTTCTAATGAGTATCCTAGATAATTTTTCTAGAACTTATGCAGGCCAGGTTCACGCACCTCATTCACATAATAGTTTTTTTTAAAAAACGAATAATAGAAAGTCAAGGGTTGAGTGCCCGAAGAACTGATCTATGTCATTTTCTGATTTTCCTTTAACATCACATGTTGATCAACATTACAATAATTAAAATTATCTATTGAAATAGAACTTTATAGATATTAATGATTTAAGTGAAAGATAAAAAACTGTCACTCATTCGGAATTAATATTAATGAAATTGATATAAAATATTTGCACTGAATATCGGAATATTCATCATATTTCTTTTTGTTTATTTATTTTTATATATATGTACAGTTAAATGAAAAAGGCCATTGATACAATAACAAACTTAAAGTATATAAGTGCATATCCAATTATTATATGTATACAAAAAAACATACGAAAAAACGTAACTATTCCCAAACATATGACATCGACATTCAAGAAACGAGCGCGCAAGCGGGCGCTCAGTCTCGTATATACATAAAACAGAATGAATGTATACATAAAATAGAAATAGAAGTGTTCAGCTGACTAGTGGTTCAATAAATAAATATTTATATAAAATTATATTTCTGTGTTAAGTTTTTAAATTAGAATTTCATTTACATAGAACCTTAATATTATAACTAATCAATAAATTTAAAAATTTCTATCATAATTGTTAATGACTGAATGAACATAATAGTTCACTCGGAATGAGAGCGAAAAAGAGAACTAGTCAAAAATATATTAATGCAACGAGAGATCTTTCAATTACTATTTATTACACTGAGAAAAAAAATGTCTGCATTTAAGAGAAAAGTTGCTAAAATATAGCAAAATTTTGCTTGAAAGTTTTAGGCTTTAATTTAAAAAAAAAATGTATTAATTTAAACAAAATATTTTTTAATTAAAGCAATTTATTACTTTAATTTAAGACAGTTTTTTTTTTAAGAGAAAAGAGAATTAAATTAAGAAAAACTTTACTAAAAAGGAAGCAAAAATATCCTTTAAATCAAGCGAATAAGCGGTCTAGTTAAGACAAAAGTTGCTAAAATTGAATGACATTTGATTTTACTTAATGGGTAAATCGTTTAATTTAAGGATAATATTGATTGAATTAGGAAAATATCAAAGAAAAATCGGTAAATATAAACGAAAATATAGAAAAGTGACTGAATATAAAGAAAAAAACGATAAATATGGGAAAATATCAGTAAATATAAAGGAGGATATAGGAAAGTGACTGAATATAAAGAAAAAAACGATAAATATGGGAAAATATCAGTAAATATAAAGAAGAATATAGGAAAATATCAAAGAAAAATCGGTAAATATAAACGAAAATATAGAAAAGTGACTGAATATAAAGAAAAAAATGATAAATATGGGAAAATATCAGTAAATATAAATGAGAATATAGGAAAATATAAAGGAAAATCGGTAAATATAAACGAAAATATAGAAAAGTGACTGAATATAAAGAAAAAAACGATAAATATGGGAAAATATCAGTAAATATAAAGGAAAATATAGGAAAATATCAAAGAAAAATCGGTAAATATAAACGAAAATATAGAAAAGTGACTGAATATAAAGAAAAAAACGATAAATATGGGAAAATATCAGTAAATATAAAGGAGAATATAGGAAAATATCAAAGAAAAATCGGTAAATATAAACGAAAATATAGAAAAGTGACTGAATATAAAGAAAAAAAACGATAAATATGAGAAAATATCAGTAAATATAAAAGAGAATATAGGAAAGTGTCTGAATATAAAGAAAAAAACGATAAATATGGGAAAATATCAGTAAATATAAAGGAGAATATAGGAAAATATCAAAGAAAAATCGGTAAATATAAAGGAAAATATAGAAAAGTGACTGAATATGAAGAAAAAAACGATAAATATGGGAAAATATCAGTAAATATAAAGAAAAATAAAGAAAAGTGACTGAATATAAAGAATAAAACGATAAATATGGGAAAATATCAGTAAATATAAAGGAGGATATAGGAAAGTGACTGAATATAAAGAAAAAAACGATAAATAT
Source organism: Aphidius gifuensis (assembly GCF_014905175.1). Taxonomy (NCBI): domain Eukaryota; kingdom Metazoa; phylum Arthropoda; class Insecta; order Hymenoptera; family Braconidae; genus Aphidius; species Aphidius gifuensis. The sequence goes on from NC_057789.1 coordinate 22,197,485, forward strand.
GGGAAAATATCAGTAAATATAAAGGAGAATATAGGAAAATATCAAAGAAAAATCGGTAAATATAAACGAAAATATAGAAAAGTGACTGAATATAAAGAAAAAAACGATAAATATGGGAAAATATCAGTAAATATAAAGGAGGATATAGGAAAGTGACTGAATATAAAGAAAAAAACGATAAATATGGGAAAATATCAGTAAATATAAAGAAGAATATAGGAAAATATCAAAGAAAAATCGGTAAATATAAACGAAAATATAGAAAAGTGACTGAATATAAAGAAAAAAATGATAAATATGGGAAAATATCAGTAAATATAAATGAGAATATAGGAAAATATAAAGGAAAATCGGTAAATATAAACGACAATATAGAAAAGTGACTGAATATAAAGAAAAAAACGATAAATATGGGAAAATATCAGTAAATATAAAGAAGAATATAGGAAAATATCAAAGAAAAATCGGTAAATATAAACGAAAATATAGAAAAGTGACTGAATATAAAGAAAAAAACGATAAATATGGGAAAATATCAGTAAATATAAAGGAAAATATAGGAAAATATCAAAGAAAAAACGATAAATATAAACGAAAATATAGAAAAGTGACTGAATATAAAGAAAAAAACGATAAATATGGGAAAATATCAGTAAATATAAAGGAGAATATAGGAAAATATCAAAGAAAAATCGGTAAATATAAACGAAAATATAGAAAAGTGACTGAATATAAAGAAAAAAAACGATAAATATGAGAAAATATCAGTAAATATAAAAGAGAATATAGGAAAGTGTCTGAATATAAAGAAAAAAACGATAAATATGGGAAAATATCAGTAAATATAAAGGAGAATATAGGAAAATATCAAAGAAAAATCGGTAAATATAAAGGAAAATATAGAAAAGTGACTGAATATGAAGAAAAAAACGATAAATATGGGAAAATATCAGTAAATATAAAGAAAAATAAAGAAAAGTGACTGAATATAAAGAATAAAACGATAAATATGGGAAAATATCAGTAAATATAAAGGAGGATATAGGAAAGTGACTGAATATAAAGAGAAAAACGATAAATATGGGAAAATATCAGTAAATATAAAGGAGAATATAGGAAAATATCAAAGAAAAATCGGTAAATATAAACGAAAATATAGAAAAGTGACTGAATATAAAGAAAAAAACGATAAATATGGGAAAATATCAGTAAATATAAAGGAGGATATAGGAAAGTGACTGAATATAAAGAAAAAAACGATAAATATGGGAAAATATCAGTAAATATAAAGAAGAATATAGGAAAATATCAAAGAAAAATCGGTAAATATAAACGAAAATATAGAAAAGTGACTGAATATAAAGAAAAAAATGATAAATATGGGAAAATATCAGTAAATATAAATGAGAATATAGGAAAATATAAAGGAAAATCGGTAAATATAAACGACAATATAGAAAAGTGACTGAATATAAAGAAAAAAACGATAAATATGGGAAAATATCAGTAAATATAAAGAAGAATATAGGAAAATATCAAAGAAAAATCGGTAAATATAAACGAAAATATAGAAAAGTGACTGAATATAAAGAAAAAAACGATAAATATGGGAAAATATCAGTAAATATAAAGGAAAATATAGGAAAATATCAAAGAAAAATCGGTAAATATAAACGAAAATATAGAAAAGTGACTGAATATAAAGAAAAAAACGATAAATATGGGAAAATATCAGTAAATATAAAGGAGAATATAGGAAAATATCAAAGAAAAATCGGTAAATATAAAGGAAAATATAGAAAAGATTTTTCAACAAAAAGATTTAAAAAAAAATTATTAACATGATAAATTATTAAATATTCAAGTTAAACAAAACATATACGATCATTGGAGGATTAGTGAGAAAAATTAATGAACAATACCCATCAATAAATAATAAAGAAATAATGATACCAGTAGAAGCTAATATAAAATTCGATGACGATGAGGAAAATGAAAATATACCAAAAATTAATTTCGAAATTAAAAAAATACAAGAAATTGTACATCTACCAATTAAATCATTTGCAGGCAAAATAATTTTAGCGAAAAAAAAAAAAGAAAAAAAAGAGAACTATTCAATAATAATAATGACATTATTTAGATATCATCGCAATCATAATAGCAATAAATAAAGTGGAATTTATATATGCAATGTCAGTACGGTTATTAAAATAAAGAATAATAACATTAGAAGACGACAGTGATTATGAAGTAAAATAAAATTTAAATGAAAAAAAGTTTGATTAAACTAAACAAAGATAATAATTTTACCAAAGGAAATATATTTTAGATTGGACTAACTTTATGGAATGAAGAGGCAGAAAATTTCTAGCGAAAAAAGGGTGATGTGATAGCATCAAAGGAATTGAAAATAAATGAATATAAAAAAATTAAAAATATAACGACGACTTCAGCAACAACTAAAACGTTAAATCCTTATTCAACCGAGAGAAAAAAGTAAATAAAATAAATACAATCGAACTCGACAATTTCGTAATAAATATTTAACATTGACAGGCCAAAATCATAGTACAACAAAATGAATGAAAACGGAGAGTTTAAAAGGTTAGAAGAAAGCGATTCTGGACATGGAGATGACCCATTAGAAGGAACAAGCAAAATGAATGAAAATTAAATAAATTTTAGTTGTAACAATAATCATTGTAACGATAGAGAATGAAATAAATTTGCAGTCACGAATTTCGATATATATTAAAGAAGAAATTAAAATTCCCCCCGCAGGGAAGGCACAGTTGCTTCAGCAACTGTATGATCATTTTTTGCTATTGTTAGAAATTTGTTAATGAACAAAAAAACAAAATTTACGTTTTTTTATACCTTGCATAACTTTTTAAAAAATTAACTTGTATACTTCCATTTGGTCTCAAATTGTTGGCATTTTAAATACCGAGAGCCACACTGTTTTGATAAAAAACGCTCCGAACTCGCGTTAATTAGTTATCAACAATTTTTTATAATAATAAGTAGTGTCTGGTACGTTATAATAAAAAAATAGACATGAAGGATTGCTTTTAACGATTTTTTAGAAGAGAGTGTGGTTCTCAGAAATTTAATCAGGAATTTTTTCGGGCTTTACAAATTTTTTTCATGTTTATTTGTTCAAAAGTTATTGAAAGTATAAACAACTAATAATTTAAATTTTAACACTGTTTTTTGACAAAAAAGAGATGCGCGCATGCGTAAAAGTTTCTTTGCTGTGGTTATAATTTGCTTGATCGATAAAATAGTTATTTAAATTATCACGTTATTAAAAAAAAAAAAAAAAATTGCCACGGAAAAATTTTTATAAATAAAAGTATTGAACAAAATGATTTGAAAAAAAAAATTTGTTTAGTTAAAAAAAAAGTAAATTGAACGATTTATTTTTTTAATATTTGTATTGATTTATTTCTTGAACAAATCTCATAGAATCATTGATATCAATACCTACATAAAGTATAACCTCAAATTTGTTTTATCTGTTGTTACGTACCAAGTTGAAAAATTAAAATTAAACTATGAAATAACAAAAAAAAAGAAAGAATATGTAAAACCAAAATTTAATAGGCAAATAATCATAGAATAACTAAAACAAATCAACTTGGTATTTCACGTTAATATAAAAAAATCCTCTTATTTTGTTATTCCCTACAGGGTAACGGGTTAGGAGGGAATGTGTATAAATGTAGATCTACCTTTATTGTAAGAATAATCCGAAACAATTGTTGTTGAGAGCGTGTCAATCTGGATGGTCGCCTTTTGATGTTGATAGTCTCGAATGATCCAAACAGTAAAATAAACTCAAAGCACAGGAAACAACACCCCGGAAAAATGTCACAGTCAATAATTTTTATATAGGATTAGGGAAGGTTAAATAACACAGGATATAATAATTTATCACAAGTATTAATTAATTTAAATTCACTCGAAAAATGTTATTTATTCAAAACGTAAAAGTTCAATTGATTTTATTTAATTTTTATCAGATGTAGTTAATTTAATTTTGATTTAAATTTTAATTTAATTTTAATGATTTGAATAGAACGAAAGTTGTCGCAAGAGTGAAGCTCCTTAAAAATTAAAAATAATAATTCCCATAAAAATTAAATTAAAAAGTAGGGATGATCTTAGGTGGAAGCATCTTTGACCAATCAAAATTGATGGTTCTCATAGTAGTCAGCGTTTAATTATTGCTGCGATATTATTCTAAATAATTGTTAATCTCAACGGATGTTGAATATCGAGTTGCTGATTTAAAAATGCAACTGCGGTTTGAGAAAATAAAATTTAAAATGAAAAATTATATTGAAAAAGTAAATGTTCCGTCGGAACATTGACAAGGAAAAAGTCCGCCTGTCTCTCTCGCACCTCGCCAGGCGAGGAGACAAAAGGGATAGAGATTTCGAGGAAACACAAAACCCAGGTAGGAGTTCTCGGGCTTGAACAACTGTGCCAGGCTTGTGCGAGGGTCGTGTATCGAGCCTGGGGAGCACAGGCTTGACACAAGCTTGTGCCCATTGTTTTCTCCGGCCTTACACGAGCCTCGTTAACACAGGCTTGACACAAGACTGTCCCCGTTGTCTTTAACCGGCCTCACACAGGCCTCAATAATTCAAGTCGGTGTCAAGCCTGTGTTTTTTGTTTTCCCCGGCCTCACACGAGCCTCGTTAACACAGGCTTGACACAAGACTGTCCCCGTTGTCTTTAACCGGCCTCACACAGGCCTCAATAATTCAAGCCGGTGTCAAGCCTGTTTTTTTTGTTTTCCCCGGCCTCACACGAGCCTCGTTAACACAGGCTTGACACAAGACTGTCCCCGTTGTCTTTAACCGGCCTCACACAGGCCTTAATAATTCAAGCCGGTGTCAAGCCTGTGTTTTTTGTTTTCCCCGGCCTCACACGAGCCTCGTTAACACAGGCTTGACACAAGACTGTCCCCGTTGTCTTTAACCGGCCTCACACAGGCCTCAATAATTCAAGCCGGTGTCAAGCCTGTGTTTTTTGTTTTCCCCGGCCTCACACGGGACTTGAATTGTGCATATATTCAATTAAAAAAAAAAATAAATAAATTAGATCTATAAATTGTAAATAGACATTTTAAATAAAAATTATTAGGTTTTGACTATCGTGCCAGGCTTTTACAAGGACTGTGTATTGACTCTCGAATAAATTCATTCATATAAAAAATTTTGACTGACTCTTTCATGAATCCCCCGTGGTCGACTTGATAGAGCATTGGAGTTCCACGTGACCGTTGCGCCGTTTATTTTCGTTCATATAATCATCGTTAATTCAAATTGTATCGCGTAAAAAATAATAATGTTAAATTAATAAATTAATAATAATTGTTTATTTATATTTTTTTATAATTTTTTTTGCAAGCCGGTGTCAAACCTGGGAACACAAGACTGTATCGAGCCTGGGAACACAAGCCTGTGTCAAGCCCGATACACTAGTCCGACACCAGCAAATACATCGTGAACATTCCAGACTTGACACAGGCTTGTGTCTCAGGCCCGACACAGGCCCGAGAGCCGGGTAATCAGGCTTGTCCCAGGCTTGTGCCCGTCGTCATTTCCTACCTGGGAAGAAAACTCGAAATCTCAACAAGTATGTAGCTCACAGCATACTTGCAACTTACCGTTTGTACTCGCCGAAATCGTAGTACAAATGGATAGACCTGAGTGCATGATGGCAACATGTACGAAGGTACTATATTTAACAAACACATTAAATAATATTCCAACATGGAATATTATTTAGACATGGTCAACGGGGAGTCACAAAATCTCCCTTTTTACCTAGCACATCCTAAATACAAAAAGAGAAACTTTTCCTAAGAATCGAACCTTTACAACATCTTAACCATCCTCAAAGATAAATAATTTACAGAAAAATTCCATCTTTTAATGTAAGGGAAAATGGGGAGAAACAAAAAATATCTGGGATTGAGCGTCTCAGCAACACAGTCTGATACCGACCAGCTTGTAAGACACACTTGCAAGTGGTCGAGCTATTGGATCTTGCTACAATATTTCGTATTTTTTAAATGATTGCACTACACATATCTCATATATATTTCACCACCACAAATAAATAAACGATAAAATTTAAATATAAAACAGAGCGAGTTCGCGTGTACTTATTAACAACAACATGTACTTCCTAAATCTGAACCTCGAATTTAATTATTTGAGTTCGATATATACTACACAACAGTAAATAATATTTAAATAAAAAATGTCCATGATGCTAAAAGTGAAATATAATTATTAAAAATAAAAAGAAAAAATTTATGTGCTACTCGATATTGTTTATCAGCATTGACTTTAACAATTATTATTTATTAATTAATTAATTTAAGTATTAAAAATACCAGTACGTAACACTGTATTTTGATTTGTGTACATAATTTGACAGCGCACGTCAGGGCAAAAAAAAAAAAAAAATTCAATCATATAATTTAAAATTGTAAAAAAAATTAAACTGTAATGAATTTGGAATAATCAAGATAAACCACACGGGCTTTCGCCGGAGTTTTGAAAATTTTTAATTTTCAATAAAACGAATTCGTTACTAAAAATTTTTTATATTTTCATTTTTCTCATCGTCTTCGAATTTTATATTAGCCTCTGTTTATTATCTTTTGTTTATTAACTTTTCTCACTAATCCTTCAATGATCATATATATTTTGTTCAACTTGAATATTTAATAATTTATCATATGTTAATAATTTTCCTTTACGTTTTATACATTTTATTGATAACGGTGCCTCAATAAATCCATGATCTTTATTTGCAGCTTCTCCAAAAAAAAAATACATCTTATTTTGTCACTTTCATCACATATATCCATCGTAAATTTTTTACCAGTTCCTCATTCGTTTTTCCATTCCTTTATTTCACTTTCATTTATAATTCGTGCTCGAAAAAAGAATAATCAATATTCCCTGGTAGAAATAATCTCTCCGGATTTTCTCTGGATTTCTCCGGATCTCCGGATTTCCTCCCGATTTCTCCGGATTTTCTTCCGACTTTCTCCGGATCGTCTCCGGATTTCTCCGGATTTTCTACGCAATTGAGACTTCCGGAGATATTATTCCGGAGTTTTTTCGGGTTTTCTCCGGATTTTTTCGGAAAAAATTTCTTTTTTATTTTTCGTATGTAAACTCTTATTTCTACTTTTTCTTATTAATTTTTCCATTTTTTTGTGTTTGTTTTTTTAAGTCAAAATTCCGGAAAAAATCCGGAGATATTATAGAAATAGTCTGGAGATTACTCCGTAAATATCTCCGGAAGTCTCAATTACGTAGAAAATCCGGAGAAATCTGGAGAAAATCCGGAGAAATTATTTCTACCAGGGTTGTTGTAGCCGTTGTGTTGCACCAATAGTTTTCAACTTCGCCTGACTGAATACATGAGATGATTGCCTCTGGATTTAGGACATACTCTTCACACTTACTAAATCTGTATCCGTTATAATATTCTTTTATGACTTCTATTAAATCTTCAAATGTGCGTTGTGTTTTAGAGCACATATTTTGAATGTCCGTTTGAAATTTCGTTTTTATTTCTTTTTGAGTAAACCCGAATAATGAAGCTGTTTTCGGGGATAATGATAAGTCTTTGACATCATTTGCCCCGGAACCGATTCCGGCCATAGCAAATTTGCAAATACCGGTTACAAAAACGAATCTACATTGGCTCTTTTTTAATCCAGTGAAAAAATCTTGGATACTTCGTCTAATAGGCGCTAGTACTGGCACGTTTTCATCTAAACCGTTGATTGGTGCATCATATATTCATCGATCAACACGACAGGATTTTTTGTTCTAAGCTCCAACATCAATCGTATAAATAGAGTAATCGGGGAACATCCATCACTTTTAATTTTAACTTTGTTGCATATTGCAGCTTGTTTAATTTGTTCTATAAACCCCTCTTCAAAGCGTTCTATACAGATTGTCTCTAATTGTGAGAAATCAAATCTCAGAACTGGATATTTTTCTGTCCAGTTCACTCCCGAAATGTAGCAGCCATATTCTTTGAAGATTTCTAGTTCACCACGAAATATTAAATCAAAAGTACCGATGCCTAACGTTTTACCGAATCATCGCGGGCGGACTACCAGGACTCGTTCGAAATTAGTAATCAACCAATAAATATAACTCGTTTTGTCAATGTAAACTCCAGATTTAAGAACTTTTACAATACTACTGCAGTAGTATTAAAACCATGCTTCCATATGGACCATAATTCTGAAAATGAAAGTTGTAGTGATAATGAAATTTTTTTTTTTTGCTTCACATAAAATAAATAAAAATGAATGAGTTTACTGTAATATATTAAAGTAAAAAGTAATTTAAACATTTTCTTGGATAATTAAAAATTAATTTGTGAAATCGGAATTTAAAATCTTCCGATTATAAAAAGGACTTTCTTATAATAACACGTTGCTACGTGTTGTTGTGTGGTTGCTACGTTTGTTCATTTTCGGCAATTAATTTATTTGGGAAGCGTCGTCGATTGAAACATTGCCGGGATTAAACGGTCAATATTTGTAATTGGGCCATGTCCAAAAATGGGCATATTAAATCTTAATTTGTTTTAACATCGACTGATTCGGTTCAGCGGTTCAAAAAATATTATAAAAAAACAGTTTGTGACACTACATATCGTTGAATAAAAAAAAAAATAAACAACCGAAAAATTTGAAAAAAATATCGTAGAGTCTACAGATGGAGCGTCGTCGATTGAAACATTGCCGGAATTGATCAGTCAATATTTGGAATTGGGCCATGTCCGAAAATGGGCATATTAAATCTAATAAGGCCCCAAAATTGGAAATAAATATGATGATTGCTTTTAGCCAAAAAAAATAAAGAAAATGAGCATCTCACAAGCCAATTCGATTCAGGACTTCACGTTTTATCTCGAAATAACAAAAAGTCACAGAAAAGCGAAAACATAAGTGTCCTACGGAACACTAAAAATCGAATTTCTATTTTAATAATTGATTGCGATTTCTTTTTTTTTTCTCTTTTGTTTTTAAGGAGACAAGACAAACTTCAATATGACTGTGAAAAAGATTTTATAAAATTAAAAAATAATAATGAAATTAATTGTTTATTGTAAAATTATTATTAAAACTTAAATTTCTATTTAAATAATTTCCCCTGAAACTTTTAGCTCCCCCACTACTCACAACGATTACACGATTAATTCAAATTTTGAACCCTAATATTAAATCAACCCTTCTATAAAAAAAAAAACTAAAAAGACCAAAAAATTGCAAATTTTACGAAGGCTAGGAGCCGAAAGGCTCAGCCGCAGTATTGGATTTATCCCCCAAAAAAAAAAAAAACGTTCATAACTTCTAAACTAATTGTCGTAAAGACTTCGGATTTGGCTCGAAAGAAGCGGCTCTAGAAATTCTATCGCCCCTGATAGAGAAAAGCGATATCTATTCAGCCATTTTTTTTTTTTCCTAAAAAACGGAAAAAAAAAATTGTGTTGTACGATAAAAATTCATTTGAAAAAGTTATAGAATTTTGAAAAACGATTATTTTAAGCCTAATATGAAACCTCTGCTACTATACTCCATTTTGAGTTATAGCTTGTGCCGTTTTCATTTTTTAGGCAAACAATAACTCGTGATGAAATGGTGTTAGAAACTTCATATTAGGTTTAAAACATGCGTATTCGAAAATTCTATCGCCTCTCTGGAAAAATTTTGATCTATGGATCAAACCATTTTTTTTTTTTTTTAAAATTTAGTTTTTAGAAAAAAAAAAAAAAAAGTGACTGAACAGATAATGCTCTTTCTCATGAGGGGCGATGGAGTTTCTAAAGACGCGTTGTTCGAGCCTAATACGAAGTCTTTACTACAATTTTATCAAAAGTTATTGCTTTCCTAGTTTTCGAGTAATTTTTGAATAACGCTCTAACTGTCGAGAAAATCGTCCTAGATACTTTGTATAAGACTTAAAAAGCATGTGTGGTAAAATCCTACAACTTTTAGTCGAAACTTTTTTCAAAAAAAATTATAGTTTTCATAAAATAGTAAAAAATAGAATTTTTGAAATATTTTTGTCTCTTTTGTTTCAAAAATAGAAAAAAATTGACTATTGAAATCAGGATAAACTTGAGGGGCGATAGAGTTTTAAAAACCACGTTTTTTGAGCCTAATATGAAGTCATTCCGTTGATTCTAACAGAAGTTATAGCTTGCCTTAACTTGAACGAAAAAAAAAAAAAAAACGATTTTCAGAAAAATAAAAAAAAATGTACTATTATTGTATTGTTACTTTCAAAAACCATTTAAGAGATAAAATTTGACACGGCCCTAGCCGGAGTATTGAAAATTTTTAATTTTCAACGGTAACGCGGGCCACACGCCCCAACAAACGTTACCAGATCTTTTTTTTCTCTACAAAAAGTTACTATAGTAACTTACTATACTTTATCCCTGTAAAATTATTTTTTCTATGTGTTTTTTTAAAAATAAACTTTATTTATTTTTTTTCAACCCTTTCCCGGGGGTTGATGCAATTTTTTTTACATATCTTTAATCAGCTAGTCTCAAGGAACCTACCCATATTTTTCATTTCTCTTGTTCAGAAATTTGACGAACTTCGAAGTTTTTTGACTGGACTATATACTTACTTGGTTTTGTGGCGTCTTCCAGGGCAAATTTTTGTTGTCGTTTTTGTAAAGCAATGCGACTAAGCAAAGAAACACTCAAGAAGTTGTAAATCGTAGTTTATTACGAAATAAAAAAAACTATCGTCAATCAAAAACATCAAGGAATCAAAGAAATATGTATTTTCAATAAATTAAAACATTATGATGTTCTAGAAAATATATGTCGACTGATATATTATTCCATGATGTTGATATAGGTATAGCGAGATATGTGATGGGAAAAATAATAAATAGACTATAGTTTATGAGTTTTATAGTTTATAGTTTTATAGTTTATGAGTATCACTATTTCGATATAGCTGATTTAAATGATAGAATTAAAATGCTTCAATGTAGAACATCCAAAGGAACAAACATCGTCTCTCATATATTAATGAAAAACATATAAAGAAGCTTATAATAACTGGTTCCGAGATGAAAACACTTGTTGAGTTTTTTGGTTTTTATGTTGGATTCCTAGTACCGGAAAAAAAATCCGGAATGGCAGTTGTATTTAAAACTGAGGAAATTAATGGCCTGCCTCCGAAGTTCTTCATTTGATAATCAAAAAATTTTAAAACTGAAAAGCTTAATCAAAAAACATCACGCTCTTTTTAAAAATCTGTTTGGAGATTTAAAATATAAATTTCACAATATTTTTTACACTCAAGATTTAATAAAAAAAATGGGACCTTTAATATTTTACGATACAGCAAGATTTGAAAGCAAACACCAAACATTAAAGAATATAACATCATCGACTAAAAACCGTATTAATCCTCCATTAACAATAACACGTAAATATTCGATTCAACTGTCACAAGAATTCCAAGCTCAAACACATTTTTCTGATAGATTAACATGGGGTCCAACAATACATGAAAATTTGACTCAATCGGAGAAATTCAATATGTTAAAACAATTTATATCACCTGAAGACGCCAACAAAACATTTTTAACCAAATGGGTTAATATACATGGTGCTTACTATGAAAAAGGTTTATGTATTGACTTGAAAGATATTGCGAAGAAGAGGATATAGCGGAAATTAATGAAATTGGAATTAATAATGAAAATTCCAAAATAATATTTTTTTCCAAAAAACTAAACATCATAAAGATTTCAGAACATATTCAAGGCTCAGTAATCGAAAAGACTAATACATGGGGATCGATCTATCAAGAAACATTATCTGTCTATAAACCTTGTAAAATAATAAAGCTCATGAGCACTGATGGACAAGAATATGTAGTCCATACATTGTAAATAAGTTTTAGCACTAATCAATCCATAAACGAATTCGCACTTTCTTTTTGTTTGATTGAATAAAGCTTGTATACTCAATGGTTTTTTTTTGTCTGAAAAATATTTTCCAAAACAGAATATGAAATTTTTTCTGAATGATATTTTTGTATATATATTTTATTTTCTTTTACGCTTCCAGTGATAATTATTTGATCAATAAATATTTTGCTTTAGATTCAAGGAAAAAAGAGATCGAGACGAGTTTTTTGACGCTCAATATTAGTCGGATCACGGATGTGACTGCACTAAAGTTGATATTTTTTTTATCACGGTAAAATTATCTCATGTGAAATTATCAGATTCATTTATTTAGATGTCATAAATAAAGATTTGTATGGTTAATTTTTTATTTGAATAAAAACTAGATAAATAGATAATTATTTAAATAAAAAACCAAAATATTTTCGTCTATGTTTTTTTGTTTTTTTACGCTTCTAGTGGATATTATTAAATCATCAAATATTTTACACTAGATTCAAGAGAATAAGAGACCGAGACGAGTTTTTTGACGCTTAATATTAGTCGTATAGTTATGCACAAAGTTGATGTTTTTTTTATCGAGATGAAATTATCTCACATGTTATTATCTTGTTTATTTATTTGAATGTAATAAATAAATTTTGATACTGTTAATTTTTTATTTGAAAAGAATCTTGATAAATTTATAATTATTGAAATAAAAAGTCAAAATATTTTAGTCTAGATTTTTTCGTTTTCTTTACGCAGCCAGTGAAAATAATTCAATTATTAACCTATATTTACTTGATAATATGGGAAATAAGTCTAGCGTGAAGTTTTTTTTGACCAAATTTTGGGTTTTCATTATTGTATTTGGTTATCATTATATTTGAATGTAGCGGAAAATCATAGCGTTTCATGCTTGCAATTTCTGGCTTTCAATAAATAAATGAATAATTAAGCAGTTATTCTTTTTATTTAAATAATATTGAGATAGTGTATACACTGTAAAAATTTTTAGTTGAAATTAAGACAAAAATTTCTGCAAAATAGAAATTTTTGTCTAGGAAAAAAAAACATTTGAAAGAAATAAAAAACGGTTTGATTGAAGAAAAAAATATGTCTTCTTGAAAACAAAAAAAACCCTCGACTATATACTTTTTAGGTTCAATTCAAGTATTAGAAACATTAAATACTGTAAAAATAAGTTTCTAGTATATGTGTGATTTTTTTCAAGACTTTTTCATCATTTTTTCTATTCGAAAAAAATGGTTGAAATCTCCATAAGAGCCAATGTTAAATATTATTTTCAATAATTAATTACAAAAAATTTAACCGATCAACATAAGAAAATAATTATACCGTTGTATTCAGAATGAAAAGATCTACTTGTATACAAAATTTCAGAACATTCTCATTATATTTTTTAAAAAAAGAGTAATTTGTGTATAACCTCCTTAAGGTTGTTTGTAAAAGACATCGTCGAACCAATATTTGTAGTTTGAGGGGCCTGTATATCGTAACGCTATATCTCATGCCCGGGTACCCAAAATTTTGTTGCGCTTCTGTCTCGAAAACCGGCTTTTAAGTGTGTCCGTGCATATACAGACAGACACTAACACTACTGCTAGCAAGCAAGTACAGTACACAGCTACATTATATGCTTGTGTGTGTCACGTCTGTGCGCATCACTTGCCGCGAGAAAGCAAATATTTTTTTTTTTAAAACTTGAATAACTTTTAAAATCCGTGGCAAACATAACTTATATTTTCAAATTATATTCGTTTTTTTCTTATCTACAATTTGATAGAAAAAAAAAAGTTTTCGAGTAGACAACGAATCTACTATATGCTGTTTAAGAAAAAAAAAATTATTTCGCACTATTCTCGTGTATAAAAGTTGTCAACTTTGACATTCATTATCTATAAAAAGCCGAGGCAAAAAAAATTGAAATAAATTGTCAAGATAGATAATTATTTCATTTAAAAAATAAGCCTAATTAAAAAAAAATCGAGTAGAAACTCAAATATTTACAAACAACCTTAACCGGGAAGCGAAACCAACTATCTTTTAATTTCTAAACGCATATCTTAGCCCGCGCGGCCATCGCAAGATTATATTTTCAATGTGATTTTTGTAAACTTAAAGTACACGTTGGCTAACATAGAATAAATTTGCGAAGTTTTGTAATAAAAAAAATATTTTATTATATTTTATTGAACAAATTTTAAATCCTTAAAGGAGCGAAATGTTAGGTGTCTTAATTTGATTCGTTAAATTATTATGTAATAATTATTATGTATATAATTATTTGTTAATGTCAAATTTGTTTTATTGAAAGAACTATTCGTTTATGATCAATTATAAATATTTAGACATGGGTAATTCTTTATAATTTTTTATAATGAAACAAATTTGACATTAAAAATAATTTAACTCAACAATGATAAATAATTTATGGTTGAATTTTAAATAATAAAAAAAATTTAGTCTGGAAATAATATTTGATTAAACGAATTTATAAATTCAAATTAAGACACCTAACATTTTGTTCCTTTAAGGATTTAAAATTTGTTCAATAAAATATAATTAAATATTTTTTTTATTACAAAACTTCGCAAATTTATTCTATGTTAGCCAACGTGTACTTTAAGTTTACAAAAATCACATTGAAAATATAATCTTGCGATGGCCGCGCGGGCTAAGATATGCGTTTAGAAATTAGAAGATAGTTGGTTCGGTTCCCGGTTAAGACAAAACAATAGGTTTAGGTTTTTTCATGATAGGTAGGCATTGAATAGACATCAATATAATAAAGACTAATTAATAATCACAAATATATAATTTTTTTTTTTTTTTATATAATATAATATTATTGCATGTAAGAAGACAAATTGTATATAAAATTGAGGGACTTTATTCATAAATCAAGGCGTACAAGTATTTACATCAAGACAAATAGTGTCTAAAATTTACACAATTTTGTTTTGAATTAAACCAAATTATTTATGAAACAAGACGACATTGTCTAAAATTTAGACAATTTCGTTTTAATACAAATCAAATCTGTTATAAAGCAAGACGTAATATTGTCTAAAATTTAGACAATTTTGTTTTACTACAAACCAAATCTGTTATAAAGCAAGACGACTTTGTCTAAAATTTAGACAATATTGTTATGAATAAAACCAAGTATGTTATAAAGCAAGACGACATTGCCTAAAATTTAGACACTTTTGTTTCTTTTCAAGACAAATATATTTATTAAATAAGAAAAAAAAAAATTAATTCAATACCTGCAATTGTTTCAAATGAAGGATATTAGTCGTTTGAAATAAATTTATTTTTACAGTATTTAATGTTTCTAATACTCGAATTGGACTTTAAAAATATATAGTCGAGGATTTTTTTTGTTTTCAAGAAGACATATTGTTTTCTTCAATCAAACCGCTTTTTATTTCTTTCAAATGTTTTTTTTTCCTAGACAAAAATTTCTGTTTCGCAGAAATTTTTTTTTACAGTGTAATTCCTGTAAAAAAGTGGATGGATTCTTCAGTACAATTTTTTTCTTTTTGAATCCTTAATTTAATATTTTTTACTAGATTTAAGTTAAATAACCTTTATTTTAGTTTACTTGTATAAGTATAAAGCCGCGTTTACTAATACTTATCTAAAATATTCATTTCTTCAATCCATCCTGAATGTTTTACTATGTAACCCTACTCTACTAATTAAACCCTACTAGGCTACGATTAAATTTTAGTTTATGTAAAAATTTTGAGGTTAAAAATTTTGAAATAGGTAAAGTCTGAAGAAAGGAATAGTCTGAATATTCAAAAGTTTTCGGCCTTTTCAATGACGGTAATTCAATAAATTACTATTATTTATATATATATATACACTGTGATTGGATGTATATTTATTTAACACGGATATATTTATTCTCAATAATTGAAATAATGAACTAAATTTTAATTTTTTTATGTGATATATTTTTTATTAATAAAAGTTTAATTCACTTGAAATCAATTATTCTAATAGCCGAAGACATAAATACTTGATGAAAAATTCATTTGAATATTGTACAATTTAATTTAATTAATTGTAATTTATCATCATCATTACCAGAAATTATTTCTTCTATGAATACAACCTGAATTCAAGAACCTTTTTTAAAATAAATTTGCAATTCCATTTGACTGTTAATTATTGTTCGAATTCCTATGGCAGCTTTCTTTCCATTTTTCTTTTGTTTGCTCTAGATAACAACACTGGTCGCCAGTTGCTATATACCGCATTATCCCTATGCTTGCCCTTCTTATGGTATTAAAACTAGTTTTTTAGATAATCAAAATATACTATATAACTTAAATTTTAAATAACATAGTTTTGATTATTTGAACTTAGTCAAATACACACAATACATTATTGTCAAAAGTAATTCCTAAAAATAAGGTATTGAATGTTTTTTATTTTTTACTCTAATCAATTGTAACTTTCATAAAAATCGTTCAAAAATGATACCGATAAATTCAATAATCAATATATTGAAGTAAAGATAAACTTCTAACACTATTATTTCATGAAAAATTAATCTGTCAAATGAAAGAGCGATTTTCTAGAGTTTCCATGAATCAGGAAGAAAAAATGTAAAGAAAGTATATTACAAAAAAAAAAAAAAAAAACAATTTATAAAGTAATGGTTATTGCTTCCATCGATAAGTATCATTATATTTTAATAAAAATTATGATCTTGATAAAAAAATAAAAAAATTATGAAAATGATGGAATACATACCGGCATAGGTGAGATTGGAAAACTATGGTTGGTTTATATATATATGTATATAATATATATATAAGGATGATGATATAATCATTTTAATATCAAATGTTTTTTTATTTTTTATTTTCATACTGTTATAATGAAAAATTTATCGGTTAAAAAAAAAAAAAAAGAAAAAAACGTTATACATTTGAAATAATTTGTTGATTGACCAGCAAGTTGAACATTAATTATTCCTAACGTTGTGTAAACTTTCAAAGATAAGAATGGTTCTTATGAATATTATCGTAGAAAAAAAAAAATAAAAAAACTTCATTTGCACTGAAGCTAACGACCTCGAGGTAGTGTCGTAGTGGCTTTTTTGCCCAGAGGCGTAGCAAGAGCGAGCAGCGCATACGCCCCGTCTCAACATACCATTTTTGGCAAATTTAATTTTAATAATACTAGTTTCACATTATTAATGAAAAAAAAATTAATTTATAATAATGTAAACGATTGATTGTAATAATAATAATATTAAAAAAATGTATATATAGTTAAAGAAAAAAAATAATAAAATATCCACAAACGATCAATTCAGACTATTTTAATTCAGACTATCAATCAGACTATTTTTGTCTATTTTTTATTAATAATAATTTTCTGAAAAACATTTGACTAATGTGACGAAAGAGATAAGGAAAGTTTTTGAAATCTTTTAATTTACATTAAAAATTTATTGTTTAATATTTTTAAGGTAAAATTCATGGCAACGTATTTACGGAAATAGTTCATTTTATTTTAATCATTTATGATGGATGTTTTTCTGCTTATTTCGGTTTTTTGCATCATCGAATTCAGTGAGTATATATAAACATAGTGAAAAAAAGAAAATTAAATTTAAAAAAAAAAAATAAAAAACATATTTTAAACGATAAAATGCATTATTTGTTTTCAGGCAAAGCTGATAACTGTATACCTCGAAAATTTCCAGATGGAATAGTCTGTGTTTGTAACGCGACATATTGCGATTCAATAGAAATTGATGTTCCACCAAAAGAAAAATTTCGAAGCTATATATCGAGTAAAGATGGCAAACGATTTGAGGTTGAAGATGGTGATTTTAGCACTGAGATAACAAATGATGGAATTGTATTTAGTTTAAGTTCAACAAGAACTTATCAAACAATCAACGGATTTGGTGGTGCATTTACTGATTCAACAGGAATTAATATCAATAAACTAAGTAATGCTACTCGAGAACAATTATTACAGTGAGTTATCATAAATTAAAAATAATTATTATATTATATTTTTAAAAAACGGAAAAAAACTCTAGCTATTTTCAAAAATTTCAGAACATATTTTAGTAAAAGAGGGAGTTCATATTCACTCTGTCGAGTTCCAGTTGGTGGTACAGATTTTTCAACACGACCATATACACTGGATGACTCACCAGATGATTATAAACTTGAAAAATTTTCTCTCACAAATGAAGACCATGAATACAAAATACCATATATGAAAAAAGGGTTGGAAATAAATCCAAAATTAAAATTTGTTTCTGCTTCATGGTCAGCTCCAGCTTGGATGAAAACAAATAATAATATTCGTGGTTTTCTTGGAAAACTTCAAAGCCAATATTATCAAATATATGCCAATTATTTAGTTAAATTTTTAGAAGCTTATAAAAATCAAAATTTACCCATATGGGCAATATCAACAGGCAATGAACCACTAGATCCACTTATTCCATTTGTACCAATAAATGATATGCTATGGACTCCTGCAAGTGTTACCAATTGGGTAGTAAATAATTTTGGACCAACACTTGAACATTCAAATTCCAGTGAAACAATTATTCTAGCACTTGATGATCAACGTTTTCTTTTACCATGGGCAATAGATCAAATGTATAAAACAAATAAAAATATAGATAAATATATTTCTGGTATTGCAGTACATTGGTACGGTGATATAATTTCAAGTGTCAATGTTTTTGATAAAATTCATAAAAAATATCCAAATAAATTTCTACTTATGTCTGAAGCCTGTTCTGGCTCTTTTCCTGAACCTAAAGGAGTTATATTAGGATCATGGGAACGAGGAGAAAATTATATTAAATCAATCATTGAAGTAATTTATCAATTATTTAAATTAATATTAAAATTAATTATTATGATGATTTTTTTTTTTTTAAGGACATGAATCATTGGATTACTGGTTGGGTAGATTGGGATTTGGTTCTTGACAGAAATGGTGGTCCAACTTGGGTAAATAATATTGTGGATTCTCCAATTATTGTTAATCCTGAGACTGACGAATTTTTTAAACAACCAATGTACTATGCTCTTGCTCACGTTAGTAAATTTGTACCACCTGGTTCTGTTAGAATAAAAATTGTAGGCCTTAATTTATGGGTTCAATCAACAGCATTTAAAACACCTGACAATAATATTGTCATTTTACTTCACAATCCGTAAGTCAATTCATAAATCATTTCGTTTAATTATTTTAATTGATAAGAAAAATTCTAAATTATTCAATTTAATATTTTTCAGAGCTAACCGAAAGAAAAAATTGAATATTGTTGATGAAGATGAAAATAAAATTATTGGCATTGAAATTGATCAACGATCAATACGTACAATTATTTATAAAAAATAATTTTTACAATAAAAGTACTAAATCAATTATTTAAAAAAATAAAAAAAATGTTTTTTCTTGTTTTTTATTTCAGTTTAATGTTTATGATTGCACAATAAAATGTTGAGCTATTAATGACATTTAAAAAAATTATTTAGCCATCTTTCATCGATCATTTTTAGTTGATATATACAGACACATTTATTCCTTGAATTTACTCGACTGTATAAACCACAAAAAAAATGGTTTTTGTTTATTTCATTCATAAAAAAAAAAAAAAAAAGAAAAAAAAACGAAACGAAACGAAATGAAACCATTCCTTTTTAAATGATTAAATACATTATTTATAAACATTTAAGCCACCTAAACATAGATCTGTGATGTACTCCCAGATAACACATTGGTAATACAGTACCACATATGTATAGCGTAGTGCGTACTGCGTACCATTAAATTACTGGTACATATACCAGTCTTCGGTTATCTGGGCTGTTTAACTGTTCAATATCAGCATCAATCAATATGATGACTTGCATTTCTGCGGAAGCCCTGAAGCATCCTGGAGGGACATCTGCGTGCTATACGCATACGCTGTTTTTTTTTTTCGTGTTTGGGTGCGCACCACCCAACCAGTGACCAACAAGTAACGAATTTGCAATAAGCAAAACAATATCAACAACATAATAACACTTGCCCAAGGTCTCTACACGATAGTGTCTAACAGTGCATAATATAACAAATAAATTATCTAAACAATTAAAATAAAAAATTAAAGTAATTAATTTATTATTTGATAAATATTTACATTAATATACAAGTCAATACTGCAATAACTATTGAACAAATAGCTTTTTGATTATTTTCTATGTTTTGTGCATCGTCAGGTTATCAATTTTCTTTTTTTTTTTTTGTACTAACTCATTTTTATTTTTGTCATCTATTTTTAATTTAGATTAAATTAAGTTGGCCGACAATTAAATTTGATTCAATTAATTCAATTTACTCGTCTGTATAAATCACAAAACAAATGGTTTCTGTTTATTTCATATTCGAGCATTAGGTAAAAAAAAAAAAAAAAAGAAAAAAAGGAACGAAACCATTCCTCTTCTTATTTTAATCATCTATTTTTAATTTAGAATAAATTAAGTTGACCGACAATTAAAAATTAACAAGTGATTTCAGTGACACAGTTTGAGCATCAATGAATAAAATTTTGTTGCAAATTTCTATTTTAATTTATCAAGGAAAAAAACATTAAAGATCAAGTAAGTTTTTTCATCCATGTTAATCATTTTATCATTTATTTTTTTAATCAATAAAATATCAATATTGTTCAAATATTGTTGACATAATAACAATCAAAAAATAACTTTATTCTGTACAATTATAGAAGAATTGTAATTTAATTTTGCTTTTATAAAAACTGTTTGTTACAGATATGTAGTATAGTTTTCCTCCTCGTGAAACTAGAAAAATCGCCGAAAAACAATTTGCTCAAAAACAACATTTAAAGATAAATTTGAAGTTGCATGGAATTTCATATCTCCATATATTAAAAAGAGCCGTGATAAACTTAATAAAACAGTTGGTCAATCCATGATCTGGAGGGAAGTTGGTAACAAAGAATACACTACTGCAAAAAATAAAGATTATTTATGCAAATCAATTGAAGCATACACCAAAAGTATTGCTTTTGCACCAGTTGGATCCAAAGAACTGTCATTGGCTTATGCAAATCATTCAGCTGTATTGTTCAGGGCAAGACTCTATGAAGATTGTCTTCTTGACATTGAACGTTCATTAAAGGCAGGCTATCCTGATAATTTAAAAACAAAATTATATGTTCGTCAAGCATTGTGCTTCAAGGCCTTGAAACCAAACTCAAAACTTGAAACAGATATTCCAATGGCCAGTGCAAAGCAATGGCTACCTAATTTAAAAAAAAACAATCCAAATTACAACATCAAAGATGAATTTTTAAAAATGATGAATCAACTTGAAGAACCTCGTGATACAAACATTGTTAAATTCACTCCAATAATTAAAAATAATAATTCAATAATAGCTGGTGGATCTGATGCAATTAAATTGTAAAAAAAAAGCATGGGATAGATATCATAATACTGAATGTTTAGTATTAGGCCAACTTATAAAACTTGACATTTTTAATACAGAGAAAAGTCTGACAGTAAAATTTTGGTTAAAAACACTAAACTCAGCTGGTGGTTTACTTGCATTGAAAAAAAAAGTTGATAGCATTGACTCGATAAAAAATCAAGGATCGATATTTAGCAATGGTATTCTTGATGTTAATACGATTGATAATTTTCTTCTTCTTGATTATCATGCACCAATATCAAATATGTGTTCTCTTGATTTAGTATTAACTGTGGTAGTGATTGTTACAATTTTTTGTCAAAACACAAATATATTGGGTAAAAAAATGACATTGAGAAATTTGTTTAAAAGTAAAAATAAAAAAATACTCATTCTTGGAGAACTTTTATTGCGATATATGATGATTGATTGTTTCAATAGTCTATCGGTTTGTACTTATTTAATTTATTATTGATAATAAATCAATCGATAGTATTTATCAAAATTATTATATTTTAAACAAAATTTATCAGTTTGTAGATTTGTAGACACGGATAATGTTATTTGGTCCTCTGCCTTGATATCATTTTGTAGGATTATAAAACCAAGCTGTGATCCTAACGTCAATTGGACTTATGTGGGTTCAAATGTTGGGTATTATGCTGTCAAACCAATCGAACGAGGACAACCGGTATTTATTAAAGTCACAAAATAATTATACTTGTACGAGGGGGAAGTCACTCCAAAATTTAGTGTACACCAGATTACAGATTACCAGTAATCATGTAATCTTTCCAATGATTACACAAGATTACTTTTTTTGTAATCACGAAGAATCCCAGTAATTTTTTATGATTACGCTTAAAATTCAAAGATTTCAAAAAGATTACACGAGATTATTGAAGATTATTGAAGATTACACCAGTTTACAGATTACCTGTAATCATGCAATATTTCTAATGATTACACAAGATTACTTTTTTTTTTGGTAATCACAAAGATTCCCTGTAATTTTTTATGATTACACTTAAAATTCAAAGAATAAACAAAAAAATAATGAAAAACTAATAAAAAAAAAAAATTAGCATACTATACGTGTGCATTAGGGTGTTTTTTTTTTTTTTCGATATTTTTTTTTCTCTTCACTCATCTTCATACAAGTTTATACAGCTCTAAATCATGCCCAGAAAAAATTTGAACTCAATTGAAAAATATTTAGAGGTGGTTCAGGGGTCATTTGTTTTTTCCATTTGATTAACATGGGTTTAATACACTTCATTCACCATTTTGATCATGGAGGCTTTAATTTTTGACCGTTCAAGTTCGCGTTGGTCTTATTTTATAGAGTATTGAATTTTATAGCATATAATATTCATAGTTTTGATCATTTACAATTTTGTTTTTCAAAAAAATTGTAAATACTACCTTTTTGAAGCATTATTTCACTATTTTTTTTAATTGTAAATGATCAAAACTATGAATATGATATGCTATAGCATATATAGAATTTAATACTCTATCAAATGAGACCAACGTGAACTTGAACGGTCGAAAATTAAAGCCTCCATGATCAAAATAGTGGATTATTAAATAATCGGAAAAACCATGACCTCTAAATATTTTCAATGAGTCAAACTGGGCATGATTTAGAGTTGTATGAACTTGTATAAAGATGGGTGAAGAGAAAAAAAAATATCGAAAAAAAAAAAACACCCTAGTGTGCATGTATGCACGCGCATGCGCGATTTGAAGACGAGGAGGGAAGATTACTGAGATTTTCTGTAATCATGTCAAGATTACAAGAAGTTTTCGCAGATTACAGATATACGACGTAAGATTACTGGTGATTACATAAAATTTTTGAAGATTATTGATGATTATAAAAGATTACAAGAGTACCTTAGATTACATCGATGACACGATTTTTTCGTAATCAGTTCTGTAAGATTACAAGAGATTATTGAAGATTCTTCTCTCGATGTACACCAGATTACACAAGTGACTTCCCCCTCGAAAAAAATGAAAATTCGAGGTCACTTTTTTTCAAAAAAATTGATATACCTGAGGTGCTTGGACTACAAAACTTCCGGGATCGTTTCATCAAATGTGTATTTCTTTCATTTTCGTTGAATATAATGGT
Organism: Aphidius gifuensis; assembly: GCF_014905175.1. Classification (NCBI taxonomy): domain Eukaryota; kingdom Metazoa; phylum Arthropoda; class Insecta; order Hymenoptera; family Braconidae; genus Aphidius; species Aphidius gifuensis. Next base: position 22,221,119 of record NC_057789.1, read on the forward strand.
CCTTGTACAGCTTCATCCATAAGTTGGTATTCTTTATTATCCATTACTTGATGACGTTCTACTGGTACATCACAATGTTGTTTATATTGATTTGGTACACGTTTTTTTTCCCATGCTACACCAGAATGTTCTTGATGTTTGAATGAACCATTGAATGATGATTCAATTGATCCCTGGTAGAAATAATTTTTCCGTAAAATTCTGGAAAAACTTCGTAAAATTCCGAAAATACTCCGTAAAATTCCGGAAAGCTTCGTATCGCTCCGGATTTGGCCCATTAAAATCTTTTGGTCGTTTATTTTCTTTCATTTTACACATTAATTCGAGTATTTTGTAATTGCTACGGATTTCTCGTATTTTTCCGAATTTTTTCGAAGTGACCCAATTCTGGAAAAATCCGGAGCAGTTCAGAATAATCCGGAGTAATTCGGAGCAATTCGGAATACTCCGGAGCAATTCCGGAATAGTCTGGAGTAATCTGGAGCAATTCCGGAGTGATGATTGCATAAACAGAATTGTGATCCTTCATTAGGACTGTAAGCAGCACCCTGTATCTCATCATAATAAATCAGAAATTCACCAGGTTGTGAACAATTCAATCGAGCTTTGCTAAAAGACATCCATACATTGTAGTGATTCTCACTGCCTTATACACGTAAAGACACCAAGCGGACGAATCCTTCAACCAACGACTCCGTTTTTATTTATTATATATATATGTTTTATTATGTAATATTTTCTTTTTGTATTATTATTATTATTTTGTGTATTTTTCCCCCTTTTTTTATCAAGATAAAGAGAGGAGGGATAGCTTTGAGTGGGGACAGCTAGGTAGATCCAAGTTGCTCCAAAATATCTTGAGCTGAACTCTCTCTCTTGGCTGTGGGACGTGGTAAGATGCACACGCTTCGTAATCAGCTCTTGTTTTACGTATAATAGGTGTATTCTTTCATTGCGGATTTTCTGGCGGATTTCCACTTCCACAAGATGTCCCTTCTTTTTTTTACCCCTACTTTGAGCGTTTGAGCTCCTCTTCTCAACTAATTATGCTCAAACACTCAAAGAAGGGGTAAAAAAAAGAAGGGACATCTAGTCGAGGTGGAAATCCGCCAGAAAATCCGCCATGAAAGAATACACCTATTAGGGTACTCATGTGTCTAGCTGGAGACACAGCAGACATGTGTATTTTTGTAGGTTAGTTTTTGGGGCGTTGGCCGTGTGAATCATTTTGGATTTACGTTTAAGTTTTGGATAATAAATATCACGTTTTGGGTTTTTGAGTATAAAAATAATAATGTGTTTTGTTGATTATTTAATTTGTGTATTAAATATTTTTCCTTGTGACTTTATCCGGCCCTTCTACCATAACCAGCACACTGAGTGATTCTAGCGTCCCTCTAGGCTAATTATTGATACGCTATTTGGTTGTTTTGGTCTTTGTTTCGGTTGTTGGATTTAATTGTCGTTATTTGGGTATTTTTGGTATGAATGTGTTATGCCTTTTTCGAGTTTTAGGGCGAATTGAAAACCTCATTGATTTTAGCTCATACCTTTTTCGAGTTTTAGGGTGAATTGAAAACTACACGATTTTAACACTAAAATAATAATAATTTACGTTTCTGGATATTGGTTTTGGTTAGTTTTGTATTTCATGATAAATTAATAAATAAACCAAATAAAATACTTGATAATTAGTCCGAGAAGGTAACATGCAAAAATGTCACGTTACAACATCTTTCAGCATTGGTTTACTACCTGGATCTTTTTTACAAACTTTTGCAATTCTTAAATATATTTTCTGTAATAAATAAATTTATTATTTTCAATAATAATTTATAAAAAAAAAAACATTTTATTGTCATTCAATAATAAAAAGGGAATACAGTTGATGCTCAATATGTAAAAAAAATATTAAGAATTTATATATGTTTTTTTTTTATATTTGATTTATGATTTTAGTGCAGTTTTATATATAGATAAAATTAATGTTTTATTTTAATGTTTATTTTTAAAGACATTTAAAGTTTTTATCTATTTTATTTTTTTCTATTTTTTAATTTTTTTTTTAAATTGTTTTTTTATAATTTATATAGACAAGTATTGAATCAACTTTGATGACGAGAATTATTTTAAGAGACGATTCAAAACGTTAATGTATTAAGAAATTATTATTATTTTTTTTTATGATTGAGATATATTTCATGGTATTTTATAGCTGAATAATTAAGAGAATTTAATTAAATATAAATAATTAATTTATTAATCCCTGGTAGAAATATTTCTCCAACTTTTTCCGCCTTTTTTCCAACTTTCTCCACCTTTTTACGATAATGACCCATGGTTGGAGAAAAAATGGACAAAAGTTGGAGTAAATTTTTGGTTGGAGAAAGGTTGAAAAAAAGTTGGAGTAAATTTCAGGTTGGAGAAATGGCCGAAAAAAGTTGGAGAAAATTCGGAAAAAAGTTGGAGTAAATTTTTGTTTGGAGAAAAGTTGGAGAAATTTGTCCGCCATTTCTCCAACCATGGGTCATTTTCGTAAAGAGGTGGAGAAATGGTGGAAAAAAGTTGGAAGAAAGTTGGAGAAATATTTCTACCAGGGATTGATTAAGAGAATAATGAAATATAATATTCATGTTTCAATTATTATTTTACAATTTGTTTTGACATTTAATTTTGAGGTTAGTGTTCAGTTTTTGTTGCTGTCTATTACTTTTTTCTCGCCCTCTGTTACATAGTACATAAACTAACATTACTATTATTATTAAAATATTATATTAAAAACACAGACAATAAATTAAAAAATAATAATTTTTTATTTAAAAAAAAATTTAATAAATAAGTATATTTATTATGTACAATTATTAACTTTTTTTTGCTTTGACAAACACCCTAAATAAAATTAAATAAGATAATTTTAATGTACAATGTTGAGTAGTTATGATTTTGCCCACCAGGGTTCTATATGTCTTTTTTATTACGCCCATGTTATTAATAGTATATACATTTTTAAATTTAATAATTTCTTTACATTTAAGTATACTGAATTTACTGTAAGTAGATGACGAGGTATCAACCCCTAACAGAACTTATCCTCTAAAATATATATCCCCTCTTGAATAAATATTTCCTCGAGAATCTATGTCGCTTCTTGTATTTATCTTTAAATTAATTTTTTATTTAAAAAATTCAACTTTTTAGCTCAATATAATTATTACTTTCATTTATTTATTTTATTATATTGTTTTATTTTTTGATAATCTATGCCCATAAAATTTTTAACTATTGAATTTTTCATTATTAGTTTTTCATCAATTATATTAATTCATAAAATATTATTTTATTGTAAATGTATATCAAAAAAAAAATCTATAAAAAAACATTATTAAATAAATTCCCAATTTACATTTTAATCATTTTATTTTTTAAATAAAAAAAAAATTCGAAGACAACCAAAAAAAAAATTTAAAAACTATATCTAAACAATTTATAATATGTTATTTTTCTGACAAACACTTTGTTGTATACCCAATACTAATATTTATTAAATTTTTATCATTTCTTTTATTTACCCAATAATATTATTATTTTAATTTACTTTCTTAATTATAATATTTCTATTTTTTTTAACTACCGTCATGGCACCAGTACTCGGACACCCCCTAGTAGTCAGACACTTGGCTGTTATTCAGTAATTATGCTGATAGTTTTTATTTTAAAATTCAAAAAAATTTTTAAAATATTTCTACGTCTCATATTCTTTTTTTTATATATATAATAGAAATATTTTTAGATAAATATTAAAAGTAGAATAAAATTATGTGAGACTGAAACGGCTTCAGAGAGCACTGTGAGTAGTCGTCGTCGAGTGATTGCTACTAATTAAACCATCAATTTATGCGCCTATCAAATATAATTAATTTTAGTGTTTGATATTAATTTCCGTAAAAATGTTTGAATTTTCCGATTGATAAAAATTTTATAACTATAAATAATATTTTTTTGCCTATTTAGAAACTGGTACTTAACGTGTGCAATAACTGGTTCTCATTAATTTCAGATGTCCGGATACTGGAGAAAATAAAAAATTTTTTAATTATTTAAATTTCCATTGAATTTATAATTTATTCGAGTTTTTTTATTTTTTTTTTAATTAAAGGTATTATTATAAATAATTTAAAAATAATAATGATTTTTTTTTTTTAAATATATTTTTTAAAGTTTAAATAGTTTAAATCACGCCTCTACCATCCGAGTATTGGTGCCATGACGGTATATATATTTATTAAAAAATTAGAAATATTAAAAAAAAAAAAAATAGGATTTTATTTATTTTTGTTTATTAAATTAAAATAAATTATCGAGTAAAAGGACAGCAAAAATCGAAGACCCCTAAATTTAAGTTGGGCTGAAGCTGGCGGCCACTTTAGCGGCCGAAATCCCAATATGCAGGGATTCATAGAATAATCTGAGGGCCCCGACTTTTTATTATTCCTGTCCTCTTCTCGCACATACGCAGAGCCAGCTCATCACTGTTTGCCAGTGGAGTGAGGAGGCAAGCGTGAAAATTTGCCGTAAAAACAAAAACGTAGCTATGGATAGTTTTTTCAAAAAAAAAATAAAGTTTGAATATAAAGTAAAAAAATATCACTTTTTGATTTTTCCCACCCCCTAGTACCACCCGGGGGGGGGGGGGGTCAAAAAATTCTCAATTACGTATTTTTTTACCCTCTTTCAATTGCCGTAAAAATAAAAATGTAGCTGGATGGATAGTTTTTTTTTTTTTTAAATAAAACTTTAATATAGTGTAAAAAAAATTGGTTTTTAATTTTTCTTACCCTCTAATACCACCGGGGGGGGGGGGCTCAAAAAACTATTGAACGTGTATTTTATGACTGTCTTTCAATTACAAAGGAAAAAAAGAGGTAGCTGTGGATAGTTATTCAATTTAAAAATAATAACTGGGGAAAAATGTTAGTTCAGTGAATTTTCCACCCCCAAGTGTTATTCAGAGGGTATTAAAAAATTAATAATTATGTCTTTTATGCTTTGAAAAATTTACTAACAAAATTCTATCATTTCTACTTGATTTTTCTAAAATTTCCATGAGTGGGGCCCCAGCACCCTATTCGTCCCTGATTAGACCGCCAAAGTGGCCGCCAACTTCAGCCCCGTAAATTTAATTATTATTATCATTATTGAGATTTATTATTTTTAAATTTTATTAATTATTAATGATTGTTGCAGATATTTTACTCATCTACATAATTGTTGTTATATACATACTACAAAAATGTCTAGAAATACGGGTATTGAAAATTCAGAGAATACTTGTTATTTTAATTCAGTAATTCAAGGATTGTTTTCATTAAATGTATTACATGAAAAATTAAAAGTCTGCAATACATTAAACGTCAATAAGTTATTAAGTTATATAAAAAGTATATTCGATGCATTAATGAAGCAAGATAAAAAATTCATAGTAATTGACAATAAATATTTTAAAAAAATATTACCAGATAATTTTACCATCGGACAACAACATGATAGTGGTAAATTATTAACAATTTTTCTGGTAGAAATATTTATCCGCTATTTCTCCACTTCTTTACGAAAATGACTCATGGTTGGAGAAATGGCGGACAAATTTCTCCAACCAAAAATTTACTCCAACTTTTTTCCGACTTTTCTCCAACTTTTTTCCGCCGTTTCTCCAACCTAAAGTGTACTTCAACTTTGTTCCAACTTTTCTCCAACGATGGTTCATTTTCGTAAAAAGGTGGAGAAAGTTGGAAAAAAGGCGGAGAAAGTTGGAAAAAGTTGGAGAAATATTTCTACCAGGGTTGGTTAAAAAAAATTGGTTCAATATCGAAATGTTGGTTAAATGAATTATTTCTTGTTAAAAAAAATTGAAAAAAAATGTGAAACGATCCGAACGTTTCTCTACTTAAGTCGATTCGGAGAAAATTTGTAAAAAATTTTGATACCTTTCTTCCCTTATTTCTCCGCATGGGTCTATTTGGGAGAAATTCGGAGTAATTGCGGAGAAATTTAGGAAATATCGCGGAGAAATATTTTCACCAGGGACTCCATGCTAAGCTTGTAAAAAACAAAGTCATCAAAAAAAACCATAAAATTTGTGAAAAATATGATGAATACTTTAAAAATAAGTCAACAGCAACAAAAACAAAAACAACACCATCAACATCAAGATGTACAACACTTTTTTTTTGTGAATAATTCACAAAATTCTGATCAAACATCAACATTAAAATCATCATATAGATTAAATTTATCAGCTGGTGAAGAAAAATTTCATAGTAAAAATACAAGACATTTGACTATTCAAATGGGTCTAAAAAATTTATTGAATTATTACCAGAAATGGAGATGGATAATAATAATAAAAAACTAATGATGTACCAAACAATAACAAACAGTGTTAAATTGATGTCAAAATTTGCCATAATGGTAAGTTATTTTTTTGAATGTTCAATCAATCATAAAAATGAATGACTTGTCAATTATATTGCAAGCCAAAATAAATACATAAAAATCAATTTTGTATTTAATATGTTACGCACGGATATGGATCAAAACAGAGTCAAGGAAGTGCCAGAAGAATTGATATGTTTAAAAGAAGAATTTGACAAAATTATGACTGACAATAATTTAAACATTGAACCTTCATTTTATTTACAAGGTAAAAGAAAATTGTTTGAAAACTTATGCGTTGAATATGACACAAACTTAGAAACAAATGTAACGACCCATATATGGCAACGTATAATGGTACGTCTACGTTTCAAGTTAAAAATAAAAAATTGGTTTAAATTAATGGAGGATTTATTTACCAAAAATATTAATTCACCAAATGTAGATGTATTTGAAAATTGCACTCATCTCAATTTTAAAAAAATCAAGAGTACGTGGTGGAAATTTTTACCATTTTTATTAAAGATGCAAAAAAAAAATAACAATTTTCTATTAATACCAACTTACAATTGTGGATTAAAAAATATAAGAACCTCAACATCTACATTGAGAGAAATTCTTCGTGATTTGGAAAAAATAACATACGCAGTAGTTAATAAAAAGACACCAGAAGAATTGTGGCAGTCATGGTTCGATAGAAGACCATAAAATTCGATAGGAAAAAAATTTGCATTGTTCTTTTCAACAAATGGTGTATCTGCATCATTGACATGCAAAAAAGAAATGAAAAAAAATAAATGATGATAATACAACAATGGAATTACCACAATTGAATGATAATGTATCATTTATTGGATCTGATCCTGGAGCAAGATGTCCAATGGCTGGTATTAAAGTTCAATCACTTGCTGATATTGGTAAAAAAGATAAAGAACAACGTTTTTGTGAAAAAAATTCACCGTGGTAGAAATATTTCTCCAACTTTTTTCAACTTTCTCCGCCTTTTTTCCAACTTTCTCCACCTTTTTACAAAAATGACCCATGGTTGGAGAAAAGTTAGAAAAAAGTTGGAGTAAATTTCGGTTGCATGCATGAGGAGCATGCTTATTCTTGCACTAATAAGAGCAGGGTTATTGCCTGAAAATTTTATAAATAATTTCAATCGTTTTAAACGGTCATTCAAATTTTCGACATAAAGTAAATAATTTTGTTTTTATATTTTTTCAAGTATTATACCTATATACATGTATATTTATGTATTAACAATTTTATCATTTTATGATTACAGCTTTTTCAACTTGAATTGTCGTCATCATCATCATCATCAACATAATTACACTAATTCTAGGATATCAATTTCTGACCAAAAATTGTGATATTCTATTAAGGATGAGTGTAATTTTACTCTTTTCTAATTTAATTAATTTAAGCGGCATCAGTGTAAGTAGAGAATTTTCAGTCTCCCGATCGAGGCAGAGAATTCGATGATACTTCGCGTATAATGTCGTTAGCCTGTTGGGCCCAGTGTAAAAAACTGAGACTTCAAGAAAATTTATTATACAAAAATAATTATTATTTAGATGAATAGTTTATAAAACAGTTGTTTGGTATTGCATAATTATTATTACAATTTATAGTGATTTTTAAATGAGAGATTTTAGTTAGATGTAGTTTAATTAAAAAATAACAACTATCAAGTAGGGCTTCATGCGGTACCGAGACCGAGATCGCCTTCAGTCAATAAAACGATACTGATACCGAGACCGAGAGTATCGACTGAAAGTCTCGCCGGTATCGCGAGACTTTGAAAATTTCAGATCGAATTTTTTTTTTTTTTTTTCTTTCTCGTAACGAATCGTATTGAAAAGAAGAACTGTTATGCAGTACAATACTGCACAGTAAGACACTGCACAGTAAGACATTGACGCTACAGTCACAACGAGATATCTACAAGCCTTATGTACCTATGAAAATTGTAAAGTTACGCCACTTATATTTTCCTAAACTGATATTTTTTGTATCTGATATTTTAAAAGCAGTATTTTACTTCGTGGAAAGGGAAAAATACACTGAGAAAAAAAAACCACAAAAATTGTTGTGAGAGCACAACAAACTAGAGGCGAAATCCTATCCTGTCGCTTTTTGTTGTGCTGCAACAAAAATTGTTCTATCGTTAAACAAAATTCGTTGTGCTACAACAAATTTTATTGTATCGTTGAACAAATTTTATTTAGCTGCACAACAATTTTTACCATCCAATAATATTTGTTGTGTTGCTTAATAATATTTGTTCGGCTGCTCAATAAATATTGTCCAGTTTCAAGGCAAATATTACCGTGCTGCACAACAATTTAATTTTCGGGTGTTATCGGTAAGACTCGGTCTTGTTCGTGTGCCTCGGTATATCTACATGGCATTGTGTGGAATTTTCTAAGTCAGTCTATAAGTTGAGATCAGCTTTGGTGTGACTGACGTTTTAAAAATAAATTAATTAATCCCAAGATGTCAAGTTTTAATAACATTTTAATCATTGAATTATAAACTAAAATATTTGTGAGCAACTAGATAAATAACCAAACTTGATATTTAACAAATCACATCAACAATAAAGTATGAAATTATATGAAAATGACAAACATAACCTGCATCTGTCATTTTAATTAATTTGAATTAATTTGTTCCTTAATTGTTTTCCTTCTTCTTTTTAATTATCATAATGAAAATTTATTTCGTAATTTTGAAAAAAAAAAAATTTAATATGGTTTTAGAATTTTTGTTATGTGGAATAATAAAAATTATTAAACTAAATACAAAAATTGTTGTATGTTCAACAGTTTTTGTTTGGAGCATAACAAATTTTGTTGTATGTCTATTAATTTTTGTTTGGAGCATGACAAATTTTGTTAAACAGCACGGTAATTATTACTCTGCCAGATGAACAAAAACTGTACTACCGGCAGAACAAATATTATAGAGTTTCAACTTCGCCTCTACTTTGTTGTGCGGCACGACAATTTTTGTCTTGTTTTCTCAACAATATTTGTCGTTTTTTTTTCTCCGTGTACATATTAATGAAGAGAAAAAAAGAAAAAAATCTATTATTTGTTTATGAAATTTCTAAAGACTTTTGTCCAACTACTTCATTGATTTTTAAAATTTGAAGTTTCAACTTCGAACATTCTTTCTTTTTATATTTTTTCGGAAATATTATTTTAGAAATTCTAAAAATTATTAAATTATGTTATAATTTTGTATGATTTAATTTATCAATTTTATTTTAAAATATTGAATAATATAATATTAATTGTTTTTATTTTATATGAATTTTTAATAAAATATTTATATATTATTCAATCATTTAAATGATTGAATAATATATAAATAAACCAATTGGTTTCCATTCTTTTATATTTTACTTAACGAAAAAATATTAGTATAAAAGCGAAACCCGGCGATACTTGCGAGGCGAGACCGAGACCGAGACCGAGACCGAGACCGAGACCGAGACCTGGGGGGCTATTCTCGAATTCATACGAGTCGACTCGTTCACACCAAGGTCTGTAGATTAATAGACGGCTGGGATAAGGTCGTCGCATGACTCAGTGCGCATGCGCGGTCAGCCATGTTTGATGCTATTCCCCACTCCTAATGTTCACCACACAATGTAAACAAACAGTGTATGGCATGTCAAAAAAATTTCAACATCAAAATTTAATCATTTATTTATTGAATAAATATTGTACGTCAACGTTGTGCGATCGGTTGCTTCCCCCAGAGATTCAGATCATCGTCGAAAATGATCTACTGGTGCTGGTGTGAGCCAAATAAAACCAAGCTCAACGTTATGTGAGGTAAGATTATTTCTTCACATGATTTTCTTTTTCCTGATCAAAATTATTAGTTTACTAGTTAAAAAATATTGATATTTACAGATATATTTATAAAGATCCAACATAATGAATCTCAATATGAACAACATCGTCAGGATGGCTCAAAAAAAATTAAAACCAAATGCAGTACCAACTTTGTTTGGTGATGTTTTGATAGTTTTTTTAAGTAAAATTCACCAAAATACAAGTGACGTGAGTAAGAATAAACATTGAATTTTAACTTATATTAAAGTTGTCTTGATAAAAAAATATTAATAGTTATTTTTTTTTTAGAACATGATGTTAATTAGAGTTCATGTGAATCACTAAAGCAGTTTTCATCAACAAACTTAGATGAATCTTTTCAGACCATTGCTTGATGTAATCATAGATAAATATACCACTGACAACAAAAAGAGTTTATTCAAGTTACCAAAGTCTAATAATACCAATAAATGTTTACAAGTGATGAGCAGCAGATTGAATTGCCACTAGTAAACTTGGATAAGGATCATATAGTATCAATTCTTGCTGATGAATTACAAGCAGAAATAATAAAAAAATATAATGAAGGAGTTATCAAATTTAATTTCATGCTTCAAAATCAACATTGTCTTTATCACCACGAAATTTCGAGTTTAAACTAGGAAGTAGAAAGCTTAAAAAAAATAAATATCAGTTTAGACTGCGAATTACGAGTTGAATAAGAAAAAAGGATACTGTCAGAAAGACAACGAGAAAAAATTAAAAACAAGTTTAACAAGCTTCTTAATGTATTCGGAAAATTGTCCATTTTTAAAAAACCTTTTAATTGAGTTATTTTATTCACTTATTTATAGTATGCGACAGGCAAAAGCCTACTAAAGCCAGAAAAATATATTTTGTTGTCAGATAAAAAATTGTATTCGACTATTTTATTTTTATATTGAAAAAGAAAAAATTATATTATTCGAGTAAATTTTGTTTCACTTTTTTACAACTATTTATATTAAACTGTCTGATAACTTTGTCAATTTTTCAGAATATTTAATTAATTATTAATTGAAAAAAATTAAGTGTTAACTTCTTGTTGTATACTGTTTCTGTAATAGACCAGATGTAAGCTATAAAGATGGTTTAAATAATGCGCGCCTAAAAGTCGGCCATGTTTGACGCTTGTGCGACGACCTTATCCCAGCCGTCTATTAATCTACAGACCTTGGTTCACACGGACCGAGGTCAGTGAACGGATCTCACATCTCTACTCAAGGCAAGATCCGTCAACGGACCTCGATCCGTGTGAACGAGTCGACTCGTATGAATTCGAGAATAGCCCCCCTGGTGCGAACGAGCGAGACCGATACCGAGACTCGCTGAATCTCGTCTCGTCTCGTACCGCATGAAGCCCTACTATCAACGTGTATTGCGATAAAAAAGAAAAAACAAGGTTCCTTATTAAAATTTATATTCAACTGATGAAATTAAATATATTTTTTTCCATTTGAAATATGATAATATACATTATATAAATAGTTCTCAAATATTATATCAAATTTATTACTATAATATATTTATTGTTTATTGTACTCTAGATATAGTAATATAATCAGAGAGAGAGAGAGAGAGTTAGAGAGAAAATGTGATTTATTTATTGGCGCTAGCATCGCTGTTGAAAAAAGAGGTAAATAAACACCCTGTAGTGCCCCCCGTACATCACTGCAGTTCTGATATTCTGCTTTTTCTCGTTTTTTCTTTTTTATGCAACGTTCTGTCAAGTGGTTTTGTTAAGTGTCTCATTATTTACATCATCCATCTCACATTAACTAACAACAATACTGTTATACAGTTGATTTCTGTTAAAAGGTTAAACAATTCATCAAAAAAAAATTTACCAAAGTGGATTAATAAATTTCTTTTGCAATTTTATATTTGGTTTCATTAAAAAATATTTATTTTTTCAAGTAAAAATCAACAAAGACCAAGTAAGTTTTTATTAACATTGTTTATTATTTAATGATTTTCTTTTTAACATCAACTATTTGAAATTATTATTCATACAATAAAGATCGAAAATTAATTTACAAATAAAAATTATTCTTATTCAATTATCAGTTGTTAAAATTGATTTTAAATTGATAGGAGAAGAAAATAAAATAATACATTTAAATTCATTTAAAATATACAATAATCAAATTGTTTAAACAAAAAATGTAAACTATTAATTTTCTCTTGTAGAATGTCTATTCCTGGTGATGCTATAAGAACTGCTGAAAGACTATTTTCCAAAACAAAAACATTTGAAGATAAAATTGAAGTGGCATGGAACTCAATTGTTGGTCCATATTTTGAAGAAAATAGTGATAAAATTGATAAAAAGGTTAGTTACTCAAAGTTGTGGAGAGAAATTGGTAACAAAGTATACACTACTGCGAAAAATGAAGATTATTTACGCAAGTCAATCGAAGCATACACCAAGAGCATCGCTTATGCACCAGTTGGATCCGAAGAATTGTCATTGGCTTATGCAAATCGTTCAGCTGTATTGTTCAGGGCAAGACTCTATGAAGATTGTCTTCTCGACATTGAACGTTCATTAGAGGCAGGCTATCCTGATAATTTAAAAACAAAATTATATGTTCGTCAAGCATTGTGCTTCAAGGCCTTGAAACCAAACTCAAAACTTGAAACAGATATTCCAATGGCCAGTGCAAAGCAATGGCTACCTAATTTAAAAAAAAACAATCCAAATTACAACATCAAAGATGAATTTTTAAAAATGATGAATCAACTTGAAGAACCTCGTGATACAAACATTGTTAAATTCACTCCAATAATTAAAAATAATAATTCAATAATAGCTGGTGGATCTGATGCAATTAAATTAAAAAAAACAAATGAAAATAAACAGTATATTGTAACAACAAGAGATATTAAATCTGGTGAATTTATTTACATCAATAAACCATTTGAAATGAGTACTTGTGATGATAAACGTTACAACACTTGTTGGCATTGTTGTCGTCAAACGTTGGCTGGTGTACCATGTGACAAATGTCCAAGTATAGTATTTTGTTCACAAGAATGTAAAGATATTGCTTGGAATGAATACCATGATCTTGAATGTCAACTTTTAAATTTTTCTATGAAATTAGAAATGAGTATTGGAGACGATTGGCAATTCCAATTAACAATTAAAATTTTATCAAAAGCACTCAAAACTGCTGGTGGTATTGATGAATTGAATAAAAAAATTAATGATGTTGATTCAATGAAAGATAAATCAATGATTTATACTGATGGTATTTTTGAGTTTAATACTATTGATAATTTTCATCGTCTTGATTATTGCAAGCAAACATATGATGAATGTTCATTACCTCGAGTAGTTCGAATTCTGGAAACTGTATTAATGTTTGGTCTTGAAACAAATATATTTGGTCAAAAAATGGAAATTGCTGAAATTTATTCAAACAAACAATCAACAATTTTAGGAGGTTTGATACTCAGGTATTTTATGATTGTCAAGCACAATGTTGTTTATGTAAGTATAAAATATTTTTCATTCTCTAAATAATTAGAAGACTGTAATTATTAATGTAACTTATGATTTTATTTTTTATAAATTAGTGCAATGATGATATATCAAAAGGGGAGTCGTTGGTTCATGCTATTATAATGCCATTTAAACACATGTTGGTACAGAATTGTGATCCTCATGTCAACTGGTACAGCTATGAATCGAATGTTGCAGTTTTAGCTGAACGACCAATCAAAAAAGGAGAAAAAGTACTTGTTTTCTTTTAAACAACATGTATTTTAATTTATCAATATCAACTCATGAAACCATTAATTATATTTGTGTTTTTTATTTTAGATATGTGTCTCATCAGTTGGATGTTACCAGCACGTAACATTATCTGAACGTCGAATCAAAATGGCGTTATCTAATCTTCCACCATGCAAATGTCCAGCATGTGTACAAGATTTACCACTGATGGAATATCTTCCATCTTATAAGGTAAAGTTTTTATTTCTTTAAAAATAAATAATTAGATTATTTATAAATCATTATTAGCAATTTGATTATAATTTAAAGCTTATATTTTTTTCATTTTTCAGAGTTTGAACTTGTCGAATAAAATTCAAAGAGAATTCGATCGTTTCATGGTTAAATTAGCTGATTATCTTGAGCTTATTGATGAAGGAGATGCCGAAAAATTGCTTAAAATAAAAGACACTTTGGCTGAAATGTCTAATAAATTTTATCAACACGTTACTCTACCTTGCCAAGAAGCTTCTGTATTTTCACAGTTACTGAGATTTATGTATCATCAACTCTCTATTCCACGTTGCATTATTTAATATACTATAATTATAATTATAATTTTTTTAAGAAAAAGAAAAAAAATTTAGCCGTTTTAATAAGTGTTTGAGTTTTAGTGTCAAAAAATAATTTAAAGTTATAATATTTTCTTTTTTAACAATTGTTCTTTATCAATACATAAACTCATTAAAAAAAAAAAAAAATTAAAAACAATTTAAACACTGTAAGTACTGTATCAAGAAATTCCTTGAAATTTTTAGATAATAAATAATAATTGTTCAAGATCATCATTATATTTTATTACAAGTAAATCAAGTAATGATAATGAATTTTTCGATACAATCGATAAGTGTAAAAGTTATGAATTGACATTAATGATGATAACGATAATAAAAAATATGATAATTCAGGGGTTAAATTTCATGTAATTTTGACTATCGTCACTGACCTTTCACTGTTGCTATTGCAGCATTGAAGCTCGAAAATCTGTATATAGAAAGAGATTGATGTGCAATGAGGGAAAATCTCGGAGAAAACTATTAATAGCTCAAAGAAGCGTACGTATCTTGAGAGTATATATGAGCAAATAAATTAAAGCATACACCAAGAGCAGTTGGATCGAGTTAATTGTCATTAAACACATCATAAAGCTATATAAATTCACAAAAGCTCGCCTTCTTTTTGCAGGCACATTTTTATTATCTCATTTATTACATGTTCTCAAAACAATGAGGAATTTTTTCCTTGTTCAATGTGATAAGAACTACCCTCTTGCTTGAACGTCCTCAGAGCTCAAATTTAATTTTTTACAATGTGTATGTTTTATGCATATATATTTAATACTACTATATTGCGCATAGGGTATGATTTTGTTCGGATTCATTACGGTGCAGACAATCTCTCTGTCGCATAGGGATGTGCGATACTTTTAAAAGTTTTCAGTATCGATATATCGGATATTTTTTTTTTCAAATATCGGTTATCCGATACATCGGATTGAAAAGTACTCGATATATCGAATATCGAGTACTTTTAGAATAAAAAAAAAATGATCATACAGTTGCTGAAGCAACTGTGCCTTCCCTGCGGGGGGAATTTTAATTTCTTCTTTAATATATATCGAAATTCGTGACTGCAAATTTATTTCATTCTCTATCGTTACAATGATTATTGTTACAACTAAAATTTATTTAATTTTCATTCATTTTGCTTGTTCCTTCTAATGGGTCATCTCCATGTCCAGAATCGCTTTCTTCTAACCTTTTAAACTCTCCGTTTTTATTCATTTTGTTGTACTATGATTTTAGCCTGTCAATGTTAAATATTTATTACGAAATTGTCGAGTTCGATTGTATTTATTTTATTTACTTTTTTCTCTCGGTTGAATAAGGATTTAACGTTTTAGTTGTTGCTGAAGTCGTCGTTATATTTTTAATTTTTTTATATTCATTTATTTTCAATTCCTTTGATGCTATCACATCACCCTTTTTTCGCTAGAAATTTTCTGCCTCTTCATTCCATAAAGTTAGTCCAATCTAAAATATATTTCCTTTGGTAAAATTATTATCTTTGTTTAGTTTAATCAAACTTTTTTTCATTTAAATTTTATTTTACTTCATAATCACTGTCGTCTTCTAATGTTATTGTTCTTTATTTTAATAACCGTACTGACATTGCATATATAAATTCCACTTTATTTATTGCTATTATGATTGCGATGATATCTAAATAATGTCATTATTATTATTGAATAGTTCTCTTTTTTTTTTTTTTTTTTTTTCGCTAAAATTATTTTGCCTGCAAATGATTTAATTGGTAGATGTACAATTTCTTGTATTTTTTTAATCTCGAAATTAATTTTTGGTATATTTTCATTTTCCTCATCGTCATCGAATTTTATATTAGCTTCTACTGGTATCATTATTTCTTTATTATTTATTGATGGGTATTGTTCATTAATTTTTCTCACTAATCCTCCAATGATCGTATATATTTTGTTTAACTTGAATATTTAATAATTTATCATGTTAATAATTTTTTTTTAAATCTTTTTGTTGAAAAATCTTGTTGTTAAATATGATTTTTCCATGATATTCTGCTATACTTTTCTTTTTGTTTACTCATATTTTCCTAATATTTTCCTATAATTATCGTATTTTTCTTTATATTCAGTGTTTTTTCTATATTTTCATTTATTCGTTTATATATTCTTTATTTTTCTATATTTTTCTTCATTTTCCATATTCATCTTGTTTAGATTAATTAAGGGACTTAGAAAATGTTCGGGGAGGGGGGGGGGGCCAAATTGATATGTTCCCTTATTTATCGTTTTTTTTTTTATATTCAGTCACTTTTCTATATTTTCGTTTATATTTACCGATTTTTCTTTGATATTTTCCTATATTCTCCTTTATATTTACTGATATTTTCCCATATTTATCGTTTTTTTCTTTATATTCAGTCACTTTCCTATATTCTCTTTTATATTTACTGATATTTTCCCATATTTATCGTTTTTTTCTTTATATTCAGTCACTTTTCTATATTTTCGTTTATATTTACCGATTTTTCTTTGATATTTTCCTATATTCTCCTTTATATTTACTGATATTTTCCCATATTTATCGTTTTTTTCTTTATATTCAGTCACTTTTCTATATTTTCGTTTATATTTACCGATTTTTCTTTGATATTTTCCTATATTCTCCTTTATATTTACTGATATTTTCCCATATTTATCGTTTTTTTCTTTATATTCAGTCACTTTTCTATATTTTCGTTTATATTTACCGATTTTTCTTTGATATTTTCCTATATTCTTCTTTATATTTACTGATATTTTCCCATATTTATCGTTTTTTTCTTTATATTCAGTCACTTTCCTATATCCTCCTTTATATTTACTGATATTTTCCCATATTTATCGTTTTATTCTTTATATTCAGTCACTTTTCTTTATTTTTCTTTATATTTACTGATATTTTCCCATATTTATCGTTTTTTTCTTCATATTCAGTCACTTTTCTATATTTTCCTTTATATTTACCGATTTTTCTTTGATATTTTCCCATATTTATCTTTTTTTTCTTTATATTCAGTGACTTTTCTATATTTTTCTTTATATTTTCCATATATATTGTATTGGTTAAGATTAAGGGACTTAGAAAATTTTTTGGGGGGTGTCTACCATGGTTGAGATTAAAGGACTTAGAAAATTTTTTAGGGGGGGTGTCTACCATGGTTGGGGGGGGGGGGGTCCAGAAGAAAAGCGAAAACAATAGGAAATTAAAATTCCCTAAAAAGACCAATGTTTAATGAGTTTTTTATTTTAATTATTATTTTATTTAATATTAAATATATCAGTACTAATATTATTTAATACTGGTCCTGTCTTTTATTTAAATTCAAATTGTTTTACATTTTTTTTCAAAAAAACAAACAACATTATGCTTTGCGTTATGTAACAATTAATAATTAGTCATTTTTTATTTTGGAAAAATTGAAAATTGAAAAAGTTAGAAAAAAATTGAACAAATGGTGGAGAAAGAGTGGAGAGATTTGTCCGCCATGAAAAAATAATTTTACTGCTGAGATCTTTTTTCTAAAATCAACGAGGAGAAATTTTTCCGTCATTTCTTCGAATCAACTTGGGGTAAGGGAACGTTCGGAAATATTTCTCCGCGAAAAAAAAACACACGCGGAGAAACATGTGAAAAAAATAATTTTACCGCGGAGAAATTCTTCCGAAATCAACGACGAGGAGAAAATTTTATCACTCATTTCTCCGCATGGGTCAATTTGGGAGAAATTCGGAATAATCACCGAGAAATTCGGAAAAATTCGGAGAAATATACTCCAATGCATCTTTTCAAAAAAAAGTAATACCGAAAAAGCCATCCACGGTGTCTTTGGATACCTGTACCGTCAATGTATCAATTAAATCATTTTTGTAATAATGACGATAGTTTGATTTCACACAATGTAAGATGCGTATGTAACCACTCATTGTTTCATCACTTTTGTTTATCAACTAATTTATCAATAATTGATGTAGGAGTAAATTGAAAAGTCATTTTGTTTATCTGAAATTACCTGAAAAATAAAAAAAAAAACATGTTATCAATAATAATTTTTTAAAAAATGACGACTTTATAAAATAAATTTATATAAAATAATTAAAAAATAAAAATTGAAGAAACTACCAGGTTTTGATTGTGAAATATACCTATATTTTTTTTTTTTCCATCTCTGGTGAAAATATTTTTCCGAACTTCTCCGTGATTACTCCGAATTTCTCCCAAATTAACCCATGCGGCGAAATGAGCGGAAAAATTTTCTTCTCGTCGTTGGTTTCGGAAGAATTTCTCCGCGGTAAAATTATTTTTTTCACATATTTATTTATATTTTTTCAACTTTCTCCACCTTTTCACGAAAATGAACCATGGTTGGAGAAACGTTAGAAAAAAACTGTGGCTACTGTGCGTGATATATTTTTGAATACAAGGCTTTCGTAGATTTTTGTAACTCAGTTTAAACAGTTCAATTAAAATTTATCAAATTGAATAAATAACAACTCGATACTATTTTGAATTTGATTTTAAATTTTCAAGTAAACAAAATCAAGTATCAAGTAAGTTTTTATTTATATCATATTTAAGCTTTAGTTTTTTTTTTTTTTCTCAATAAATTGTTTGAATATTTTTAACACAAATAACAATAAAAAAAATTATTTTGTACAATTTACAATTATATTCAAACTATGATAATTTCATTTTTAGTTTTTTTGTTTAATTGTTGTTATTGTTTTATTTTTACTATAAATTATTATAATTTTTCAATTTTTCAACAATATATCGATGATTTCGATGATGATGATGTCTTGACATACTATAAGTATTAATTGATTATATTTAATCAATCTTCAAAGAAAGCATACCTCGACCTAAAAGATAAATAAAATGAAATAAAAACATTTGAACATGCATTCGAACTTCTATGGAAATTTATAGCTCAAACAGACTATTGTGCTCAACATTATAGAAAAAAAACAAACAAGACAGTTGATGATTCAACAATTTGGCGTACAATAATTGGTAACAAATAATACATTACTGAAAAGAAATAAATATTATTTGAGTGAATTAAATGAAGCATAGACCAAGAGCTTTTGCACCAGTTGTATCCAATGAATTATCATTGGCTTATACAAATCGTTCAGTTGTATTATTTAAAGCAAGACTATATGAAGGTTGTCTTCTTGATATTGAACCTTCATTAAAATCAGACTATGCATAGTCTCCATAGATATATTTGCAGATAAATTAAAAACAAAATTATTTATTCGTCAATCATTGTGTTTCAAGGCCTTGAAACCAAACTCAGAACATGAATAAACTATTTCAATGCAGTGGCTTCCTGATATAAAAAAATTTGACCCTAATTATGACAACTCTGGTGGTGTATTTATTGACATACAATATTACATGATTTATTTGTAAACATCAGTTATTTTATATCATTATTACCTGTGTATTAATATTAAACTGTGGAGTTTAATTGACAAAACAAAACGATTTTTTTAATTTTTCATCGTCACACGTTTTTTCATGCAATCATTATTTTATTTTTTCAACAAAGTGAGTGACAGACATTTACAATCAATTTCATACAGACAAAATGATGGTCAATATATTCGTCAAATGAAATGATGAGAAAAAGTTCACCAAGCATTTATTTTTCAAGGTAAATCATTTAATTATTTATAATAATAATAATAATAATAATAATAATATAAATTTTAATCATAATACTTTTAAAATATTTATAAAAAAAAAAATAATATAGTGTCTATTTGTATACAAATGACAAAAGATATTATTATAATTAAAAAATCTGTTTATAGAATGATCTGAGTTCAAAGAAATAAAAACATGGATCGTCGAGGAGCTAAAAGATCTGAGAATTTACCTCCAATTGATGGTTTGTCTTTTATTTTATTATTTTATTTTATCTTGCTGCTGGTGCAGCTAAACTATAGGTATAGACTCTATAAATTTTTTATATTATCTTTAGGTAAAGAATTATTACCAAAGCCAAAACCAAGAATACACATTGATTCTTTTGGAAAAACATCAGCATTCAAGGATATCACAAATTCACCATCAAGACAACACATGTCTATAGATAAAGAATCATCACCAAAGCCAAAACCAAGAATACACATTGATTCTTTTGGAAAAACATCAGCATTCAAGAATATCACAAATTCGCCATCAAATCAATACATGTCTTTAAAAACTCCATCATCACCATGTGTCAGACGTGAATACCACAGCAGTACTGAACATCGTAAATTTTTAAAATCATCTAATAATAATGGAACAAATGATTCATCAGAAAAATTTTATCATCATTTAGTGAACAAAAGATTCATATGAATGGATGTAGCTACTACTTGACAGATATGTGCTCGTGCAAAAATTTAATGGTACTTGAAAAACGTCAACGAATTAAAAATATCAATCAAGACAGTAATCAAGAATTGCCAAATACAACAGTTGGAGGTTCAATATTAGCTGGAAATTTATTTGGAATGCATTTTCGTAATGAAATTGAAAAAAGTCCATGTAACAGTACAGAATTGTATGATGATCCATCATACGATTTAGATATTAGCTCAAAAGAATCAGTAACAAATTCAGCTAGTTGTCAATATTTTAAACCACTTAAAAAGTATAATAATACATCAAGTTCATGCTCAAGTCAATCAACATCAGCAGCTCATTTAGCTGATGTATCAAATAGTAATGCTTTATTAACTCTTGTTAATCAATATAGTGATGAAAAGTCACAACCAATTAACCCATTTTTAAGAAGATTAGTTGAACAAATTGATGATAATAATAATAACGAAGAATCTGATGATGATGATGATGATTTAAATAATTATATTGATGAAGAGAAATGTGACTTATCTAAAAAATATGCAAATATTAGTCATAATATACCGGGAGAATTATTGGCAAATGAGCATGATTCTAATGGTATTGAAGATTTTGGAATATCAATAACTTTAGATCATAGCTCAATAGATCAATCATTTTTAATTGAAGAAGATGAAGTTAATCGTTCAATTATGATTGAAGCTGTTGAAAAACGTAATGCTTGTTATGAAATTAAAGAAGAATTTCCAAATGATGATAATAATAATAATAACCATAAAAAACAAAGGCAATCCATTATCAATATCAAAAAACACTATAATTTTAATAAAATAAAAAACATGTTTGAGATATTATCAAAAACAAATGATTATTCTAATTTTCTTAATGAAAATAAAAAAAATATACGTGATTTAACAACAAGAATAATAAATGATAAAAGCATTGATGTAGATCATCAAAAATCAACAAATATATTGTCACCATCAGTTGGTTATTTCGATGCTGGTATTAGTAAAGAAACACCAGCTGCTAAGCTTACTTTACGAAATGCTCAAGACTTGGAAAATCATTGGATTTCTCCAACATATTCAATTGATTCTGCTAAAAATACCTCAACTCTAAGTTATTCTGAAAATAGTGATAAAAGTGTAGATACATCGAAAGTGTTTTGTGGTTGTAAAAAAAAAACACCATCATCAATTAAAAATTATCATCAAAAAAGACCAAATGATTTATATTCGAAAAAAAATACATCAAGCACTTTACAATCATCAATAAATAATAATAGTATTGTATGGAATGATTTTTACGATCTCAAAAATGTTGTATTGCCAGTTGGCTTATACATCAGAGGTGATGATTCCAAATTATTTCCAAATAAAAGTGTCAAGAAGATTAGTAAATCAACTGGTTTTAATAAATACACTGAAGAATTTAAAAAATATTATTAAAATTAATCGTTTATTATGTAATTATTTTTTTATTCTATTTTAAAAATTAATAGTCGTCCAAAAATATATATCGTCAAGAAGAAAATTAAAGTTAAATAATATTTTTATAATAATAATTAAATCTTTGTTCATTCACGGAAAAAAATTTATAGTCTTTATTACTATGTTTTATGATTAAATTTACTATACTTATAGTAAAGTTGGACAGCGGCAAAAGTATAATTAGATTTACTAGAAAGTACAGTTAAGATTACTATACTGGTATGGTAATTAAAACTATACCGGTATAGTAAAACAAAACAAAAATTTTATACAGATTTACTATACTGGTATAGTAAATTTAACTGTACTTATAGTATCTTTTACCATACAGTATAGTAAATTTATGCTTTTTTTAAAAAAAAATTAATTAAAAAATAAAAAAATATTTTAACAAAGTAAAACATTATAGTTTATTGAAAAAAAAAAAATTTATATTCAATATATATTTGAAATGTTTTCTATTAGTTAAATAATAATAAAGATAAAATTCAATAAATATTAATATTCAGAAAAAACAATGTTGATAATATATGGGATTCGATAAATTTTTAAATCAAATATAAAAAATATATATTTTTTATTTACTTTTTAAAATAAAAAATATTCATTAAAAAACTATACATTTTATACATGCATGTATAACTACAGCTTAGGTATAAAATTTTTCTGATTGTTTAAAGTTATTACGTACGTAATAACTGCATTACCTGACAAAATCTCATTTAATTTCATCTCATTCAATATCAATTGATTTTTTTTACTACAATACAAATTTTATTTTCAATTTTTAATATGATATACAATGTATACCAAATAAAAACATGGTCCTTTTTCTGATGGAATAATTTAAACGGAATCATTACGAGGAAAATATATATTATTTTGTTTACGAAATTCAAAAGCACGTTGTTTAGTTTCAAATTTTTCCAGTGGTGAATAAACCAATTGTCATGAATATTGTTAATAAATTAAGAAGTTATTGCCCCCAGCACGGAAATGATTTATTTTATTTTTTGTAATTGAGTAATTCAGATATACGTCAAAAAATATATTTTAAATTTTTTTTTCCATAGAGAATTAGTTTTTGATATTTCATTAGTTAACTGATTTCAAATATTAGTAGCTTCCAGTTTTAATAATTTTTTCACTTCAATAATAATGTCAGTAATTTTGACTCGTGGTAATTCATAAAGATTATATAATTTAGAAACGAATAAGGTTGTTTGTTTATCTAAATCTAAATAGAAAATTTTTTAATAATTCATCACATCTTTCATCAGAGCTATCCTCTTCTAATTTATCAGAATCTATATTGATAAATTTTTTTTTGAAACAGATTTTATATATGGCTATTTATATTTTCAATATGTTGATCAGTGTCATGATCACTCAGTCGATGTCTTTCAAAACTACGATGTGACCAATATATTTTATTGCAATTTAATTCAGCCCACTTGAACAATTTCTCCTATTTACAAAGTGTTTTTATATATGAAATAATATTGTTGAATTTTTGCGACACGGAATTCTAAATTCACTTGTAATTTTTTACGTAATCAAATAATAAATTGAGATAAATTATAAATAAAACTAAGAAAATTGAAGAAAAAAAAAAAAAAACTACAAATTCGAGTAATTATTCGTTATAGTTTTTTTTTATTATAAATAAATTTAAATTTTATTAAATATTTTTGAATGTCTTGCCTTAAATTTATTTTTTGTTTTTTTTAAGCAACTTATTCAAATGGTTTATTTGGTAAAAATTTTCTTTTTTATTAAATAAATTTATTCATATAAATAAAGAACTGTACCAGTATAATAATGATTACAATACAGTACAATAATATTTACCATACAGTATGGTAATATTTACGATACAGTATAGTAATAGTAACTGTACTTTTTAACATTTTTTCATGTATATACTATACTAGTATAGTAACCAAAATTGTATTTTTAGTTTTTATTACTATACGGTATAGTAAATTCAACCATACTTTTGTCACTGTCCGAATTTACTATAAGTATAGTAATAAAAACTATAAATTTTTTTCCGTGTTGAATGTAATCATAAATAATTAATAATATATATAAAAAAATAAATAAATAATACAATTATATAAACTTTAAAATTTACTTTGTCAATTATTTAAAAATTATAATAATTGAATTAATCAAGTTAACATTTAACTTCATATTTTTTGATAGACATTTTGTTTTTTCGTTCTTCGATGCAACTTGAGCCTGAAAATATATAATGATAAAATGCGTTATCACAATATCACGTACGAACCACGTGAATCATCATAGAATTCTTTTTTTTTCTATTTTTAGAATTTTAAAAAAAAAAACAAAAATATCAAATAAGTAGTCAGCGACGGGGTTTCGATTCAGTTCGGAATTGTTCGCAAGATTTTCTACGTTTGGCAATCCCGGGCCCGGCGTCTCTTCTATAGTCATCTCGAGTTCTCGCTGCTTGCAATGTGATTTCCTTAACAGGTTATAAATACGGAAGAATCCCTGGTGGAAGTATTACTCCGACATGAGATTGATGCCGGAATAATTTCGTCGGCATGAAATTAGTATCTGCGAAATTCGACATGAGATGAAAGAGACAAAAATCCAGCATTGATCTCGTGCCGGAGTAATTTCTCTGTCAGTGATGTCATGCTGGAGTAATTTTTCAGGAAATAGGTCAAAAACGGAGTAATGCCGCTAAAATATTTCCACCAGAGAAACTGCAAAGAAATTGGTAAAACCTTGACAAACTTTTAAGTTACATGATTATATTTACGGCATACCCCGTATGAAATGAGTTACTTTCGTATGCAAAAATAAAGGGTCGATATAATGTTTTTTAATTCAATTTTTTTTTATTATAATTATCTGATATATATTTTCTGTTTTATTTTTTTATTATTTTAGACAGAAAAAAACATCTACAAATGCATTAACAGCATCATCTACATAATAATAATATTAACAATAATAGTATAGTTCGGACTTTGTGCAAAAAACCAATTTGTCTATCTAATCTTTTAAAAAATGGATTCATTGATTGTGATTTTTCATCACAATATTGAGTAAATTAAAATAATAATTTTCTTGTGCTGCTTTTTTTAAAGAAATTGTTGTTTTCATATATAATTAAATAGTGTTTTTTTTTCACTCACAATATTTTTATTTCAACATTCAACTGACAACAATATGTATGTACATTATTGCGTATACATAATTAAAATTAAATCGTTTATTACGGAACGTTTTTTTTTTTTATTTTTAATCTATTTACTTATTAATTTATTTCTTTTTTAAATTTTCTAAATTATGTATGTATAAATAGGCGTCGATGTGTATAAGTTATTTAGTCAATAAATTATTAATCAATAAGGTACATTAATTTTTTTTGGATGTTAAAACTATTAGTATGTTTCAAATAAACTAAAATATACAATCAAGATTATTTTTTGTCCTAAAAATCTAAATGTTTTTTTAAATTTTTCTTCAAAAATTATTGTCGGAAATGTTTGTTAATCGGATATGTGTATTTTTACAACCATGATATATATATTTTGAGATATGATAAACAGGTGAATCAATTATTATTTTGAAATTTTTCTTTTTTTTTAATTAATTTGTTAAAATTAAATAATTTTGTATATTATTTATTATAAACTATCATGTTTTCATCATCGTTTTATTGTCAAGTATATAATTTATTAGTATTATTGTCAAATAATTATTATAAATAAAATAATTAATATGTAATATTGTTTTTTTGAATATTTGTCGATGTAATGTAAAAAAGCATAAATGCCACTTGTCGGGGCGTTTTTTCACCAATTAAAAAAAAAACATATTCTTGGATTTAGATTTATCAAGACTTTTTAGAGCTGAGAAGATACGAAATTTTCGTCATCTTTGAATGTTTAAAAATTAAATGTTCATTATTTTTAAATATTTAATAAAAAATTTTTCAAAACACAAAATAGTTATTTAAATAAAAAAAATATTAATTTTGTTAATTTTAAAGTTGAATTATAATAAAAAAAAATTGAACACTTAAAATTTATCAATTCCAAATGAAAAAAAAAAAGGTTAAGTTCTGATTTAACATTTCTTTACATAGCATAAATTAATGTTTATCTCAAATGTTGGTTTGATATTTTTCTCCAATGTTAATTTCTATTTTTTTAACATTTTTTAAGTTTTCAATTTCCACATTTGACACACATTTTCACATTTTTTTTGCTTACTGAATAATTTAATTTTTTTTTTTTTTTACCGCCTCAACTCATTCTGATACATCTAAATCCAAGTTGATCTGAAGTCCTCTTTTACTTTCCAAATATTTTTCTTAGCACTTACGCTTTTTGAGATTATATCGACGATATGGATGTACTATAAATTTAATAAAAGATTTGTTTATACTCACGATTATGAATCTATACCATAATTAAAATTTATAAATATCATAACTTACACTGATGTATATACTTTTTTTTCGTATTTTCAAATTCTCATTTTCATTTGAATGTTATATACTGTGCGCATAAAATCTTAAACTCTATATAAATTTTTCATTTCATTTTTTTTTTTTGTCATCATACAGTGTAACATACTTTCCTATTGGAATTACAAGATTATCTGAATATATGTTTTAACGAGTTTTAAGCAATACAATATTAATTTTATTAATTATTAAATAGTACTGTAATCCTATTAACTATTGCAATAACAATATAGTCTTATTTTTTTCATGTTTCGTTATTTTTATTTCTCATTAATATTTTATTATTAATATTTTTTTTTGTTTTATTTAAATTACGATGATGATATTTAAATTTTTATTTTCATTTCATAAGAGTTTTTTAAATTTTTTTGCAATGATTTATTTATAAAATCAATTCAAAAAAATACAATCATTTATTACTTTTGGTTTTTCAGTATTGTTTAACATTTATAAATATATTTAACGATTAGAGGATATGTTTATGCAACAATTGGAGAAATATATAGGTATATTCTCAATTAATTTGATAACAACTCAATTCATCACACTCTTGTTAGAAGGCAAGCAATATGATATAAATAATAAATATAATTTAAATTGAAATCAACTATGGATACATTTATAATATTATTTATTTTTTTTCATTTCAATATTAATCATAAACCTTAATCATGCGTAATTTAATTATCGTCATTCGTTTTTACATTGCATAGGCCTCGTTGTTGTAAGTGCATATAGTGCAGTGCAATTTTTATAACAATTATTGTCAATAAGATTTGTCATTGTATATTACTGACTAAATAAAAACAAAAAATATTATCTTTGAATCGTTTTTTTTTCTTTTAATTGAAAAAATTTCCAGTTAGTCTAGTATATAATTATATATATTTGTCAATTCTGTTTTTCTTTATTTATTTTTTTTAATCACCAATTATTATTTGTCAAAGTTTATTGATTTCAGACTTAAAGATTATTTTTTTAATAAATAAATAATATTTAAAACCAGCAAAAAATATACAGCAGTAGATCAAAGCCAATCGTGGACGGCCACTTCTTAAAATTTAAACATTTTATATTACTTATATATTTTCATTATCATCAAAATTCAACTTTTTTTTTGCTTTTAAAATTTAAAACAATATTGCGATATGCCTTTGAAAGTTCCGATATGCAAAAGTGTTTCAATACGATATGACATTCAAAAATAATTTTAAGATTAAAAACGTTTTTTTTTTTTTTTTCATTTTTTTTTGCAGGCAGATCGGCGTGACGAACATTTTTTTTTTTCACAGCATAATTGACACAGTTGACTCGTCGATCATATTGATAATGATAAATTCAAACTCATTTGCAAAATTGATATTACATTTCGATATGACTCAATAGAAATATTAAAATTCAAAATAATTATTAACAAAAGAAAGAAACTAAAAATTCTCTTCAAAAAAAAAAAGGTTAAATTCATATTTTTTTATAAATAAAGATTTAGTTCAAATGTTTAGCTAAAAAAAGACCACTTTTTCATTACGAGTTAAAGAACAATAATTCAGCTAGAAAATATAAAAAGACTTTTTCAATCAGCTATAAGTATCATCATTATCAAAATTTCATTGTGAAATAGTTTTTTCTATTTTTTCAGTGAGTTTATATTTTTTCAAACTATCAAATTAAAATTCTTTGCTAAACATTTGAATGACACTTTTGTTATTAATTTTTTTGCATTGTAATATTTCTATTAGAAGTTTTTGGTTTTTGTTTTCTCTAAATTAAATGGAAGAAATTATTATTATTTTGAATAAATTACAATAGTTATTGCAGTGATACTTAGCCAATTACTGTTGATATTGAATTATTATTAATCTGGTGTTAATAATGTTGGCTGATAAATTGTATTATTCTAGGTGAGATCATCATCATCATCATCATCATCATCATCATCATGAGCTTCACTAACTGGACAACAAAGTCCTTCAGATCCGTCACTTCTAATACAAAATAATAATGTCTCGGCAGTTGTCACTTCGTGTGGTACAATACCATGAAATTCTTTTAAATCAGCTGCCGGAAACCAGGCTTTAGCGTTGTCTTCAATGATCAAAACACCAAAAGCTCTAAAAAAAAAAAATTAAATAAATAAAAACTTATTTAAAAAAATATACATATTTACATATTTAGCTTTACCTGAATATTGCAATAGCTGGAATCCAGAGAACAGAAGCCAGAATAAGTATTGTTGAGAGTACAAGACTCCATGTTGGCCAATCAAGTCTCTCAGTGATACCTTTTGTTGCAACCCAAGCTTGATAGCCACTTCCCTTATAAACAATTTCAATAAACGAAGCAAATAATATACTCAACATTGCCAATGGACTTAAATATTTCCAACAAATAAGCCAATATAAACCTGGTCTGTTACCAGTCATTAATTCAATATCATCAGCAAAACGTTTTAAACCATAAACATATGATACACCAATACATTCAAAAAATGCAATTATCAATAGTGGAAAATTACCACTAAAATTATCGAACAATACAAAAACATAACTACCAGCACCATGTGCAAAACCCATTGATATTATACAACAAGCTAAACATATACCACCTGTAAAAATAATAATATTTTATTAATTAAAATATAATTAAAAAGTATATATTTAAATATATTTAAATACAAAACATACCTGTTAAAATTTCTTTACGTAAATTTGGTAATAATTTCATATCAACAATACTTGTAACAACACCCTCAAGTGTACCAAATTGTGAATCAATACCAAGTGTGAATAACATTAAAAAAAATAATACTGACCAAAATGGGGCACCAGGAAATTGATTAATTGCTTCAGTAAAAATAATAAATGCTAGCCCAGTACCTGATGCTGACTGAAAAATAAATAAATAAAAATTAATTATTTAATAAAAATATTAACATCAATTATTTAATATTTAATTACATTATCAAGTTCTCTTTGTAAATCACAAATTTGTAATGGTGGCATAAATAGATCAATGCTGTTATTTCCATTTGAAAAATTTAATAGTGTTCCAGCTGTTGGTAGTTCACTTGGTATTTTATCAATTCGACCAAAAACATTTAGCAATGTTGAATTACGATCTTCTAGACATTGTTCATATACCATTGTTGCTTTGAAACCTTTAAATAAAAAATTGAATATAGATATATTGAATGAGTGATATTTTATAAAATTAATAAAAGTTCATACCAATTATTGAAAATACAACTATTCCAGCAAACATCGATGTAAAACAATTTGTTAAACTGACTAATATTGCATCACGATAACAATTATTATTGACGGGATTGTATGATGAAAATGCAATTAAGCCACCAAATGCAAGGCCAAGAGAAAAAAATATTTGAGTACCTGCTTCAAGCCAAACAACAGGATCAGTTAATGTCCACCACTAAAAAATTAAGTTTTATTAAATTATATTATTTAAAATTGATTATTTAATAAATTTTTTTTCTTTTTTAATTTTAATTAAATAACTACCAACTTTTGGTGTAAAAAGGTGACGAAGACCATCAGACATTCCAGGTAATGTAACTCCACGGAAGAAAAATATTATTAATACAATATATGGAAATGTTGCTGTCACATAAACAACCTGTAATAAAAAATTAATTAATTAATTTTATTTATATTAATTTATACAACAAAATAATACTTCCTAATAATTTTTTTTTTTTGACAGTGATTTTGATTCTAGATTATTTATAAAAGTAATAGAAAATTCTTAGTAATTTTTGTTTATAATAATTAAATGTTTCTTTAAAAGTAAAAAGTCACTAAAGGTTTATCATTACACTAGTTTTTTCGATCCTTTTTTAAAACTAATAACTTTTTAAATAATAAAAAATATCTTTAACATAAACAATTCAAATACTTTTCCAGATGATGCAATTCCTTTGATCATACACATGTATACTAATATCCAAGCAACAACAAGTGCCATTGCAATTTTCCAATTAAATACTTCTGGTGAATTGATATCTTTTGATATCATGAGAGTTGTTCGATACCAAAAATATTGTGTTGGACCACTCAATTGACACTCAGGCTCAACTGCATAAGAGCCATTGTGAAAATATCGATTTGGACATTCAGACCATGGTAATTCTGATTGAAAACTCTGTAATAGATAAACGGAATTTTTTTAATATTTATTTTCAATTTGTTGAGTAAAATTTCAATTGAAATTATATTATAAAATTAATTGATTTTTTTTGTTTTTCATATCAGTATTTTTACCTGTACAAAGTAAAAGAGACACCAGGCAATAATTGTGTTGTAATAAAGAGCAACATTGAAAGAAACAACAGCACTGCTTATACCAATTCCTCCCAAAAACGGTGAGACCTAAAAATATATTATTGATAAAAAAATAAAAAAATCATTCAAAGTAAAAAATGAAAAAAAAAAAAGCTATTTCTTTTTGTTTATGTTAATTACATAAATTTTACCTGATTCCAAACACCAATGGCACCTTTTCTTAGTCTCTGTCCAATTGCAAGTTCTAAATAAAAAATTGGAATTCCTTCTATAGCCAGCATTATAAAATATGGAATCAAAAATGCTCCTGTAATAAAAAAAAAAATATACGTAAACCCAATTTTTAACTAATATTTTTTTATCAATATTGAAATCAATATGCCAATAAATTAAAATGATAATTTATTACCTCCACCATTTTTTTGTGCAAGATAAGGAAATCTCCAAACATTACCAAGGCCAACAGCATATCCAACAGTTGCAAGTAAAAATGTCAATTTGCTGTCCCAATTTTCACGTTCATCTTCACCAGATTCTGGACGAAATGTTGCTTTGCCCTCATTACTACCAAGTTTACTTCTTTCAACAACAGCAATATTACTGCTTGTATTACCACTTGTACCCCCGCTGCCCTCTGCATTAACGAGCCCTTTGTTCTGTAACAGTCATATCGAACAAAAAAAATGTAATATATATTTTGTCTTATTTTATTTTCTATTTAAATTAAATTATATTAATGAAATACGGAATCAAAATAAAAGCACATATGTTTAATTAAATAAAAACTAAAACTTCACATAAAAAATTATATTAATTTATTTTAGTATGTGAATATTCGATTATTTTATGGAAATAAATTTTATAATACCATTTTGATTTATTCATTAAAAAAATAGCCTCACCAGAAATAAATTTGTATTATATTGAAAAAAAAATTGACTAATGGCATGTTAAGAGATAAAAAAAAACCATTTATGACAAAATAATAATAGCAATAATAATAATAATTAATATATATTGGAAAAAGGATCAACTAAGCTTTTTCATGAAATTCGAATAAATAAATCTTTGTTATTATTATTAAATATTAATTGAAAGAGAATTAAAAAATTGTGAATGCTGATGAGAATTAATGTTTTTAAAAATTTATTATTATTTTCTCTAATCCCTTATAATGTCAAATGAATTAGTGTGTGCAAAATTGATATTATTGTATAATTGGATACTTCAATGAGAATAAGGATTAATATGAAATTATAAATGATATTATAGAAATATAAACATAATTGACTTTTAATGAATTAAAACTTTTTGTTGACTTTATTCAAACGATTCAAATGGAAATTATAGATTGGTGCACCCTTATTGAAACAGAGCAATTTAAATAAATTTATAATCAAAGAATAGCTCCGCATTATTCACAAGAAAGTATAATTTAATTTTTTTTAAATTAGTATATATTTTGTAATAATAGAATAGTTATACTACCAAATCAATAATAATTCAATATCAACAGTAATTGGCTAAGTATCACTGCAATAACTATTATAATTAATTCAAAATAATAATAATTTCTTCCATTTAATTTAGAGAAAACAAAAACCAAAAACTTCTAATAGAAATATTACAATGCAAAAAAATTAATAACAAAAGTGTCATTCAAATGTTTAGCAAAGAATTTTAATTTGATAGTTTGAAAAAATATAAACTCACTGAAAAAATAGAAAAAACTATTTCACAATGAAATTTTAATAATGATGATACTTATAGCTGATTGAAAAAGTATTTTTATATTTTCTAGCTGAATTATTATTCTTTAACTCGTAATGAAAAAGTGGTCTTTTTTAGCCAAAAACATTTGAACTAAATTTTTTTTTATAAAAAAATATGAATTTAACCTTTTTTGGTAGAGAATTTCTTGTTTCTTTCTTTTGTTAATAATTATTTTGAATTTTAATATTTCTATTGAGTCATATAGAAATATAATACCAATTTTGCAAATGAGTT
The DNA here is from genome assembly GCF_014905175.1 of Aphidius gifuensis. Classification (NCBI taxonomy): domain Eukaryota; kingdom Metazoa; phylum Arthropoda; class Insecta; order Hymenoptera; family Braconidae; genus Aphidius; species Aphidius gifuensis. Next base: position 22,254,477 of record NC_057789.1, read on the forward strand.
TGAATTTATTATTAGCAAAACGTTAGACGAGTCAACTGTGTCATGATGATGTATGAAAAAAAAAAAAACAATTCTATTTGAAGACGGTGTGTTATATTATTATTTACCTTTTTGTTCGGACTTGAATCATCAAATCCAGCATTTGTTGCACCATAATTGATGGCTGTTGGATTCTTACGACTTTCGACAACTAATTCTTTCATTTCCAATCTATCAACACTTTTTTGTGGTTTTAAATCACGTGAACTTTGTCTTCTCACTAAATGTGCTGTGTTTGCCATTTTTTATAACGATAATGAACCAATTATTTGCTGTCTATTTATTTTTTTTGCATGAATTATTATTCTTATATCTTCTTATTTATTTTATTTTTTTGTTAAATTGATATTGACAATTTTGTTGGTGGTTTAAGTTTATACCAAAATTAATAATTCATCACAACTTTTGGTAACTCCATTTAAAAAAATAATATGATTATAACTATTTACTCAACATTTTTCTTATAGTAAGTTATAAATACTAATATATTATTTTATTTAAAATTAGGATTCTAAATACATCACATAGTAATTTATAACTTTTCACATCATTTTTTATTTATTAAAAAAAAATATAATCTTTATTCATTAATTTCAACAGAATAATATCAATTAATTGACCCCGAAATAGCAAAACTCACGTCATCAGAAAAATTATACTATATATATTTATTATATATAGAACAGTTTGGTGATAAAAAAAAAATACATAACGATTACAGAATGTTTCTCTGACGTCATTTGTTAAAGTAGCCAATCGTGATGTCGAAAAACTCATTAAAACTAGAACCAACTAAACCATAATTTACAAAACAAGGAAACAATGTACACACCAAACAATGAAAAAAAAAAGTTATCAATTTTAATGATTTTTTTAACGAAAAAAAAAAAAAAACCAAAAAAGTAAATAAACTTATTGAAAATCAAAAAAATAAAATAAAAATCGCGAAAATTATATTTAAAAAGAAATGCTACTTGTCATTAAATTTATAATAAAAATATTATTCTGTTAAAATAATAACTGTGTTATCCACTTGAAAAATCAACCCTATAATTATTGAATAAAATAATAGATGAAAAATATTGTTATTTTTTTTTTATAATAGCATGATTTATATTAAGTATATAGTTTTATAAAATTAAATAACTGACCTGTCGGGGGCAGAGGGATGGGGTCAAAATTAAGGAGACAACACAATATTAAAGGTGTTGTTCCTTTGGGGTACAAGAGGCACTTACTACTGTTCGTAATATGTGGCACCCTCTGGTCACATATTACGAAACATTATCCTTTCATCTGTTTGGGATGAAAAAAAAAAAAAATTTATGTATACAAAATTTTCATGCTGGTACGCAGCTACTGTTCGAATCAATAGCAAGCGCCGGCGCAACTCTTAAAATTATAATTACAATATACCAATTAATATTCCAATAAAATCACACTATATTTACTCTTCAATTAATAATAATTAATCATTTTTAAATTAATTGTTATTATTGATTTATCATTTTCAAAAATAAATTTAATTTTTTGTTGCTTTTTTAAATTTATTATTTTTTAATTGTGTTGTAATTGATTAATTTTTTTAGATTTAAAATTTTTTGATTGAAATGGGAAGTAGAGTGGAAATTGGCATTTGATTGTGTCAGAGAATGTAACAATAAAACGGATACTATAGTATTGTTTAGATAATCAATTAATTGTGATGTGAATTTTCAAATTAAAAATTAATTACATAACTCAGTTATCGGAATTGTTTTATTGTTATTGTGATTATCAAAAGATATTATTAATCTATTGTAAATAATAAATTATAATTTAAATTATAAATAATAAATTAATGAAATGTAAATAAAACTAGTTGAGAAGATATTTTATTAATTTCCATTTGTAATTCCAAATATTTGTATAAAAATTATATTGTCTCTTCAATTAGAAATTTTGTAAAAACTAATATTCCTGAAAAATAAAAAATTCATTAAAATAGTTAAAAATATTTTTATTTTTTAGAAATAATTTAATTATAAAAACGAAAAAACTTACTTTCAATTTGTGTTTTACTTTCTTGATTTTCTTCAAATGCTGATATTAATAGTAAAACAGTTTTTTCATCATTTCGTTTGATGCTTTTGAGCCTTTCATTAATATCTTGGTATCTAATGTTTTAATATTGATAAGGAATTTTTTTTTAACTTTTAAAATATTTTAAAAATTTAGATAAATTATCTTGTTGCATTAAAGAAGCTCAAATGACAAAGAAAAAAAAAAAGTTTCAAACATAAAAACACCGCAGTGTTTTTTGGAAACGACACTTGCATTTTTTCTCACTTTTAATACGACAATATGTAATTTTTTTTTAAGAAAAAAAAGGATACAGTTGTTGATAATATTCTTGAGATATCATGGCCCATTCAAGAAGAAGACTCAATTTTGCTCTTCTTGGTGTTCCTTCAATTATTTGAATTATCTTTGGATCATCAGTTGAAACTTTCGCTCTTGTAGTTTCTAAGTTATTTAATTTACTTTTTAATTCCTAGAAAAAATATAATTAATTCAAATTAAATCCTTTTTTTTTTTTTTTTTATATATATATTAATAACAATTATACATCTTTTGTTTGAAGAAAAAATATATACATACGCATACAATACATATATAAATTTATACATACACTATTTAGAACTCCCAAACTTTTTATAGCTTTATCAATTTGTTCGATTTCTTCTTCGATTCCTAAATTAATTTTAAAAATCAATTTATCCCGCATAAATTCAATTTTACAAATATTTGCATTATCGACCTCCTCACTGCAAAAAAATAAAGTGACATCTATAAGTAAGCATTTAAACTAATCTAATCAATTATTGTTCCTACTATTATTATTATTAAAAAAAATTATAAACCACGTGTGACTTAATAAAAATTAATAACAAACCTGGTAACACATCTCAATTGTTGACAAGAATTTCTAAGATTTGCAATTGCTTTTTCTGTATTTTTTTTTATTGTATTCCATTTATTAATTATTTTAACAAGACAAATGTAATAACTTTGCAATGATTTTAAGAGTTCTTTGTCCATCTTGCAAAATTAGAAGCAACTCTACATATAAACAACTATAAATAATACAGCCTACAGACACTGACTACTGAACTAATGCACTCTAACGCACACTCACGCACAGATGCACTCAGTTGCACTCAGATACCTCAGATACACTCTCTTATGCTTAGCTTAACCCGCAGTATTAGCCAATGTATGGACACAACATGCTCGCACACAAGTACACAACTATAACAAAAAATACATTATATTTCAGTAGTCTCAAGTCTCAACTCAACTGTAGTTACTGTGACTGTACTCAGTACTGAAATGAAAAAGATCTCCTTGGATCTGAATGGATCTCACCTATTAAGTTTCTCTCTTCCTATTATATTTCAGTGTATAATTCTAGAGACTAAAAATGATTTTTAAACGCGTGCGCACGTGTTTTGGTCTCAGATACAAAATATATTATTTATCTATTAAACAATCTGACTTTAGATATATAAATTATCTAATATTCAACACTTTCAAGATACACGTCAATGACCTTGTTGGATGTTGTTGACAAATATCACGATAAAATAAAACAACCCTTGCAAAAATTATCTAGATATCTTACAGTAAGTTACAACAACCCTTATACCAAATTCTCTAAAACAATCTCATTTTTTCTTCCTTTCCAACATGAGAAAATAAATCTTGTTGACAATAATTATAAAATAACAACAATTTTATTATTTTTATATTTAATCTAGTTAAGTTTTTTTTGTTTCTTTTTTTAATTATTGAGCATTATTTTTTTATCAAATTGTTTTACATATAACGATTATAAATTTAATAATTGTTTGAGTATTGTGTGAGTGTTGATGTGCACAGCGAAAGGCGGAACAGTAAAAACACGCTTGTGAAGAAAAAAAAAATGTTTTAAAACTTTATACCTTTCAATTTATAACTCAGTCTTGAATTGTACACGTTTGAGGTGCCACGTTTTATTCAATAAATTTTATCAACATTAAAATACATATTTTATTATTATTACTGGATCTTATTTAAAAATTAAATATTACAATTTTTTTTTTTTTTTGTCAAGGCTAATAATCATTTTTTTATTTTTAATTATTTAAAATTCTTGGCTTGATAAGAAAAAAAAAACAATAAAAAAATAAAATAGATCGTGACAATATTTTCTTATCATTCATTATAATTATTTTTTTTTTTATCGGTTATTTGTTTGCTTCTGCATTATTTATATTATTTCAAAAAGAAAAATAATTATTATTTGTCCATATATTTATTATCACTTGTTCATAAATACAATTTGGGTTACCTGGTGGTTGTTTTTTTTTTTTATTTTTTATGTTGCGCAGACAATTTTTGTCATAAACATTATTATTGGTTGAAAATACGGGTGTCGTGGAAATAATATAACTTGCGCAATGAATAGTCGCTAAGCTTATATACGTTTTTTTTATTATTATTAGTTATTTGTTTTTGTTATTTCAACGAAGCTCATTGCTCCAATAATATATCGTAAAACATTACAAGAAATATTTTGTTTTTTTATTATTGTGTTTAAGTGATGATATATCAAGTTAATAAAAATTATTATTTGTGATTAATATTTTTGTTGTATTAATACTGTGTGATATGCGAGTTGGAGATATTAACTCAAATAATCGTAATACAAAAATTGAAATGGAAGAAATTGAGGTGAACAAAAAAATTCATGGAAATGATGATACAGCATCAATTGATACAGATATTTTAAATCCATTTGTTCATCGTTTGGAACTTGATACAACTTATGATAAGCTCAAGGTCAGTTTATTAATATTATTTAATTTTAGTATTTTTGATTAGCATCAGTGTATTTATCTGTTTATTTAATACAACTTTGCTATTTCTTAGAGTGTATTGAACTGTTATTAAAAACCGGTCGCCATGCTTGGAAAAGTATATTTTTTTTTATTTTCAACAGATGTTTGTTTTTTATTTCCTTATATTTTCATTTAAAAAAATTGTCATTAGAGATTTTATATCTCCATTGATTTTTATTTTTATTATACGTATACAATAAAAAACAAAAAAAAAAAAAGGCTTAAGCCTTACAATTTTGATGACAATAAATTATTATTATTATTTTTTTAATTGAATTATTTCAATGAATAATCGATAATACAAAATTTTATCATAATAATTTTAATTAAAAAATATAAAAGAACAAAAAAATAATTAAAAAACAATGATGACTGTGAAATATTAATTTTCTATTGTCACAATATGAGATGACTTGATAGAATTTATTTGGCACAATGTTTAACTAGATGTATCATTTGTGTATACGTAAATAGAATTTTTGATTTCTTGGTCAATGTCAATGGCACGTGTTGAATCTTCTTTTTTTTTTTTTTACAATTTAATTAAGAAATAATAATAAAGAAAATGTATAACAAGAAAGAACAATAAGCAAAATAAGAAAATAATTTTTTTTATTTTGTAATGATAACATTGTGTGTTTAATTTTTTTTTGAATGAAACACAATTAACATTAAACAAAAATAGAAAATTGAATTATATATGTTTATGAACATCTATAAAGAGAAATGTTTTCATGTTTTTTAAAGAATCATGATTCTCATGGACGATGGCATGCGATAATCGAATAACGGATTTTATACAACGAATAAAACCGAGACTTGCCGATCTTAAAAAAAAATTGATTTCCGGTCTGTCTTAAATAATTACTGTTTTTAATTTTTCAAAATAATATTTATTTATTTATTCATAAAATAAATAATATCTATTATTTAATTACTTTTATAACATGTAAATTATTTTATTTCATTAATTTCTCCGGAGATTGATAATTTATCCGTCAAATAATTTTTTATTTAAAAAAAAATTTTAGCTCTCGTTACTGTAGGAAATAATTTTTCAATACTCAATAAGAAATGGCGGTAGTAGGGAGAATGAGAGAGAAAAATTAAAGACAAGAGATTGTATTTCACTTTCGCTTGAAATTATTGTCGTTTTCGCAATTTTGTTTTGAATGCGAAAAAAATTTTCAAAAGGAAGATTTATGTGGGACAAAAATGTGGGTTACAGGAGAAACGTTTTGACCGCTTGAAGTATTAATCGAATGACAAGAGACTATTAAAGTAAATATTTATAATATATTTTGTAATTTATAATAGTAATTTATAATTTATTTTTATTATTTTTAACAAGTTACAGCTTTTTTTTTATATTCTTTATTTTAATCATATTTTGTATTTTTTTTTCTGTTTTATTTTCTCGTGACAGTATATATTCCGCACACGACGAAAAAAAAAAAAGAAAATTCGAATTGATTAAAGAAGTCGTACCATTATAAATCTCGCGAAATCCTCTATTGAAAGACTTACATAAATGCATTTCTAATATAATATTCAAATACTTAAGTATTGATGGAAATCTTTTTTTATTTTGAGAAAGTATACTTATATATTTTACTTTTCGATATCTTGTATTATTTCCTCTTCCAACTCTTTCCGGTTGTTAATTCTGGTGTCATAAAATTTTCAATAAACCTACATAGTTGCAAAAAAAAAAAAACGTTAAATCAAAGATTATTTGACATTTTGCGTTTTTAATATTTACACATAAATTTTTATTTTGTTTCACATGTACAATAATTTCTTTTCGTGAAAGTTTTTCACAAATCTAATGTTTTATATTTTTATTTTATTTTGGCGTATTAGTTAATTAATTTTTTTCCTTTGTAATGTAACAACATCAAAATATTGTCAAGTTTCATTATACTACTCTTTACAAACATTTATTTATTTATTTTTCAAGAATAAAATTTATTTATAGTTAAATCAGATTTTACGATGAATAATTTTTTACATTTGGAAACTAGCGCGTGACGAAATTATAATTGTTAATGTTTTTTTGCTTTATATTATTTATTTAATTCGTTTATGTATTTAAAATTTTCGTGATATAGATAAGTGATGTTTATACATATTTAATTTTATTAATTTAAATTGTTAAAAATATTGTTTTAGTCATTAATAAACATATAGTAATTAAATCATCAAAATAATGAATAAAATTCATGGCCGACTTTCACGTATGAATTCATTCACTTGTTATTTTTTTAATCATTATTTATATTATTATTATATTTTTAAATTCAAGTGATCACCGTAACCGATGAAGAACGGGAACATCAAACGGGAAAATCATAAAGTATCCAAACCACACGTGACAAGTACATTATTATTATTTTTATTTCATATATTCAAAATCGTTAGTAAAATACTTATAATATACTATACAATCGAAAATAAATTATCAAATGTTTTTTTTTTTTTTTTTTTTGTATAATATTTACATATACGTATATATTTAAAAATATTTTTTTCCTTTTTCCTGATATCGTGACAGGTAAATACGAAAAATGATAAAAATTTTACATGACATAAATAATTTCTTTGGGTTTTTTGTATAAAAAAAAAAATAAATAGATTGTTCAGCAAGTATCTAAAGCATTATTTTCCATAAGAACTTAGTAGTGAAGTTGATTGGCGCATGTGCCATGAGTAGTACATAGCAAATCGATGATTACATATATATATACTCGTGACAAGTGTATGTAGTGAGAAATTAAAAAATAAAATGATAATTCAAGGTATAAGCTAACGGAAAGATGATCATGATGGAGATATATGATGATAAAAAAAAAAAAAAAACGGTAAAACTTGGGTTCAGAGACTGGTCCACTGGGGAAAATTTACTCGCACTTGAGAAACATTGAGTTTATTTATTTGTTGATTTAAAAACTGAAATAAAAAAAAAAAATTCACCTCCAAAATTTATTGTATATGATTTTTTTTTCTTGAGAGATATTTGACTACCGTTAGATGACCTTAATTGCCCTTCCAAAATGTGCTGCTATCTCCATAAAAAAAAAAAAAACAAGTTTTGTTTATTAAAATTGATTATTTTCTTTGATAAATCATAAGAATAATTGTTTTAAAAAAATTAATAACTAAAAATTACTATAATATAAGTTTTTATAATTCGTTATGTATATAACTTATGTTGAATTAGAAAAAAAAAAAAAAAAATGATTAGATTTCTTGATTCACAGCTAAGAATAATAACATAAATTTTTTAAAATTAATTTATTATTAAAAATTTTTATTTATTTATTCTTTAATTTTTACAATTAAATTTCTTATAATTAAATTTTTCAATTTGTACTCGTAATAATAGATTTATAAATAATTAAAAAAAAACGATATTATTATTTTTGATTATTTTTCAGACGGCCTTTTTGACAGTTGCACTCTTGCCATTTCGACTTGCTGCAATAACTGCACTTGTAATATTGGCGTGGTTACTTGCTTGCCTTGGTCTTCACGGTTTATCCGAGGAAGATTTACGTAAAGCACCAATTACCGGATGGAGACGGTGAGTTAAAAACCTGTCATCATCGTCAGGATATTTCATAAAAATATATAATAACTAATACTTAAGCAAAAGAAAAATATAAAATTAAACAAAAGTAATAATAAACTATCATATAAATTGCATGTTAAAATTTTAGATTTTTTTGTAATCAAATCATTGATATTGATGGTAAATATTATTTTTTTTTGAAATAGTTTACAATGTCGACTTTGAGGTGTAACTTATTTAATAATACACTTGTATTTTTGTTTTATTAAAATTTTTGTCCTTCAAGTGTCTCAAGGTGTTCATGAATTTTTATAATACAATAATCAATTTTAACTTACATCGTAAGTTTTTTTTTTTCTATCTTTAGTTACCATCAATTTTAATGTGTTTGTACTTAATTTTTATATTATCATAAAATTATTAAATTTACTAGACTAATTTTCATGAAAATAAAAAAATTATCAAGTTTATTTAAAAAAAAAAAAACAATTAACAATTAACAATTAAACAATTAAAAAACAAAATATTAGTGTTTGACTAATTTGGATTGTATTATTATTTTTTCAATTAACCACAAAAAAAAAATAATAATAATAAATAAATAGATAAATATATTATTTATAAGTAGACGATAACACTTTTGCTTTTGCTTGTTAGATAATTTAACACGTTGGCATTATTTAATAATCAATAAAAAAAAAATAAAAAAAATTAGTGATATGAGGGTGCTGGTTTGCTGGGTCATGAGGGCAGTATTCATTTGCGGTGGATTTCATATTGTGAAAATCAAAGGTCAAAAAGCAACACCAAAGGATGCACCTGTGTTGGCAATGGCACCACATTCAACTTTCTTCGATGCACTTCCGGTCATCTACCTTGGTGGCCCAAGCATCGTTGCCAAGGCAGAGACCGGAAAAATTCCATTCTTTGGAAGTATGTTAATTTAATTATTTTTAACATTTAAAAATAATTTTATTTTAACTTATTTATTTTTCTTTTTTATTTAATTAACTCTTCATAACACTCATTAATTTTCTAATCTAGCTATAAATTAATTTTTATCAAATTGTACAGTACTAAAGAAAAAAAAATGCAAAAAAGACTAATCAAGTTGATTAATTAAAACTAAATTGATAATATCAAAAATAATTAAGTTTTTAGAATTAATATATCAACTAGTACTTGTATATATATATAAAAAAAATATATTTTCTGTATATAAAAATGGGATTTGGTTTAATCTTAAAGTATGAAAAAAATAAAAAAACTCAATTGGTACATAATTGGTGATTTTATTGTAATATTATAAAAAAAATAACTAACTATATGGAAATAATAATAAGAATAATAAATAAAGGGCTGAAGGAATAATAAGTAGTAAGTAACATTATTATAAAAAATAAAAAAAATACTCCAGGAAAATAATACCTTGGTTGTGCTGGCTCGGTCGACTTACATATCAAGCTGGTGGAATGAAAATAATTGTACGTGGTAAACAAGCATCAAGATCAGAAGCACCAATACTTGTTGTTGCACCACATTCAACATTTATTGATGGAGGAATTGTTTATGTTACTGGGTTTCCATCAATCATCGTACGAAGAGAATCTGGATTAAATCCATTTATTGGAAGTATGTTTTTTAAAAAAAGAATAAAAACAAAAAAAAAAAAGAATTAATAATAAATATCTTTAAAAAAATTATTTACAATTTACCAAATTCCATTCAACAGAAAATAAATAAATTAATTAATTGAAAAATTAATTTTTTAGCTATCAGAATTTGAAAGAACAATATTTTTCGCATCACATCATCATTTTTATATATATTTACAATATTTACAATATATATTTACATTTTTTTATTATTTAGATTGTTGATTTCTAAATAAATTAATTTATATTATCAATAAATATTTATATAAAAATTTAAATAATAATAATAATAATATAATTTATTATTTAGGTTTTTTTTTTCAATTTATTGTAAATATTTTATCAGCATTATTATATCGTAATTTATTTTATAATAATATTTTATAATTATTAATATTTTATTATTCATTTTTAGAACTAATTAATTATACACAGCCAGTTTATGTATGGCGAGATGATCCAAATTCACGTCAAAATACAATTAAAGAAATTATTGAACGAGCAACATCAAAAGAAGATTGGCCACAAGTTATGATTTTTCCGGAGGGTACATGTACAAATAGATCATGTTTAATAACATTTAAATGTGGTGCATTTTATCCAGGTGTGCCTGTTCAACCAGTATGCATACGTTATCCTAATAAACTTGATACTGTAACATGGACATGGGAAGGTCCTGGAGCGTAAGAAAAATTTTTAAAACATTTATTATTATTTTTTTTTCTTTTCATTCAAAGAAAGAAAAAAAAAAACAAGAAAAAAATTTTTATATCTTTTTTCAGATTAAAGTTATTATGGTTAACATTGACCCAGTTAAACAGCAGTTGTGAAATTGAATTTTTACCAGTTTATAAACCAAGTGAAGCTGAAAAAACTGATCCAAAATTATACGCCAATAATGTTCGACGTTTAATGGCTGAGTATGTTTACAAAAATTTAAATATTTCAAAGAATTTAATTTATTATCAATGTTTTAATTCGGTTATTTATTTTTTTTTTACAGAGCATTAAAAATTCCGGTATCAGATTATACATATGATGATTGTAGAATAATTACAAAAGCTCATTCACTCCATTTGCCTCATGCATCTGGAATTGTTGAAGCACATAAACTTCGTTACAAACTTGGGTAAATAAATTATTGAAAATAATTAAAATAAATTTATTTTTTTAATATTAAATATTTTTATAATTTATTTACAATATTATAGTCTCCAAAAAATCAAAATTGAAGAAGAATTACTTCAACGTAGAACATCCAAATTTGGTGAAGCTGTTGATTTTTCAGAGTTTGCAAAAATACTTAGAATTGATCCAAAAGATACATCATCTCAGCTGCTATTTAAAATTCATGATAGAGTATGTATAAATTTTTATTTTTATTAATAATTTTACACAGTTGATTAAAGTTTTAATTTAATTTTTTTATTTTCAGCAAAATCGTGGAAAAATTGATTTAGAAGAGTATATATTTACTGTTATTGCAATTGCAAATGCAAATACTGAACTTGATTTAGTTGACATTGCTTTTGAAGTATGTAAAAAACTTATTAACAAATATTTTTTCCTAATTTTTTTAAAATTTATTTTACTAATTATATCTAATATAATTTATAGATTTGCAATTCAAATGGAACGAAATGTTTAAATGCAAAAGAACTTCAAAAAGTCTTAAAACTTTCATTACAAATTCCAGCCGATGAAAGTGATAGAATTTTTTTACAAGCAAATCGTGAAATTGGTGGTGGTAATTCAGTTACAATTGGTATGTTTTTTTTTTATTTATCTTTTTTAACTACATTTCTGTATAGAAATAGTTGAAAATTTTCAAACTTAATTAAACTTTTTATCTGTTTATTCAGAGGACATTATGTCAGTTTTAAATAGTCGAGCTGAATATTCACATTTATTCGATGGTGATACTGATGGAAAAAGAAAAAAGACCATTTGAGAGTGTCTTTTCGGCTCATCGCCAACAACGCAATCAATGAAGAGCCGAGATTCAGATAATCCTCTATTAACAGAGGTATTAAGTTCCTGAATTATTTAAAAAAAAACAGAAAGAAAAATTATCAATAATGTTGATAGCATGTTAATTCGTGTCTCTATATCGAGTTATTCATTTTTCGATTGTTTCGACCAACAAGTGTACATAATTTTTCAAACAAAATTAAAAATCTACAGCAAAGTTTCAAAAAGAAAAACTCTATTGTTAAAAAAAGAATATATATACATATATTATTTAAAATATATTGAGTAATAAAAATGTATTGTAGATAAAAGATGTTTTTTTTTTTTTGAATATTATAGCTCAGGGTTCATTTTTTAATTTTTGTTTTGTTATTATTGTTTAAAGTTTTCACTGGTTTAATTTTGACACGTTAATTTACTCGTAGAGTTTTAGAAAATTTAGAAAACAAAAAATAAATTAAATATGATAATTATTTGTTCAAATGGTATTTATATAATGTTGCTAAAATAAATAATATATATAGATAATGATTAAGATAAAGAAAAAAAAATTAAAATTATTATAGCAATGGAGTAAACAATTGCGTGTAATTATTATTATTATCAGTATGTTTGTCGAAAATGTAAACTTAGTATTATAAAAACAGTATGTATATATTTATTCAACTGTAAATATAGATAAAAAAATATATTCTTATTTAATAAAAATATCAACTCTGCAATATGTCTCAATTTCTTTTTTAAATTTTTATTATGTCTTTTAATAATAAAAAAAAAATGTTTTTTACACTTTCATAATAAATTATTAATAATAGTCTTAACGTAAGTTAATAAATTCTTTTATATACTGATATCATTCAATGATATTTATTTTGATTAATTAAGTAGTCAACATAAGCTTAAAGATTTAGAGTGAAAGAAAACATCAAGTCTATTGATCGACATTTAAAATAAATTACTTCAATTCAATGGGCTCTATTTATTTTTTCCGCAAATTTTTTTTGGTGATATAAATCTGAGGCATGGATAACGAATACGTGACTCGTTTGTTTCATGTACATACTCCTCATTCAATTGGAAATATAAAATTATATTATTTATTCGTTGTGCTCCCTGGTGGAAATATTTCTCCGGCATTACTCCACCTCTACTCCGTTTCTGGCCCATTGTCAGAGAAATCACTCCGGCAGGAGATTAATGCTAGAATAATTTCGTCGGCATGAATTTAGTACCGGAAAAATTATTCCGGCATGAGATCAATGAAGAAAACAAAAATCCAGCATTGATCTCATGCCGGAGTAATTTCTCAGGAAATGGGCCAAAAACGGAGTAATGCCGGAGAAAGCCGGAGTAATGCCGAAAAAATATTTCCACCAGGGGCTACTTTATCGATAAAAATATTGATCGAATATCGCTTCTAATATGTTGACATCCATCAACATCAATAATCTCTCAAGTATTAAACAACACGATCGTCTACTTTTTTCCCGAGAGGAGAAAGCGGGGCAAAATGGAACACTTAAGGAAAAAATATGAATCGATATATGACAATAGTATTTTCCGATTAGTTTTTCTCATTCATGAATAAAAAAAACATAAATAATTTTTAAAAATTAAAAAAAAAATTATATTACTTATAAATTTTTTTATCGTTGTTTAATGGAATGTGATATTAATCACAAAAATTATTATTGTTTTATTTTTCTTTATTTATAATCATGAATAATTCTTTTTAAATTAATCTATCACCTTTCTTCTCTACGAACAAAGAAAAATATATATAAAATAATTTTTTTTGTTCTATACAGTTCTATAAAAAAATATACTCTGAAAATTTTCTAAAAAAATTTTTTTTTTATTGCATCAATTTTCTTCCGGCATTTTTAATCGAAGAGTAACAAAAAATTGAAAAAAAATTAAAAATAATATAAGTCAAAATGTTTTTTTTGGGTGTTCCATTTTGCTCCGCTTTTCCCTATATAAAATATATATATATATTTTCATAATGATTACTGTTTATTACAGAAAACGGTGTATTCGACAAGTAAATTAAACTGTAGTTAGTATACAATTCAATTCAAATTATACTTCAACACAGGTTTATGACTACTGAAAAAGTGTATATATAATTTGTTAAGACACCGTTATGTCGAAGTAATTAAATTATATTTAAAAATTATTTATTAACAATAAAATGACAAAACAATTATTTTTTTTATTTGTTTCTTTCTATAAAACGTATGTTTAATTGTTTATACTGATAATAAAACAAATTGAATGCTTGAAACAATTATTGAATTTAAAATTTTTGATCGTCAAATCAATTAAATTGAGCTTTTTTTTTTTTTTTTTTTTAAATGAATTGTAAACTAGTGATGGATAGCAAGTATATTAAATATTTTATTAACAGTCAACACCCCTGGTGGAAAAAAACTCTCCGGGTTTTCACCGGATTTCTACGTAATTGAAACTTCCGGAGATATTTACGGAGTAATCTCCAGATTATTTTCATATCTCCGGATTTTTTCCGGAATTTTTGCTTAAAAAAAACAAACAAAAAAAGAAGGAAAAATCAATAATAAAACTAGAAATAAGAGTTAACATACGAAAAACAAAAAAAGAATTTTTTCCAAAAAAAATCCGGGGAAAATCCGGAGAGATTTTTTCCACCAGGGACGTGATATAAAATAATAAACATAAATAAATGTATGCTGGGCTAAGTCACAGTTAACAATGACATTCACTCTTCAATGACTTTTAGTTCCCTTTACTATCTGAAATAAATAATTGAAACAAAAAAATAAATGGAAATTTTTTTTTTTTCCTTTGTTTTTCATCAACTTACTTTAAATTCATTATTCATTGTGTATATCATCAGTTAAATCACTGCTTCAGCCTAATAAATTAATAATAAAATAATATCAATAGTTATTTGATTATTATTAAACGAAAATTTGTTCGATGAATATAATTTAATAATGAAGCGTTTATAAATGTCAACAACAAAAAAAGAAAACACTTGTTAAAGAAACGTTGATGATTAGGTTTTTATTTATGAATATATAAAAAATAACATCAAAATACACATTTTAACGTATTCAAAGAAACCGTTTATTTAGTATAATATATAAAAACAATATGTATGTATATATATTTATTTAACAGTAAAATGTAGATAAAATAAAAATATTTTTACAGCTTGATCTCGATAAAAAATGTCTTTCACGAAAAAATAAGATCTTGGTTTGTTGTTGTATAAAATACACTAACAAGTACGAATAATATAACAAAAAAATAATGTTTGTTTTTTTTTATAAACTAAATATTCTAATAAGATCTAAGGCACCATTCAAAATTCTCAAAATATATAATTCTTTTCTTTCTTTTTTTTTCGTATTCAAAAATATTATTTTTTTCTAAAAATACTTGGTAGACTGGGTGAACTGGGTTTTTGTGTGAATATTTTTGACATTCTTTGTCGCATATCTTCAACACCTTGTCCAACATTTGCAGTTGCAAGCGATAAAGATAATCCTGAGCTTGTTGAAGATGATCTATAAAATTGAAAAAAAAAAAAAAAAAAAACAAACCTTTAAATTAAAAATATTCATTTTAATTAAAAAAAAAAAAAAACAAGTAAAAATTTACCTTTCAATAGTTTTTGTATGATTTTGTCTTGATTCGGCTTCTCTAATTAAAGATCTAACAATATCTTTTTTTTGTGGTATTAATTGTTCAATAAGATTATCTAAATATCTCAAACCAGGCAATAAAATATCAAATACACATTTATCACTTAATGAACAATAAACTAATATTGAATATGCATCAAGCAATACACCAGCAAGATCAACTCTACGATTTTGTTGTAGTGCTGTAGATGTTATAACAGTTAATTGTGTTGCAATGATATCTTCTACAAAATGTTGAGGACAATTTGGTGCAATATGTGCTAATGTTGTTACAATTGGTATTAACAATACTGATGGTATACCTTGTGGTTCTTTAACAATTGTTTCAAGTGTTAATCTACCTTTATCTTTAGCTTCTCTTATTAATTTAGCTTCTGTTATTAATTTACCAAGTGCAATAATTGCTTCTGATTTAACCATTAAATCAGAATCACTTGCTAGGGTTACAATTGCTGGTGCTATTCTTGATGTAACTAATCTTTCATTAACAATTTTAATTAATACAGAAAATAATTTTGCTGATGTTGTACGGACAATTGGTCTTTGATGTACAACACAATCCCACAGTGTTGTCAATAAATTATCAACAATTTGTATATTTTTAACAAGTATTTTAACTGTTAAAATTAAACATGTTGAATCATAATTACTCATTGATAATATTATTATAAAATGTTTAAGTATTTTTGACATTTCTGATATATCAATAGTTGATAATATTGTTAAATATGCTGGTATTAATGTTAAATTTTTTATCACAATATCAGATGATAAATCCATCAATTGATCTTCAAGTTCTTTTATTTCAATTTCAAATAGTTTTTTAATTTTTTCATTTGTAAAAATTTTACCAAAACCAATACATAAACATTGTATATAATTAATTAATAAATTTAATACATTATCTTGATGTATATCAATTAATTTTATCATATCAATTATTTCAGGAATAAATTTATCACTTAACCATTTATACTCATTCCATTCATTATTATTCCATGAAATATTTAAAAATGTATTTATTAATATTCCAATATTTTCATTATCATTAAAAAATATATTTGGATTTGACATTGATGAATGACACAATGATAATATACAACGTGGTATATCAGATGATGTAGTATCATTGATTGATGATTTGACAATATCATTATTAACAATACAAACAATTGTATGTGGTAATAATATTTGTAATACATTTATTGTTAAATAAAATTTATCAGTATCACGATGATAATTTTTATTTGGTGTTTGTTGATTTGGTAATAATTGTATTTTCAATTTTTTTAATAATCTTGGTAATAAATTTGTTATAAATTTATTTAATGATAATGCCCATTGTGCTAATATTGGAAATAATATTTTTGATGTTGGTTCAAATACTTCATTACTATTATCATCTAATGCTGTTAATGCAAGTTCTTCACATTGATAATATTTTTCTGCATCATCCATTAATGCAAATAATAATGATAAACTTTTAACAACAGATGATTTAACAATTGATTCTTTATCATCAACAAGCATTTGTTGTAACATTGATAACATCAATGAATTTCTTACACTACTTGTTGCATATGGTGCTAAATTAGCACAACATTCAGCAGCAAGTAAACGTCTTTCTGGATATTTATGTTGACTTTGTTCCCATGCAACTGTTAATATTTCATCTAGATATGGTGGCGTATTATCAATTTTAACAATACCAATAAGTCCACTTAATAATAATCTTCTATCATTGTCTTGTGGTTTTTTTTTTAAATTAAATAATAATTGTAATAATTTTTCACGTTCAATTGAATTATTATTTTTACATATTGTATTTAATATAAGTGGTATTGATTCATCTCTTTTATTTGGTATAATATTGGGAATTATTTTTTGTAATGATAACGTAACAGTGTCAATTAATGATTCATTTAAATTATTAATTTTTGGTGTTATTGTTAAACAATGAGATAATATTTCACGTTTTAATTTAAATGGTAATATTCTTGATGGAGAATTTGTTAATGTTGGAGTATCAATTGTAACATCCATACGTGGTAATTGTAATTTTGTCCAATTATTATCACCTGGATCAGTATCACCAAGGCTAACAACAGCTGATATACTACTATCTTCTTCTTCTTCTTCATTATTTTCAGTACACTCGATTTCTGATGATCCACGTGTTGGTGATTCAAGTATTTCAAATTTATCTGGTGTTGTGGAATTTGAACTCAAGTTTTGATTAGCAGTATCATTTGATTGACGTTTTTCTTTTGTTTTTATCGTTGGTGTTGTTGATGTTACAAGACTTAAACGATTTTCTAAATCTAAATTAATTTTTTCCAATGATAATACTTGATTTTTTAAAATTTCCAGTTCATCAGTTATATTTTTTTGAGAAATATTTTCACTTTCAGATGATAAATTATCATTAAAATCAGTTTGTACACAAATTTCATGAGATATTGGTTTTTCATAACCATTTCCTCGTAAAAATTCACGATAAATCTAAGAAAAAAATAACAATTAAAATTTAATTTTTATTATTGCAAATTTATAAAAATAAAAATACCTGTAGTAAATCTGGTGGCTTTGGAATATTTAATCCAACATCATCCCAATGTTCAAAATCCTGGTTTTCATTTTCATCACTGAATGTTATTGACGTTAATTTATATAAATTTGATAGTAAGTATTCATACACTAAAAAATTGATTGATCTTTGTTCATGTGGTTTAATTGGAATATCAGCATTAATATTTCTTTCAATTATTTTATCATTTGTTATGACATTTTCAGTTTCAGCAACAACGGTTAAATTTTCACGTAATGCTGTTATATTATCACGTGCTTTACGTAATTCAAATTCTAATATTGCGACACGTTCATCAGTACCACCATCTTCGGAATATCTTGTCATATCTAATGAATCTAATGTTACTTGTGATGATGATCTTGGTAATGGTTCTGGTTTTATATTTTGAATTTCAAAATTTGATGTGTTTGTAAAATAATCACGTAATATTGGTAATTCTTTACCTGATTCACATAATTCAGCATGTAATTCTAATGCTGTTAATAATAATTTTTCATTTAATAATTTTTTTGCTATTTCATTGTATGTCAATAATTTTTGACTAGTTGATGACACTGTTGTCGTATCTGTTTCCAAATTATTATCCATTATTATTTAACTGTAAAAGTAAGAATAAATTTAGAGAAAAATTTTTGTTAATGTTAATTGAAATAATGATTATTAATAGATTTTAATTTTTTATTGTTATAATTTCTAAGTATTAACTTATTGATATTTTCCGTTTGTTTTGGTTTAGTCAGCTGAACATCTGGTATGTACATAATAAAACGCGACTCTAGCGTTGATGAGGTTGACAAATAGCCAGGTGACACCAGCGCTGGGTAATTCGACGATTTCTGGGGTTTCATATATTTATACGTATGATACGTATGTTACTGCATAAAATGTACAAAAGTTTATAAAGTTTTTGGCAGTTTTTGGTAAAGCTTAGGGATGTGAAAAAATTTTGTGACCGTCACATGACCGTTTTGTGACGCCGTCTGTGACCGTCTGTGACGCGGGCAAAAATCGTGACCATTTTCATGACCCAACTTTTGTGACCAAATTTATGACGACTTATCGGCTGACCGTCAGTTTTACATCTAGTATGCCATCTATTGAATTTTTTCGTATTTTTTTTTTTTATCAAAAAAAGAGACAGATGCACACACACAGACAGAGTTGAAAATCTTATAAATTATTGATAAACAATTATCTGTAATTGATAATTATCAATAAAAATTTATAAATATTTAATATTATTAACTAAATATCTAATTATTTATCACACACAGCAGTCAAACCAATAATCACCATATTGGTAACAAATATTTATTGTTCAATTGAATAAATTTATATTTAATATAAAAAAAAAAAAAAACAATAATAAATGCTAAACATTTAACATAAAATATTAAATTTAACAATTTAATAATTGAATAGCATTCAACAATTAAATATCAATTTAATAAATTTGCAATTAATATAGAAAAATAAAAACAATATTAAATTTTGGACATTTAACGAAAAATATATATATTCGATAATATGCATTTATTTTAGGAATTTTTTTATCTAGCTTTTTTAAATAACAAATTTTGTGACGAAAAAATGACGAAATATTTTGTGACGGTCTTTTTTACATCTATTTTGAAGATTTAAAAAAAAAAACCAATTGTGACGGAAAAAATGTGACGAAAAAATGACGAATAATTTTGCGACGGTCTTTTTTATAACTATTTTGAAGATTTAAAAAAAATACCAATTGTGACGGAGAAAATGTGACGAAAAAAATGACGAAAAAAAAATGACGGTCACAGACGGTCACAAACGGTATTTTTTTTTGTGACGTGACACAAAAAAAAATGACCGTCATTTACATCACTAGTAAAGCTGCAGTCCAATTCACAGGGCAAATTTTTTACAATTTAGGGCTTTTTTTTGCCGCTGATGGCGCTTGTAAAAATTTTTTTTATTTAGATTTTACATACAAAAGCTTCACAAGCGCCGTGGTGAAAAAAAGCCCTAAATTGTAATGCCCTGTGAATTAGACTGCTGTAGAGTGTAGGTGCGTTCTTTCGTCAATTTTTTGTTGGCACATTGTGGTGCATTGTGGCACATCATGACCACGAACTTGCGCAGAAGTCAATGAAATCAAGTAAAATTTTTAAAATATATATGTGTGCGTTACACACATTAGGTGCTTTCTTTTGTGTATTTCAAGAAGACTAGAGACTAGGACCTTTTTTTTGTCGAGCAGTATGACTACGACAGAGAGATTGTCTGCACCCATGGGTGCGTTCCGTGGCTATCCAGTCCGTACGAACTTCAAAATGGCGGAGTTTGGAAATCTTTTGATCATTTGTTGTGGTAGATCTGATTTTTTTTATTTAAAAACAATCTGATCAAATTTGACATTAGCCAATTTATTTGACAGATTTGAAATAACTAAATAGAAACTTTGCCAACTTAAACCTAAAAAAAATAGTAATACTTAATATTTTAAATTTTTATAAATCTCTGGTGATCTCTGGCCTTCTCTCTGGCTATAGTGATGTATCATAGTAACTTTTAACATTATTAGGATTTTCATTTTTTTCGTCGCCATTTTGAAGTTCGTACGGACTGGATAGCCACGGAACGCACCCCGTATTCACAGGGCATTACAATTTAGGGCTTTTTTCATCCACCGGTGGCGCTTGTGGAGCTTTTATATGTAAAATCTATGTAAAAAAATTTTATAAGCGCCATCAGTGGCAAAAAAAAGCCCTAAATTGTATAAAATTTGCCCTGTGAATACGGGTGCCCGGGTGCAATTTAGGGCTTTTTTCCTCCACTGGTGGCGCTTGTGAAGCTTTTGTATTGGGGTGCGAACTCATGGGACCGCTAAAGTTAGCGGCAATATGGCCGATTTCAATATGGCGGCCAATATGACTGCTGTTTTCAATATGGCGGTGCATCAGAGCATGTATGTTTGTAAATTCCGTGATTTGAGCACTTTTTGTCGACTTCCGTGAATCTAATTTTGACTGTTTATCTGAGTCGAACAGTACAATTAGAGTCACGGAAGTCAACAAAAAGTGCTTATACCACGGAATTTAACACCAAGGGTGGGACGTGGGTATAAGCACAGTGGTGCCAATAGCGGGTTCAGGTCCGCCATATCTATATATCTGCTTTTTGTATGTAGTTGGTATAGCAGAGTGACGTCACTTCCATACATTTAATACTACTAATCTACTATATTGCGCATCGCCTATGCTTTCCCATAAGTGGCTGCGTTCTTTGGCCAGTTTTTTTTCACGCATTCTGACCGCGCAGTTGCGCATAAAGAGAGGAATCAAGTAAAATTTTCAAAGTATATATGTGTGCGTTACACACACTTACAAACACTTGAGAGCTCACGTGCTTTTTCAGCTTTTGCGCAAATGTGTGGTCATGATGCGCTAAAAAAAAATTGACGAAAGAACGCTAGGTGCTTTCTTTTGTGTATTTATTTTTTTTCCCTTTAATGCGCATGATCATGCACATGCGCACGTCATGCAAACTTGAGGAGAGAACAGTGGCGTCGAACAAATAATTTTAAAAA
Source organism: Aphidius gifuensis (assembly GCF_014905175.1). Taxonomy (NCBI): domain Eukaryota; kingdom Metazoa; phylum Arthropoda; class Insecta; order Hymenoptera; family Braconidae; genus Aphidius; species Aphidius gifuensis. The sequence goes on from NC_057789.1 coordinate 22,276,485, forward strand.
AATAAGAATTGAAACATGGCTGATCCAGCCCCTCATGTCCTACGCTGTTGCAAACTGACTTTTTGCTGACTGCGCATTCAACTGCGCATGCGTGAAAATAAACAGGAAAAAAAATAAACACCCAAAAGAAAGCACTTGCTGCCATGGTAGAAGTACTACAGGTATGGCAGTAGTTCATGCTTTTTTCGTCGCGTTCTGCGCAGCCTTATTTTTTCAACCAATCAACAACGCGCCATTTAGTTTTGCTTTTCTTCTAACACGCAATTCTATTATAAGAGCCTCTCTCTAACATACTGTTTTGACAACTATTTTTTATATTGTTGTAAATACTAATAAATACTATGTACACATACTATGTACACAAATAAATGTATATGTGGAGCATGTTTATAAAAAATCAAAAAAATAAAAAAACCAAGACAGTTTAACAAATAAATTATAATATTTTCATTATTGTTGTTTTTTTTATGCCACAAACAATAGAGGTTGTGTTGTATTTATTATACTTGGATTTATTTATTTAATATAAATAATTAGTTTTGGTTTTAATGTGTGAATCATTATAAATATACCAAGTTGAATAAATATGATAACTTTTGAAAAATTTAAAAAAAACTTGAAAATTTTCTTAACAAATTTGTATCGCGCGCGCATAAAGTCTTCCATTTTTGTGGCAAGAAGGCGACCTTTTGATTGGTCGATTCACAGCGGCCAAACCAGGCTGCGCACTGCCATATCTGTAGTATTTCTACCATGCTTGCTGCCAGTGGGCTGTGCGGATTCATTACGGTGCAGACAATCTCTCTGTCGCAGTCATACTGCTCGACAAAAATCTTTTGCGCATGTCCGAATTATTATTCGAGTAGGAGCTCGGAAACATTCGGCAACGCACACAAATTCATTGTGTATACGTGTGAACCGAACAGGGGGAAGTTCCAAAACCGTACATTTCTTGTAAGAGAAGGATAGAAGAAGAGATGGAAGATTGAGCCAGAAAAGATAGAGAGAAGGATAGAGCTAGAAGTATAAAACCGAACGGCGGTATTGGAACGTACCCCGGATTATTCGGACATGCGCAAAAAATTTTTGTCGAGGCGTATGACTGCGACAGAGAGATTGTCTGCACCGTAATGAATCCGCACAAAATCATACCCTATGCGCAATATAGAAGTATTAAATATATGGTCACTTCTGGGCAGCTTTTCACCTTTGGCACCACTCTGCTTATACACACTCTATTTTGTATGTGAAATCTATACTATAAAAAAAATTTTATAAGCGCCATCAGTGGCAAAAAAAGCCCTAAATTGTATAAAATTTGCCCTGTGAATTCGGGTGCAGCGTTCTTTGACTTTTTTTTTTTCGCGCATCATGATCACGCATACCCTGGTAGAAATATTTCTCCAACTTTTTCCAACTTTCTTCGCCTTTTTTCCAACTTTCTCCACCTTTTTACGAAAATGACCCATGGTTGGAGAAAAGTTGGAGTAAATTTTTGGTTGGAGAAAGGTTGAAAAAAAGTTGGAGTAAATTTCAGGTTGGAGAAATGGCGGAGAAAAGTCGGAAAAAAGTTGGAGTAAATTTTAGGTTGGAGAAATTTGTCCGCCATTTCTCCAATGGGTCATTTTCGTAAAGAGGTGGAGAAATGGCGGAGAAAAGTTGGGAAAAAGTTGGGAGAAAGTTGGAAAAATATTTCGACCAGGGTACGCACAGTATCATACAATCAAGACGTGTTGAATCAGCCTACGTACAATTTTTTTAGACGACCGGCGGTTCTAGGTTCACGCCGCCACGCTGGTCAGCTTTCATCATATTGTGCAATGTGTACATATAACATCGTAAACCTTCAACACTGCTGCTTCTCGCTACTTCTCAGTTCTCACTTCTCTGCACTTCTCACTGATTCATCGTTGAATCGGTTGAATCTATTAGTGATATTCAGTGTATACAGTCGAGTATCAACCAATATTTGTCATTGTATCTAATTAATTTTTTTAATTCACAATACATTATTACATTTTAATATCAAAGAAAAAAAAAATTTAACTTAAAAGATTATATTATATCAAAATTATCGGGTTTTGTGCGACAATGTCAACAATAAGCACAAAGTACAACATGGAATCACTATATCTTGAGGCGATCCAAAAAATACCAGGTAAAACACCTGGTGAAAAATATCAAGCACTAAATCGTATTGCCAAAAAGCTCATTGATGATGCAATGGATATTGATGACAACTGTGTAAAAAATGTTGATGTCAAGAGTTCAGCTGAACTTCCAGAGTGTCTTGTGCCAATCGTTAGTCTTGAAGTGGCTAAAATTCTTCGTCAACCTGATGGTATTGTGGCTGCACTTAAATCTGATGATGCCTTCATCAATGAACGTGCACTCAAAGTCAAGTGGTTTTTTGATAGCAGCAATGAGAACATCACCAACAGTCAATATTTCAATAAGCACATTTTTCCACATGTCTCATTGACTGTTCGCATTAAAATTATTAAAAACTTGGCAAAATATTTGATGTTGTCCAATAAACAAAGTGTCGCTGAAAATTTTTACATTGAATTGAAAGAACAATATGGTAAAGAATTAGTAAGACCACTTTGTTTTGCCTGTGGAGAAGACTTTATTCGTAATACTACTAATAAATGGGAAAAACGAGTCAGTGTTAGTGAGCTTGAAATTATATATCCACGTTTTCCAAATTTCGTTATTTCATCATTGAAAGAAAATCCTCATGAATACCGTGAATTTTTACCAAAGTTAATAAAAAAACATGCTGATAGTTTCGTTGATATTGTCATCAAGCCAAGCGAAAATTTAGTTGTCACGTTGAGTAATAAAAATCGTGAATTATTATTAAAAAAAACACGTAATGCTTTCTTAGACAATCCAAAACCCTTTATGCGTTTACTGCCTTTAAAATTAATAACAGCAAAGCTAAATAAATTGGAATTTTATCAATTTTATAAACAACTATTTCCACAAGATTATGAAGAATTTTGGTTTGTAAAACTTTACCAATTTTTGGAATTTTATCCAAAAGAAGAAAAATTTAATCTTTTAATTTCAACATTCGAGGATGTTTATGGAAAAAGTTTTTTAGAGTGTGTTGATTCAATATTATTTCAAATGTTAATAGAAAACTATGCTGATGTTTTTGTTGATATTGTCAAGAGGTTTAATTTAAACAATAAATTATGTAACGAAAAATATGAATTATTTTTAGAAAATGTACTGAATGATTTTAAGACAAATCGAAGGCTCCTTGATTATCCACAGTCGTTACAATTGATTAAAACAAAGCTAAATAAATTCGAATTTTATCACTTTTATAAACAACTATTTCCACAAAAGTATGAAGATCTTTGTTTTGAAAAACTTTACAAATATTTGGAATTTTATCAAGAAGAAGAAAAATTAAATCTTTTAATTTCAACATTCGAGGATGTTTATGGAAAGAGTTTTTTAGAGTGTGTTGATTCAATATCATTTCAAATGTTAATAGAAAACTATGCTGATGTTTTTGTTGATATTGTCAAGAGGTTTAATTTGAACAACAAATTATGTCTCGAAAAATATGAATTATTTTTTAAAAATGTACTGAATGATTTTAAGACAAATCGAAGGCTCCTTGATTATTCACAGTCGTTACAATTGATTACAACAAAGCTAAATAAATTCGAATTTTATCAATTTTATAAACAACTATTTCCACAAATGTATGAAGAATTTTGTTTTGAAAAACTTTACCCATATTTGGAATTTTATCAAGAAGAAGAAAAATTTAATCTTTTGTTATCAACATTTGAGGATGTTTATGGAATAAGTTTGTTGGAGTGTACTGATTTGATATCACCACAATTGTTACGATTGTTGGATCCTGAACTACGGATTAAAATTGCTAAAAAAAAAATGGATAAAAATGACGAAACCAAGTCCATTGAATATTCATGGATTTGTTATTTTCCAACAAATGAATCAATTCCATTTATAAAAGAAAAAATATCAAAAGAATCAGTTAGTGATGAGCGATGCAAATATTTACAACAACTAATATACACATGCAGTGTCAACAATGATAACGATGCTCTACTCAATGTGTTGAAATACGTATTCATGCGACATAAAAATGAGCAATATCCAGTAATTCCAAAGTTTTTAAGCAGACTACGTACTGATTTTGATGTTAAAAATTTACCAAAAGAACATTTAATTATTGTTGATCAATTTGTGATGTTTTTATATATAAAATATGAGCTTAAACCATGCGTAGATGTAAGTTTAAACTTCATTCAATGTTTAATATTCTCAAAATTAAAACATAATGAAGAATTTAATAAATACATTGAACTTTATATCGACTTGGATCGTAAAGATATTTCAAAACGTTATTATTGGAACATTCTTGAAGATTATCCTGATTACGAAAGAAAGTATTTGATTGAATGTATAGGGCACGTATGTAAGCATAAAGATTTACCAGAATTTGTCAATAGTCTGTTGCGTAGTATGTACAGTTTTAATCGAAGAAATGCCAAAACTAACGTTCCATTGGAAAAATTAAGTATAAAAAACTATCCATTATTGTATGAGGCTGTAAAAAGTATTGTAACACGAGATCGTAAAACTGATAGTACCTGCAACAAAAATATAACTGATGAACTTTTAGAAAATGGAGAAAATGATATTTTTTTATGCTTGGTTGATACATCTAATTTACCTGAAAAATCACCATCTGATGAATCTGATAAATCATCATCTAAGTCATACGAAAAAATTGAGTTTAATAATTCAAATGTTATAAAATTATTACAAAAATCACCAGGAAAAATTATAAACAATTGGAGTAAATATCTTGAATTATGTAAAAATAGAATCACAACATGTAATTTTGTTCGTCGATTTCTTCGTTATGCTCGATGGCACCAGGATTTACCCATCATGTTTGCAAATGAATGTTTGAAAGAATTAGAAATGAAAAATAATACTGATATTCACAAAAATATTTTTATTCTTGCAGTTTTGTATGATGGTGCATCATTTGAAAGATTATTTACACCTTTTATACCAGAATCAAAAACACTTAATTTAACAAACAGCATAAGAAAAGACGAGTATCTATTCAACTGTTCAATTTTATGCTCATTGAACATTGTCAATCCACCAGTATCATTTACGCCTTTCTTTGAATTTTGTCAAGGAGATTATGTTCACGATGCTGTCAACACCTTGAATAACGTTGGTCGTCGTGTGCCTGTTGACAAAGTCATAGAATTTTCAAAAACTCTTGTCAATCAAAAAGTATCTGTTAAAAAACATGGTATTAGATTATTTTGTCAAGTAGCCAGTCATGATCAAATTCATAAAATGATGTTGCATCTATGGAAGAAAGAAAAGAATTTATCAATCCGTCAAGTTTTATATAAAAATATTTCAAAACTATTTATTGATGAACCTTCTTCACAGAGTTGGAGTATAATGCAAACTTGCATGGATGAAACCAAGACTGAAGATCACTTTTGGGATGAAATTTTTGATGTGTCAAAGATCCCTGATGATTTTTTCGAATCTTACATATTAAAATTGTTCGAGACAATCAAGAGAATTGAAGAAACAGAAAATGATTTTGGACCTTCGAAGAGTGAAGCATCTGTAAGTCGTATTTTAAACGATAGCTTGTCTAAATCATATCTATTTTCGGAAGAATTCTATCAGTATATTATTAAAAATTATTTGACTGATTTTACAAGACCAGAGTATTTTTTGTCTCGTAGCATTCAGAATTATATTATAAAGAAATACATTGCTGCAGCAGGTGATAAGCTTGAGTCAAGATTAGTACATTTAGATAATGTTATTCTAAAAATTGTTAAAACATACTGGAATGTTCCTTTCACAGATGATGAAAGATTACTCAAACTCAACACTTTAATTCACAAACTGATTGCATGTATTTGTAATATAAATTGTAATCATATTAAAATTCGAACTGCAAAAGTTGTGCTTGATGCTTTGTTGACAGTGTTAAAACCAGAACAATTAGGCACTTCTTATTTGGATTTGGTTTATGCTGGTATTCTCAATAATGAATACTCTATTGATCAAATGACGCATGAACTTGTTCAGCTTATTCCATCACTGTGTGTCGTATATTCCAGTGAGTTAATGCCTACAATTGTTCAACACTTCAAAGAGCCATTGCATATATTTTTAAACAATAAAAAAAATATAGGTGTCATAGATATTATTGAGAGACTCATTTGGAATGATGATAAAAATGTTAATTTTTTTACAAGTACATTATTATTGCAATCATTTGTTTCTAATGGAGGAGGAAAATCTTCAATAATTATTAATGAAGTGAAAATAATCTCAGAAAAATTACATGAGTATATTATTAGACAATATTTTGCTAATTTTGCAAGATTACAGTTTTTGTTGTCTGGTCGTTTTCAAAATTACATTATAAACAACTACATTGTCAAGGCAGGTGATAAGCTCGAGTCAAGATTGCAATTTTTAACTTATGTTCTTTCTGAAATAGTTAAAACATCCTGGAACGTTCCTTCTGTCTATGATTTTAACTTACCCACACTGAACTCTTTAATTCACAAACTGATTGAATTGATTTGTAATATGAAATGTAATCATATTAGAGTACGAACTGCAAAAGTTGTGCTTGATGCTTTGTTGATAGTGTTAAAACCAGAACAATTAGGAACCTCTTATTTGGATTTGGTTTATGCTGGTATTCTCAATAATGAATACTCTATTGATCAAATGACGCATGAACTTGTTCAGCTTATTCCATCACTAGAAGGAATATATACCAGTGAGTTAATGCCTACAATTGTTCAACACTTTAAAGAGCCATTGCATATATTTTTAAACAATAAAAAAAATAAAGGTGTCATAGATATTATTGAGAAACTCATTTCAAATGATGATAAAAACGTTAATTTTTTTACAAGTACATTATTATTGCAATCAGTTGTTTCTAACGGAGGAGAACAACCTTCAATAATTATTAATAAAGTGAAAATAATCTCAGAAAAATTACATCAGTATATTATTAGACAATATTTTGCTAATTTTTCAAGATCTGAGTTTTTGTTGTCTGATTGTTTTCAAAATTATATTATTAAGAAATATATTGTCAAGGCAGGTGATAAGCTCGAGTCAAGATTGATGTTTTTAAGTGATGCTATTTACGAAATGGTTAAAACATCTTGGAACGTTTCTTCTGTGCATGATACAAACTTACCAACAGTTAATTCTTTTATTTACAAACTGATTGAATTTATTTGTAAGATGAAATGTAATCATATTAGAGTACGAACTGTAAAAGTTGTGCTTGATGCTTTGTTGACAGTGTTAAAACCAGAACAATTAGGCACTTCTTATTTAGATTTGGTTTATGCTAGTATTCTTAATAATGAATACTCTATTGATCAAATGACGCATGAACTTGTTCAGCTTATACCATCACTGGTAGAAATGTATTCCAGTGAGTTAATGTCTAAAATAGTTCAACACTTTAAAAAGGCTTTTAAAGATTTCCGCAACAATAACAAAAATATCTGTGAAACAGATATCATTGAGAAACTCGTTCTAAATGATGATAAAAATGTTCTTTTATTCACAAGTACATTATTATTCCAATCGACAACTTACAATGACAAAAAACGATATTTAAGAATTATTCATAAATTAAAGATGAGTAAATATCCAGCAATTGTGATTCCCCTCATTGATAAACTAAATTCTGGTTATTTGAATATTAATATTCATATTTAAGAGTCAATTTAATATGTAATACTTTAATATTATGTATTTTCATTTTCTACAATTTTAATAAAAAAAAATTTATGAAACATTAAAAAAAAAAAAAAATTAAACGAAAAAAATATTTGTAAAAGTTAATCATTAAAATTTCATTTTTCATTTAATTTTTTTATGAAAAAAATATTTATGAAGTAGCTGCGACAATAATTGTTAAAACTTAAAAAAGTTATTTTTCTTTTCTGTTTATTTAATAGTTTTATACATAAAGTATACGTTTATAATAAATCATAATAATTTTTCCCTTATAATTTTTTATCTATGCTAATGACTTCAAGTGACACAGCCATTGAAATTTGTAGTTTCATTCTTCCATAAATATTTGGAGTAGCAGCTCTGAATAAATAATCAACTCATAAATTATGTCATAATGGATAATTTTTATTTTACATAATAATAAAAACGTTAATAATAAATATCCTTATTGAATAATTGTAAAAAACAAAAAATTGATTTAAAATAACTGATTATAAATTATAATATTCCACTTACAATTCATCACCACCTTCTTTTACTGGACAAGGCTCAGATAAAGCTTGGTAAGACCGACTGTAAGGTAATAATAATAATATTAGTAATGATGTAGATTGTTGATTAAGACAAAGATATAAATAAATAATCATCTCTTGTGACAAGTAGTTTTTCTTTACTTAATAGAAGATTAATAATAAAAATATAATAATTAATTAATTTAAAGGAACAAAAATTGGTTTAGCATAGTTGATTAATGTTTAACTTACGATAATTCGCCCGACTTTGTTTTTAATGTTATTTTAGCAGTTTTAGCAGGAAGATGCTATTGTGGGTTATCGTTGGCTTCAACGTAAATTACGTGATTTACAATAAAACTGTAAAATAAAAATATCATTAATAAAGTATATTTGTTATCAGCAATTTATTAGATCTATAAATAATTAATTGAAAGCTATGAGTCAATTTTTTTCACTTAATAAAAAAATAATAATAAATATATATTCAATTATTAAAAAATCATTTTGAAATTCAACTTACGTTTCACCACTATCTTTTTTTTTCAATTTCCATTTACCACCATCAAGTGTTACATTCCATTCACCGAAATTAAATATTTCTTCTTCTTCTTCAGCAATTATTTTATTACTTTTAGCTTTAACTGTTTCTCCGTTAAATTTAGTGCTAAATTTAGGAGGCAAAATAAGACTGTAAAATAATAATTATAGAAATATTATTCAGGATGTATATTTTTTATTAACAGTTTAATCTTTACAAGATGTGCTGAATAAATAATCAATATACTCATAATAAGTCAATTTTTTCGGCTAGATGCTTCTAGTGATTTCCAACACATGTGCTATTTTTTGGTCGATTGATGTTAACTGTTAAGCACCTAGCCTTAATATAATAAATCGTTTTAAATATCAAGTATTGATTAAAAATTATTATTAAAATTCCACTTACTTTTCCATAAGAAATATTCGTCCAAACCATGGTCTTAATATTTTCATTTTAACACTAATAAGTGATACCATAAAACTACCAACATTTGAAGTTTTGGTTTCTTTACCATGCAGTAAACTGCAGTTATTATTAATAATATTTTGTTTACAGCAGCTCTTATGATTCTTCGAAAAATAATCGAATTTTCGTTAGCTTTATAAAAATAATAAATAATAATAATTTATTGAAAAAATGAAATAAAAAAATATATGAATTAAATATAAAATAATACTTGATATTATTTCTGTTTTTTTATGATTAAGTAAAGCTATTAAATTACTTATACGACTAGTCGTGAGTTTCATGATTTGTAGATATTTTTAAAATTCCACTCATTTTTTTATTTTTGTTTTTTGAACAAAAAGTTATTAACAATTATCAATACTGATTGTTTAAACAATATATAAACTTTTCTGATGAATTGCTAGACAACGTGAGAAAAACATAGCAATTTGTCGAAATGTCGACAAGACCGTGTATGCAGTATGCACGTGTATGGAAGGCACTGGTCACATGCGAATATTCCTTTCTTACAAATTAACTTTTTTATTGATTGATCACATTAATAAGTACTTTAAAACAAAATTTCAAGTTTCTAGTACGGGAATCGGGGTGGGAGAGGGTGGTAAAGATTCAATTTTTCATATTTTTTTAATTAATAAATTATTTAACTTATAAGGAATTGTTGTTATTAAAAATAAAAATTCACTTATGGATCGTTGTTAAATAAATCAATATTATATTGTCGGTATTCTTGTACCATTTTCACGGTCTTATTTCTAAATAATCTTCAATATAATCTAATATTTGTATCTACGTTCGAAATATTAATACCTTGTGTTCATATAATTTTTTTAACATTACCCCTGGTGGAAATATTTCTCCGGAATTGCTCCGGATTATTGCGGAATTGGCTTACTTCGAAAAATTACGGAGTAATCCGGAAAATTACGGAATAATCAGAAGCTGTCCGGAATTTTAATGGGCCAATTCCGGAGCGATACGGAGATTTCCGGAATTTTACGGAGAAATTATTTCTACCAGGGACATCGTCAACGATGGTCGAATAAAATATTTCAAAAAATTATTGAAGTCATATTTATTGATTGATAATTCATAATATTATTTATTTTTACTTTTATAAATATATGCATAAATTTAATTGTTTATATTATTGGTAGTAATGATCATTTATAATTGTATATTACAATTATAAATCGTAATCTAAACAAATAAAAAAATCTGACAACCGGTTTATTATAATTTAACTATAATATTTTTTAGACAAAAAAATATATATCTTACTAGCTGATTAACCCGGCTTCGCTCGAGATTATTTTTACAATTTTAGAGATGCATCTCTAAAATATTATTTGGAGCTAGCAAGTCATTCATTTTTTTAAACAATTGATAACATGTTTAATCAAAATGAATGACTTGCTAGCTCCAAATAATATTCCTATTCTAAACTTTTTGGTAGCAAATAAAAGTCAGAATTTTTTTCGATGAATTTTTTTAAAATTTTTATGCTAGTTTTTTTTTTTAGATAATGGTTGTCAAAGTTGACAACTTCAACACATAAAAATAGGGGCAGAATACATATTTACGCTTGTCATTAAAAAAATTTTTACTACTACTATTTTTTAATTATCAGTCTGTTTTTCTTTACAATACGGATTACATACTATTGGGCCCAAACTTTGTTTGACGATGGGATTTACTTTCAACCTTAATTATTTAAATGAAATTTTCTTTTTTAATTTTTTGAATGGATTGATAAGGTATGATGATGATTATTGAATACATTCGTGCTGCCATTTTCATTATCATTAAAGACAGAATTAATAGAAAATCTAAACCAAGGTTATCCAACAAAGAAATTTTGAACGTAAACATTTTTATTTTATTACACATTTTCTATTGATATAACAAATTTCATTTAAACCGAATATTTACCAAAATTTTTACCTACACTTCTATTTATCTATCGGTCTGATGATTCCTAAGCTAGTTGATTCGAAAATATTATTGTTAATTTTTTTTCAACTTTTTGATTATGTTTAAATGCAAATAGATAAACCATTTGGGACTATGGCGCGTTCTCTCTCTTTTTCCAACTCTGTGATTGTATGAGTGTAAAGCAGCATAAGTGCTATACCCACTCTAAAGCAGCCACTACCGAAGCGCTGCCTGTTGACTCTGCCGCGTAGCGGGCTATTATTTATAATAATTAATAACTCGGTTGTTTATTAAGTTATGAAATCGAATAAACGCTAAAAACGATCTCCGTGCTAAGCTCTTTAATTTAAAAAAAAAATCATAATGATCGGTTGGGTAGTTGCTGAGAACATATGCCTGAAAGGTTTTCATTTTAACATTTATATATATATAGATATATATAGATTTATAAAATGTCATCAATATCACAGATATCACATGCATGCAGCTAGAATAAATTGTATGGGATTATTCTATTCTTAAGATTAATACTATATTCATGTACATGTAAATACGCTACTATACGCTAATATAATTAATATATTAATTATATTAATATATTATAATAAACGCTTAAGGTTGATTCTGAAAATCTGAAATCGCAACAGATTTTTTTTTTTTTTATCTTATGTTTAAATGAAATAATTATCTACATTGTCAATTTTTTTCAATTTTTTTTTGTTCGGTTTTTTTGAGATATTTACTGTCAAAGTTGACAACTTTAACACGCAAGGTATAGGCGGTATCTCATATTTTTATTAATAACTTTTTCAAAACGCAACAGAAAACGTTAAATTTCTATCAGTTTGTAGTGCTAGAAAAGACAAATTTTTTGATATAAATTTTTAGTATTTCGTCTTCTGCGTTTAAAAAATAAATAACTTTGAAATTCAAAAATTTTGCGAGAAGCGCAGCACACAGACATGAACGCAAGCATGGCTTCAGTGTACGATGTAATCTTTGCTCGCTAGTGTGTAGCCACGACACACATACTACTAAAGAATTTGTTTTTTTCATCAGTGGCGCCACAAAAAATTTTAGGACACGGGAATAAAAAATAGCGTTATTGATATACGGGCCCTTCGTGGCATAAATATTGGTTCGGTGATGCGACGGGGAATCAACCTTAAAATATAATATAAATATATAAAATATAAAAAAAATATATTAGCTTATGATGATTCGAAAATAATGCCGTTGATTAATGAAAATTGTGTTAATCTCGAAAAACTTCAAGTGAGATTCAAACATGTTAAAAATGAACATTTTGAAAATGCATTCTCACATATGTCTTATCTGAAAACTTTAAAAGATTACATATCAATGTGAATCAAGTGTACCAGAAACATTTATTGAGTCATTGAAAAATGTTGCTGGTTCTTTGAATCATCTTTTTATTGCAAATTGGGAAATGCTTTTTTCACACTCAATATATATACCAGGCTCATTCACTGCTGTAAGTTAAAATTTATAAATTAAAAAAAAAAAAAAAAAAAAAGTTTATATATTCTTGCAAAAAATAATTTTAGTATGTTTTTTTTTTTTTTTTTTCAGATCTTTGGTGAATTAAACGTTTTAAATCATTTTGAGGTGTTTGGTTACAAAATGGCTTTGTCATCATTACAAGCAGCATCACGTAAAAATAACGAATACATACTTCAATTTCATTATGATCATTGGAAGTATTGGCGTTCAACCGTAGTGCCAGATATGCCTTTTACACAGTTAAATATAAATAAATTTACACGCTTGTTGTTTCATCTTCATGTTCTAGCTACAGATGATTTATTGATTAATCTCGCAAATACTGCTGACAACTTAGAAGCTTTAAAAATATTCGGTGATATTGTAACAGATATTGGTATAATTGCACTTACAAAAATGAAAAAACTAGCAAACTTATTAATTGTCACAAATAATCCAAATGAACTTATCACTGATTCTTCAGTTGTATTATTTTGAGACATGACCCAATTATGCTTATTAGAAATTAGAATGCTCTAATCTTACTGATTACTCACTCATTCAAGCTGTTGAAAATTCACCAAGTTTATTTGCTCTTGGTTGTTCTGGTACCAAAATAAGTTATGAGGGTATTAAAAAGATAGGAGAAATAGGGACAGCTCGTAAATCTGAAAAACCTCTATATTCGAAAACTTCTCTTGAAAACCATAATGGTATTTTCGACGATCCATTTTATCGATCATCATCTGAATATTCACCTAGGTCCAAGAAAATCAGTTCAAAATTCCAGGAACTAAGATTTGGAGAACCATGGATAGGTATATGTATCAAACTCCCTGTTGAAAACATATGTTTTAAGATGACAGTTCGGCAAAAAAAAAACAAAATTCAGATATACAATTAACGTTGATGTTTGTTGATAGACGTGCATAACAATGCATTGGATTAATAACGAATAACAGTGCAATATATATCCATGGAGATATTAAAATCAATTCTTTTAATAATTAATATGTTTTTAATTAAAGTAACTGCTGAATTAATAACAGACATATAAGCTGGAATTGAGCAACTTGTAATACACTTAGTACACTTAGTTTTAAAAAAAAAAAAAAATTAATAATCAACAGCCAACCAATAATTATTATCAATTAAAATGAATTACAAGTCACTGTTTTTACTGAAAAACAAATACTCCCTTATTTATTATTTCGGTTAAAATCAACACAAAATATTCCTGGTATGAAAAAATTACTACAGAGAAAAAAAAAAAAATTTATTGCGTTAATAATTAAATTAAATTCTTTCAATAATAATCATATGCCCGGGAAAAAATTAGACGATCGCCAACGATCGTTGAAGATGTCATATTTGTCCACATCTTTGTCGATCGCCGTCGAACGCTGTCGATCGCTATCGATATACAACAATTTACAGAAAAATAGACAAATTATAATAATTATTAGCTTATGCTGGAGAATTTATCATAATTATAATATACTCAGGAATATTTTTTTTTTTTATTTAAATTAAGGCCGTAGAACCATGTTTGTCTATTTTTCTGTAAATTGTTGTACATCGATAGCGATCGACAACGATCGACAAAGATGTGGACAAATATGACATCTTCAACGATCGCTGACGATCGTTGGCGATCGTCTAACTTTTTCCCGGGATACCTTTGAATAAATTTAAATTTAAAAATGGTATCCAGCATATTGAGAATGAAGTTTTAAGACAATGGGAATCAACAAAGCAAATTGTAGTGATAAAAAGAGTTGATGAAAAGGTATGTTTTGCCGGTGGAGATTTTAAGAAAATCAGTTAACAGTTTTGATCTATCAAAACCAAGTGGTACAGAAATTGTAAGAAATGATTTTCATCAACTCTATATGTATATGTATTTATCTTAACATATCATGATTTTTAATCTAAAATAATTAATAACATTCAATTTTCCATTGATTGATAATTTCATGAATTCTTTCATCGTTGATAAATCCAATTGTTATTTAACAAAAAAAAAATAATTTATAGTCAGTTAAATCATCCTTTAACCATCGCGGTATTATTCTTGATCCAAGTCTTTTAAGTAATGACTTAAATAATTAAATGACGGTGTTATTTTAAAAAATCTTTGTATAGTTCATAAAGTGTTTCAATTGGATTTTGACGTAAACTAATCGACAATTAATAGTTGATGTTCTTAATACGTGGGAGCGCTACAGTCGTTTTCCATTCATTCGATGGCTTGCCTATAGTAAATATTTCAGTTGGAAAAAAAAAAATAACAAATACAAACAAATATACACAAATGTAAACAAATAGGTATAAATAACATGCTTGATACATACATTGATTGATTCATTGATAATTGATATACATCAATATAAATTTACATAGTCTTCTTGAGCATTCAGCATTCTTGAGTGAGCTGAGTCTTCAAGTCAATATCAGTCAATATGTTGGGCCTATTTCGTTTGCCAATATTGAAATCTGTTAAAATTGCACAGTGTAAGTATATTAATATTGTCTAGGTTAGTTTTAAAATTTTCAAAAATAATACTTGATAATTGATTAAATATTTTAGTTGGTGTTAAAAGTTTTGCACGACTGATTCCAAGAGTACTCAAAAAATCATATGGATCATCCAGATCAAACGGTCAACGGGTTGTTTATGGACTAAATCAGTCATTCTGGGAATTTAACGAAAGAATCAACCCATGGTTAACAAAGGTAGCATTTCGCGTATCTGTCGTCAGTTACTCATTCTACTTTTTGATATATGTAAGTTTTATATTCGTCAACCCTTTTTTTTTTTTAAATAACTGACAATATATTATTAAGTTATTTTTTTTTACAGATCATAATGGCTTTTCAAGAAAAACCAGCTAAAGAGTATGTTGAAGACATCACATACTCATAAACATCAGTTTATCCAAATATGTTAACTATTATTACTTAAGTTGTTGAAATTTTGTAACTTTTAGTTTATAAAAACAGTTTAATTAATAAATGTATATTTTCAATTTTCATTCTTGCTTATAAATTATTCATTGTCATTTAAATTATGGTTAATTTTTCATTAAAAAAATAATATATTATAATGAAATTTTCATTTTATTTTATTGAGCGAGTTACATTTACTTGAGTACCTTGAAATGTTTGTTATGTATCATCAAAAGTTGTTAGATTTTCAGTTGAAATTGTTGAGATACAAAATTGTAAAATAGTTCTTAATTTAAATTTGAATCGAACATTATTATTTACATATATGAAAAATGAGTATAATTTCGTGATCGTATTGAAAAAAAAAATATATATCACTATTTTATTAAGACGTGAACGATCATGCACGTATATGGGATTAATAATTTGTTAAAATTTATTTTTCAAAAATATTAAATTTCAATTGATAAATTATATATATGCTCCATTTATAAAATTCATCAATTAATAAAATAATATAATATTATGAATAATCTATCCAACGAAAATAAATAAATAACACACTTTATTGCAAAAAAAATTATTTTTTCTAGATATAAAAAACCGAAAAAAAGTCAAACAAAAAAATGAAATTCAACCAACAATCATTGATCGTGACGATGATGCTGTTGCCACTAATAATAATAATAGTAATAAAAATAATTATAATAATAAAAAGAGTGAAATTCAATAATTGTTAGCTGCTGGCATATTATAGGAGAATAATTTTATTAATATTTAGAAGGAAGGAGAATTATTACTTAAGGATATTACGATAGATGAAAATCATATGAAGGAAAATTAGGTAGGAGATTTATGTAGATGTTAATGTGATTGAGTTTATTTTTCATGAAATACTTTGGACCCGAACCTTTCTCCTTACCGGAATAATTAATTTTAGGAAAATATTTATTACATGAGAAAAACAAATGAAACTGGGATTAGTTATCTTTCCAATTATTATTATTTTTTTTTTTCATTTTTTAATCATTCTACAATATAACAACACGCTTTTTTTTTCATTTTCTTTTTTTGTTTTCTGTTCAATATTCAATTTTCACATTTTGTTAATTTTTTTTTTTTATTACAAAGTTCATTTATATAACTTTTTTTCCAGCTATTTGAACGTCATTTAAAGTACGAATCAATGATATTTTCTATTTACATTCTACCACCCACAAACAACTCCAAAATATATATAAAATAAAATAATAATAAACATAAACATAAAAATGTATCTATATAAAAAAAATTTTTTGTATAATTGTCATTGTGATTGATTGAAAAATCTATTTTTATCGTCTCGTTATCTATTTTTTAAGTGCGCTGAAAAATCTACTTAATGGGAAATATACTACTATCGTAATAGTCATCACGGCTGGACATAAATAATTTTTGCCTTTTTTTAAATCGATTTAGTTTAATTTTTAATACATTGGAAGACCTGTAAACGCTGTGATAGTTACAATCGCTTTTCTACTTATATATTTAATTTTTTATGATATTTTACATTAATTTTTATCACTAAATATCGACTTTAAAAACAATTTTAAATTACTGCTATATAATTTTTTTAAGAACATTAATCAACAAACAAATGCATCTCGTACAATTTAAATTATTTGAAAAACTTTAAAACTTGTCGGTGTTATTTAAAAAGAATCATATTTAACAAGAAAATAAATTTACATAAATTAGAACATAAATTTTTTTTATTAAATGTAGCATTATATTTATTGGTGTTTATTATATTCCTGATTTTTAGATAGTCTAAAATATAGATTATTAAAAAATATACATATAAGTGCTTTTATTTGTTGATGATAATAAATTTTCATAAAATAATTACCCAACAAATAAAGTAAAAAAGTCGATTATTAAAATGATTAAATTCAAGGTAAAATATTTGATATATGTATATAATATATTTCTCTATTAAATTTTTTCTTTTTATTTTTTCTAATGATTTACTTAATTAATGACAATTATTGTGAGCGATATTTGGTACTGATTTATGTCATGACCTAGGCAACTATTACGAAATTCATTTTTACTACTTATTAATTGATTTTTTTATTTTTTATAAAATTCGTTTAATCATCGAGCACCATTTTTATTTTTATTATTATTTGATTTATATCGAAATTAAGAACGAGCATAATAACTTTAATTTCTAAATTTTATTACTTTTGTTTTTGCTCATCTAATATATCTTTTTTTTTTTTTGTATTTGTTTAGGCCTAGAACTATTAGTCATTATAAAAAAATTATAATAAATAAACAAGTAAGACTAAATAATAACATTTAGAGAGAAAAATTATTTTAAATTCTTTCGAAATTTATAAAATGCATTTGAATTATAAAAAAACTAATAATGATACTGTTAACAATGATATTAAAAAAAAAAAAAATTGAATAAATAAATAAATAAATTTGATCATAATTATGAAATTGAAATTGAACAACTACTAATGAATTCTATTGATTAATTAATTTAAAAGAGTCACACCCAATTCGAGTTTATGAAGGGATGGATATCTCATTTAAAATCAGCAATTCGGTGACTCCACTCGTCGATGCGTCATTCACCTAATTTTAATATACTTTATCATTTTACTGTTTCAATTGTTTTTTTTATGCATTGTTTATTATTATTACTTTTTTTATTTTAAAAAAAAAACCCACTTATTATTGTATTTTTATTTGCTATCATCACGTGACAATTAACACTAAAATAATTCGAATTTTCGTGGACGTTTCAACGGTTATTTATGAGTAGAGTCTGATTTTATCACCGAAAAAAAATTTTTTTTTCTATTTGAATTTTGAACGCTACAGATCTTCCATTTATTTATTCAACAAATTTTTTTTATTATTATTACTTTTCCTAATGATGACAATCTCTTTGCTGATAACAATATTGTTATCAATTTATTATTATTATTTTTTTTTATTAACTACATTTAATTTTTTGTCATCTTGAAATTGTTTTTTGTTTTTTCTTTATTTTTAAATTGTAAAATTTTTAATCGACAAGTACAATTTCAAGTGACATTAATTTTTTTATTTAAAAAATTTTTTTTAATTTCTATTTTGCATTTTTTGTTATTATCTTTTTCAATTAAATCTCTTTTGATTGATATTCAGTCTACTATCTAATATTTGGACGAAGTGCAAGGATGGGACTGCGTGCTTTTGCATTTTTTAAGTTTTCACTAAATTCAGCGTGCTTTTAAAAATGCATATGAAATATTTTCTAAAATCAATTTTTTTTTTTTAAATAAATTTAATTTCTAATCATCAAGATTATTTTTGATATAAAAAAAAAAACAACACAATTAAAAAACTTGTAAACGTTGCACTTTTTCAATAGAAATAATATATAATAAAAATTAAAATTAAAAAAACAATATAATAATCGAATAATAAAAATTTTTTTTTACAATATTCTCACGTAAATAAGAGATTAACGAGTTTTATCATTGTTCTTTATTATTTGTTAGAAAAAAAAAAAAAAAAAAATAGAATAAAATGATTTCAATGACACTCGTGAGAATGAATGGAACATTATTTTGCATTGTATCCGGCGTTTCAGCTTTCTTTCTCTTTTTCACTTGTTTCCCAGCTGAGCTCAATTTAAATTTGTTCAATATATATGTATATATATATTTTTATTATTACCACTAAAGTAATTCATCTATTTTTTATTTATTTATTTATTATTTTCTTTTTAAACGTTGTTACGCTCGACCTCAGGTCTTGAGTGTTGTGTGACGTGAATCTGCGAATGTCTGTCGAGATTCAGTGAACAGGAATATTCCTTCGACCGTAAATATCGATACCTCTGTAAATGAAAAATTAATAAATATAAATTACGGAAGTAAATAAATTTGAATTAATTAAAGAATCATTTTTTTTTTTTAATATTATTTATAAATAAAATTAAAAAAAACATAATATATATCACAAAAAATGATAATTTTTATATATTTTTATTCATTTAAATAAATAAATTATGAATTGTCTAAAGAAATTAATTAATAATAAAAAAGTATTTTACTTTTAATATAATGTTACCGAAAAAAAAAAATATTTATATAGGTAATAATAAAATAGGTATAATTTACTTGATGTTATTTATGATTTAATAAAATAGCTTTTTTTTTCATTTTTCAAGGAATTTACGATTGACGAAAATCTAATAAAATGAAAATTGAAAAATTCTGAAACATATGTTTAGAGTAATAAAATTTTTACAACTAAAAAATAAACTTTTTTTTACTCACCATCAGGTAGTTCATAAAGTTTTTTAGGTAATGTTGAAAAATATGAATGTTTCAATGCTTCTTCAGCATCAATTCTATTATCAGGATTAAGTTGAAGTAATGCACAAGCCATACTATCACCCTCAGCAATATCATATAATCTTGGAAATGATAAGCCTAATTTTTTCATTGGATATAATGCAAAACGATGTGGTTTATAGCCAGGTAATCTTGTTACACCAGGCCATGTATCATCAGTTGGTGTACCTAATATTTTAAATATTTTATCAAGTTGATCATATGTACAACGTACACCTGGAAATGTTGGTACACCAGTTAACATTTCAACAAATATACAACCAACACCCCACATATCAAGTGATGTTGAATATTCAGTTGAACCAAGTAATACATCTGGTGGTCTATACCATAATGTTACAACTTCATGTGAATACGTATGTGATGGTACTGATTTTGCTCTTGCTAAACCAAAATCAGCTAATTTTAATTCGCCTAATTCACTAATTAAAAGATTTTGTGGTTTAACATCACGATGAAGAACTTTTCTGTAATTAAACAAAAAAATAATAAAAATAAGTAGAATAAAATATAATCTGGGTTAATTATTAAAATATATAAAAGACATTTTTAAATACAAAAGAATATATACATATATATCTGCACAATATACATTTATACCATTTGTATAATGAAGAATAATATTTTGAGTTTTAAGATAATGAATTCTATAGTAATAAATGTTTATTTTATTTATTTTTTTTACCTGCGATGGCAGTAGGCCAGTCCTCGTAATAATTGAAATAAAAATAATTTAACATTTCTTGGATCCAAACCACCTCCACCACTTCCATATCTTTCCATATATTGTGAAAGATCAGTATGAACAAATTCAAATACAAATGTCAATGTTTCACGTGTATGTATAATGTCATGTAATGTTACAATATTACTGTGTTTTAATTCTTTCAATAAACTTGCTTCACGTATGGCAGTAAATGGTGCACCTTCTTCTTCTTGTAATCTTATTTCTTTTAGTGCAACAATTTGTTCAGCAAGATGACTGTAACCTTTGAACACAGTGGCATATGAACCTTCACCTAATTGTTCCAATTTAATATATCCCTCGGATTTACCAAACGGTGAATCACCCTGTTAAAATAAATTATATTTTATATTTATTAATAATAATATTATAATTATATACATGTATTTATAATTTATAAATATATTTGAATAAGTAGAAATATAAATTTGTAATTTTTTTTCATTTTCTAAATAGCTTTTGATAAAACTTGATGGACATTTTTTATTCAAAGAAAATCTAAAGAGATCATATCCTCAGTATGTTGTAAATTTGCAGTATTTATTTATTCCTTTTTTCTCATTAAAAGTATCTCAAGTTTTAGATAATTCACGAGTGATATCTCTGCCCGGAAAGAGCATTAAAAAAACATCAAATGAGTCAAATGTATATCCTGTATTTATATAATAATCTTTATAAACTTGAAAGAAACAAAAATAATAATAATAAATAAAAAAATACATGTATATTTACCATCAGTAGCAAATTTAAATATTATGAATGGAATATTTATAAAAAATTTTTTTTTTATTTTAATTTTTATGATATCTTTTAATTACAAATATTCTGATAAGAAATTAAAATAACATGAATGATATTTTCTTGGTAAAAAAAGCAATAATAATAATAATTGATAATAAAAATTTAAAAAATTAAATGAACCTAATTAAAATATGTATTTTTTAATTAATTTCTAGGATAAATAAAATGAGTAATCAATAGCTCAAGATGAATAGATTATTTACTGAATCAGCTATTTTTTTTAGAGGTCATTAGAATTGTTAGAAAATAAACCGGAGGTAATCAATGATTATGTAAATATACAAAAGTAATATAAATTAAAACCATTTAATTGTTGTTATTTCTAGAAACTACTTTGTTTTAATGTTTTTTTTTTTTTTTTTTTAAATAATAATACTGTTGTAAATAAGAATATATATGTTTTTTTGTTCATTTTTAATTACCCCAAATGCAGAAAATCTTTTAGTTCTTCTTGGTGCTGGATCTGGTCCAAGAAAAACTTCTGATTTTGGTCTTGGTGGTCTACGTGGCCGTAGTATAACTCTTGCTTCTTCTCTAATATCATCATCAAGTAATTTTGAATCACTTGATACTGATAATTGTCGATGTACTCTGTCATGATCACCAACACCGGCCCAGTCTGAGACATGTGATATAGATGTTGATGTTATCGATTTTGCTAAGGAATTATTTTTAAAAAATGTGTCATGAAAAAAATAACATTGATAAACTTATTTCAATTAAATAAAAGAAAACAAATGTATGAATTTAAAAAACAAAAAAAAAAAATAAATAATAATCAATAAGTGATAAATAAATAAATAAAAAAAGAATCAAATGTAGTGTGAACAAAATAATATTATCTGAATCATTTAATTCTTGGAAATTTACACTCACCGTATCGTCTATCTTTATCTACAGGTAAATTGCCATTTCTTTCTAAACGATCGAGAAACTCCTCGGAAAAACCATTGTATGGTAAGGGTCCTCGATTAGCAACATCTTCAGCTTCTTCTTTTGAAATGGCTTATTTAAAAAAAATAACAAAAACAAATTAATATTTTAATAATTTATACATTTAATACTTTTATCAAATAAAATATTAATAAATTAATTAATTTATTAGATACTTACAAAGTCGTCCAAAACTATGACTAAGACGTTTTTTTAATTTTTGAACTCTGCTTAATGCACCACCTTTTTTTTCTCTCATCGTCACAGTACCTGAATCATAAAAAAAAAACCATTATTAATCATTGAAATATTTTTAAACAATAACAGTCATTAATGAGTCAATAGTATCAACAATAAAACTATTGCTAATGTATTAATTAATTTAATTTTTTTAATATTAATTTTTGAAATAAACTCGCTATTCAATTGACAGTCAAGAACACACACATATCTTGCTGACATCATCAATTTCCTCAGACATTCACAGACAACAACTTATTAATAATTTAACCACATTCAAGTTTTACATTGTATATATCAATTGTCGTTTTCATATCCCTTTTGATTAAATAGAATTTAAAAAATAAAATAAATAATTACAAAGAAAATGAAAATATAAATTATTCTCACATGCCGAAAAAAAAAAACATTTTTTTTTTTTTTTTTTTAAATGACAACAAAGTGTGTCAACAATTGAGACAAGTAAAAAAAAAAAATAATGAAAAATATGAAAAGAATAATAATTGCCAAAGTGAATGAAATGTCAGTGAAAAAAAAAAAAAAAATCTATAAAAAATACCATTTGAAAAATTGTCAGAACAATGAGTCAGTAAACAACAAAAGCCACTGTGTAGAGAAAAAAAAATAATGATAATAAATATATACAAAAATAAATATTAAAAATAAAAAAGTTATTGTCAAGTATAAAATGAGGATTGAAAATGTCGAGCGGGGGTTTCTTTGGCTTTTTGTTATAAATAAAAAAGTGACCCTTTTCCCTCTCATTTTTCTCATACTACCCTTCATTAGCCACTCCATTTTTTTTTTTTTATACTCTCCATGAACTTTCGGACAATTCTACCTCTTCAAACACGCACATACACTTGACACACTGTATATACAACCCCTTTATTTTATTTATCCCTTTCACCCCCTGCCGTTTTCTCAACAACATTATCCATATTTTTATTTTAACTCTGTCACTCAAGTGTCAAAATATAACAAGAATATTTTTTTCTAATATTTTTTATAAGTTGAAGCTTGAAGCTTGTTAATACTTACAAATAAAAAAAAAAAACAATTGTTTTCAAATGGAAATAATATGTTTATTTTTTTTTTCAATTATACTCAAATGTATTGTAAATTAAAATTTACAAATTTATAAATATCATTACTCAAAGGTTTAATAATTCATTCATGCTAGAAGAAAAAAAAATAAATAATTAATAACTAAATGCAAAAGTCTCTGAGGGAAAATAATAACTTTTTTCATCAATAAATAAAAATTTAAGTAATTAATTTTTTTTTTGGAGTATATTAACACTTTGCATTGTTATTGTTTTTTAATTATTTTTGTTTTTTCAATTGAAATAATTAATTGATAAATATTTGAAAAAGTTATTGGATGTTAAACTTACCACCCTCTTTGCTCTTGGATGCCGTTGAGCTCTTGTCCTGACAGTACATGATTACTCATTCACTTGGACACATCACATATGGGCGGTGACGCGGTTTCAAGTCCCGCGTTCTCCTGCCTCTGGGCTTTATTTTTTTTATTATTATTTATAAAAAAAATATATAGTATATATATGCAAATGTGTATTTATATATATAGGTATATTTTTTTTTTTTTCTTTATAACACTCTTAATTTATCTTCTCATATATTTTTAAATCACTTGTGTTTTATTTTTATTAAAAAACACTATTTATTTATTTTTAATTTTATTATTTATTTATATTTTTATCAATTTTTTTTTATCTATTCTTAGTTATCAAAGAAAAAATTTATTTTCAATAATTCATTTTGTGTTATTTACTTTTTTTTTATAGATTTACTATCTTAGTTATCTCTTGGATTTTTTTTATAGAAAAATTATTTTTAATATGCCGATTTATTTGCGTATACATTCACCGAATAAGTGGAGGAAACACAACTCTCGTCGATGACGTAGAAGGCAAGGAAGCTCGGCGACAGGAGCAAGTTCCTTCTTTTCTCGTCGCAACTATCGCCATGGAATGGTCACTTTTTTTACACAAAAATATTATTAACTAATAAAAACAAATAATTTAATTTATTTAAAAATTTTCTATTCACAATAATTTTTACTTTTTTTTTATCAAAAAATTAAATGACCAATGTATGTTTTCACTTTTTCATCATCATAATTTAAATTCAACAAAAAAAAATTATTTATTATTATTTTTTTATTGATATATATACCTACATAATATAACTTTTATCTCACTTTATTTTTTTTTTTTTGTTTATTAAATGTCTCTGATGTTTTTAATTATAATATATTGACGTATGTTATTTTAACGTAAATTTTTTTTATTTTTTCTATACATAAATAATAATAATAAATAGATAAATAATAATTGAATTTTAAGTCGACCAACTGCGTGAGAGAAAATGAAAATTTGATTCAAGAGGCTTCTTCGTATTATTTTTTTTTTCTTTTTTTACTCTCTCACTTACTCACTCTCTTTTTTTTTTTTATCTATTTTTTTTTCTTTCCTTATTTTTTTGCTCTTTTTTTCTCTTTTTATTCAACTTCAACTTTTTTTTCTTTCGCCACGCACCACAGTTATGTGTTTATACACACAATAATATATTACTTTTTAAATAAATACTGTAAATTACATTTTATAAAAATTTTTATTTAAATATTTCATTTATCCATTGCTATTTATTATTTTATTTGTTTATTGTAAATTCTTAACGTTGTCAGAGATCAAAGTTTTGCAAAGTCTACCAGCACGCCGAACAAATGTACAAAACTGAAAGCAAATTGTGTTGAGAATTGTTGAGAATTGAGTAGGGAGAGCCATAGACATTTGTATACAATATACATACATACACATAAATGTTATATTACACTGATATCTCTATATACTCTCACCCCCCCGCACCTCTGCGATAGTCCATACATGTGCTTATGTTTGTATGTATTATTGACCATGGAATACTTAAATCCCGTGAGATTCTCCATCAATTTTTACTCATATATGTAATACTACATATATGTTTTTACTCCAAAAAATTAATTCTAATAAGTATATAATTACTTATTGAAATTAAAATAATATATTTTTTATTATTTTACTTTGACAGCTCTTTTTTCTCTTGTGCTAAAATGAATCGATAAAAAATGAATGGTGGTAAGGTAGAAAATGATAACAACAGTTATATACATGTAAATATGTAATATATATATACTTGACAATTTGACATATACTTTTTTAAATGTAAAAAGCAGTAAAGGAAAATATGGGAAATTAATTATTATAAATAAGTAAAAAATAATTATTAAAAAGAGTATAATAATATTTTAAAAAATAGTTTTTGTTAATAATAGAGAAATATATAAATTTTTAATGAAATTTTGTTTGCATTTAAAAAAACTTGTCTCGAGTTTTCTTTTTTTTCAGATTTTATAATTCATACATATGAAAATAGATTTTTCCACCCTCTTATTCAATTAAATATCCAGACACCCTTTGCCATTTCGTAATTCAATTATAATAGGTCAAATCCAATCAAGCAACAGCTTGTTTAATTTTTAATTAAAAAAAAAAAACAAGAGTATTCCTAAAAATAAAAAAAGAAGAAAATGGATTGTCGGAAAGAATTATGTTGATACAATTGATGTAATAGCACAATATAAAAAGTCCCTGAAAGAACAACGATCAGTGGAAATAACTAAACCGCCATTTTATCGCGCGGAAAGCAGCGGAAAGTTTGAACGACATTTTTTTTTGAACTTAGATTATCGAATAGTGTTTAAATGTCAGTTTATTTGCATCAATTGATGAATGATATAAAATCGTTAACATATGATCGAATCGAATTCAAATTTTAATTAACAAATAAAATCATAAGAATGATATCATTAAACATAAATTGAGTACTACAATAGAGAAGTGAGTATAAAATTATTTCACATAAATTTGATACACTGATAAATTCTATAAAACCATTACTTTTTTTGAAAATGCTATTGTGATTGAATTATAATTTTTTTTCTTAGACGATAATAATGAATCAAACCGAACGACGAATTCGGAACGAGTTCCTGAATCTGATTCATTTGGCAGCCGTATTAATTATTAATTCAGTTGGGATCCATTCGGAAACTCTCTTAGATCTTCAAGATGGTGGACATCAGTGCCTATCTAAATTGATGCAGGGCTGAATCACCACCATCTTGAAGACCCGAAAAAATGAAAGTTTCTGAACGGACCCCCGGCTTATTCACTCCGCATTATTTGTGCAAGTTATGTTTGCCATTAAGCAAATAAGTTTAACTTTCATATTTAGTGCACGCAAACATTTTTGAATTCTCACGTGTACAAAACACCTATAGATAACACCATATTTTAATGTTGTAAACTGGTTGAGGATTAAGGCATTACCAGTGCTGGTAGAAAACAATGAACTATTGCTGAAATTTTTGTAGTAAATTCTTGAAATAACAATACGCAATCTTGAATTTTTTGTTAATTTTGTTGTAACTACTTATTTTTTAATTAATTGTTAAAGTCGACTACTTTTTTAGAGGCTAAACATAGGGTCTTACGGAGAGCCAAGTTTAGTTTTCTAATTACCTGGTTAGCCATTTTGAGAAAAACAATTACAGATTTACCAAAAACTAGAGATTTATAAAAGAAAAAAAAAGGAAATTTTTGATATAAAAATCAATAGGGCTTTGTGACCTTTTTATTTTACAATAAATAAAAATAAATTTTTGTCTTTGTCTAAATACTTGAGTGGAAGTGAGAAACAAGATTTTCTCCTTCTTTTTTATTTCTTTCGCACTCATAGAAATATTATGTTTCTAAACGCCATCCGAAAGAGGTCTCTAGATATGCGCGGGTAACACCTTAAGTAATGTTGAGAGCACATATTAATATCTAAGTTGTTGTATTATCACCATTTTTGCCAATTTTTTTTTCGCTAATTATGCGTTTTTTTTTTAAATTGTTTTTCTAAGTGAATAACTATTTTCATAATAAACATACATAAAATGAGTACTAACTTTTTTCTTTTTTCTTTATCTTTTGCGACAGCATCATTGTTAACCCTGGTGGAAATATTTCTCCGACTTTTCTCCATCATTCTCCATTATTTATCCATATTACCCATGGTTGGAGAAATGGTGAAAAAAGTCAGAGAATAGCTAAAAAAAAATGATGTATTAATCTACATTAATTCCTTAGCCATTTTCCAAAATTAATTTAATCTATTAAAGTAAAGTACAAGCTTAAAGAATGCAGTCTATAAAAAAAAAAAAATCAGAATAAAATAAATTTTTAAATTTGAAAAAAATGCGCCAATAGATAAAATGTAGGCATGTAAGTAACTCAAAAAGTCGGTAATGTAGAAAGTATATTGGCGTTATACCATATTATTTTCTGTCTCTCTTCAAGACAAAAATTGGTCTTCTGCGCTGATATACTGACATTTAGTAAATAATAAAAATAAGCCGCCTCATAAATGTAGTCTGGGGCCGTGCAGTGTATCCACACTCAAATAAGTGACTCGCGGTACCGCGGTATCACAAAAGAAAAGCAAAAAAAAAAAGGTGTTGACGATCAAGTGAGTTGGCAAAAACCTCTTGAATTATATTTTTATTCAAATAACACGAATGTTATTTGGGAAATTGATTGGTAAAAGAGTTATTCGTCTTGCTGTGTCACGTATTGATTTAATTCAACGTTATTGTTATACAAATTCAAAAGTGCTTGATAATAATACTACAATGGCTACTGAAAAAACTCCGTTCAGCCGGCTTCCAACAAATATTCGTCCATTTCACTATGAAATTACATTAAGACCTGATCTTAAAACCTTGACATTTGAGGGTACACAAAATGTCGAAATTGAGGTAATATAATTAATCATTATTATTAATTAATATATAAATTAAATTTGCTATTAATTTTTTAACCTTTATTACTGGCATTATTGTATCCATATGTCAAACATAACCTCAAAGTTTTTTATTTTTGTAAAACTGTTAATAATAATATTATATTTTTTGTAGGTCATTGAATCAACTGATACTGTTGTATTAAATTCATTGGATCTTGATATTAAAACAGTTTGTTTTCAAAATAAAAATGGTAAAAAATTGGAAGTTCAAAAAATTGATCATTCTATTGAAAATGAGACAGCAACTTTAAAATTTGGTGAAAAATTACCAACTGGAAAAGATGGAAGACTTTTTTTTGATTTTGTTGGTGAAATTAATAACAAGATGAAAGGTTTTTATCGAAGCAAATATACTGGGTAAGACATATAAATTTATTTTAAATAACAATGATCCAAGTTTCAATCATAATTATATCATCGACAAATAGAATAATTTTTTAAATAATTATTCTTGTTATATTTCTCATTGAAATATCTTAACTATGACTCATATATTTTTCAATATAATTTTTATCTTTTATTTGGGCAACAAAAAACAATGACAATATCATTCAAAGCATAGAGCTTAATGATAATAAAAAGAAATATCCAAAAGATAAACAAGATTAGTCGAAGTAAAAAAAAAAAAAACAAAAAAAAAAAAACGATAGAACAAAGTAAAAAAAACCTTATCAAGCTCAGTAATCTGGAAAAATTCCTGTGTAAACTTTTTTTTTTTTTTTTTTCTTTTAATTTTTATCTTTTTTTTATTTTTCAAAAAAACAATTCCAGTAAATATATATTTTATCGGATTACGTTTGTTTGTCTTGAAAAAGAAAATTCCAAAAAGAATAATAGAATGAAAAAAAAAAAAAAATGCCTAAAAAGATAAGAAAGAGTTTAAAAAAAAAATATAAAAACTTATAAGTACTTAAAATATATTTAATGATTGTCGCTTATGAAAATACAAATTACTAGTTTCTGTATCAATTTTATGTTCAACATTAGCAAGTTCTTATGTTCTCATGTTGAGACAAGCCAAGATTTAATAGAGCATTTAGTATAATTCTAGTAATTGATAAAATAAATAATCACTGGTCTGAGTAATATGGTAAGATATTAATGAAATATATAATTTATGTATGCTTGATATTGATTGCAGAGAGGATGGTTCAGTCAAATATGCTGCTGTAACCCAATTCGAAGCAACTGATGCAAGACGTTGCTTTCCCTGCTGGGATGAGCCGTCAATCAAGGCCACATTTGGTATTACACTTAATGTACCAGCTGGTATCACCGCACTTTCAAACATGGTGAGCAATAGCTCTTTTTTTTATTCATTATTTTACTTTAATAAATGTTCTCATTCATTTTTATACATTTTATTTTATTTTGATTGATCAGTTGAAGGTATTCAAAAAAACAAAAACAACTTTGAGCATGAAATTAATGCTATTTTTGTTGATTGAAATTTACGACTGACTATTTAATTGTAAATTGTTAGTTTTTTATTTTTAACAATAATTAATTCTTTATGTTGTTATAGCCAGTTGAAACAGTAGAAAAAAAATCATCAACGGAAACAATTAAATTTGAAAAATCAAAAATAATGTCAACATATTTAGTTGCTGTTGTTGTTGGTGAATTTGATTATCTTGAAGATAAAACAATTGATGGTACTGTTGTTCGTGTGTATACACCAAAAAAAAAACAAGAACAAGGCCGTTTTGCATTGGAAGTTGCAACAAAAGTATTACCATATTATAACAAGTATTTTGGAATTTCTTATCCATTACCAAAAATGGATCTGATTGCAATTGCTGATTTTTCAGCTGGTATTTATTATTTTTATTATATTAAATATGTTCAAAATATTAAAATTTTTTTTTAAAATTTATTTATTTGTATACTTTAGGTGCTATGGAAAATTGGGGCTTAGTTACTTACCGAGAAACTTGTCTTCTTGTCGACCCTGAAAATACTTCAGCAGTATCGAAACAATGGATTGCACTTGTTGTTGCTCATGAACTGGCTCATCAATGGTTTGTTACTTTCTTGAAAAATCTTTTATAAATGAAAATTATGAAAAAAAAAATATTTGCATCACTAATTTGATATTTTATTTTCGTTACAGGTTTGGAAATTTGGGTAAATATTTTTAAAAAATTTTCACTAATATTTTATTTTTTATTTTTTGATTAAAAATTTGTAGAACAACTAGAAAAAAAATAGCGATTTATAACTTATTAAAATAGAAAAAAAAAAAAAAAATTATCTTAATAAATTAATTAATTTACAGTTACAATGGAATGGTGGACACATCTATGGTTAAACGAAGGCTATGCATCATTTGTTGAATTTCTTTGTATTGCACATTTATTCCCTGAATGGGACATATGGACACAATTCGTAACAGATACATATATTAAAGCACTGGAACTTGATGGTTTAAAAAATAGTCATCCAATCGAAGTACCAGTTGGCCATCCATCTGAAATTGATGAAATATTCGACGATATATCATATAATAAAGGTGCATCAGTAATACGTATGTTACATTCATATATTGGTGATGATGATTTTCGTAAAGGTATGAGCTTATATCTTAAACGTCATAGTTATGCTAATGCTGAAACTGAAGATTTATGGGCAGCACTTGAAGAAGCAAGTAATAAACCAATACGTGCCGTTATGTCAACATGGACAAAGAAAATGGGTTTCCCAGTATTACGCATTGAACAAAAACAAAAAGGTAATGATCGTATCTTATCATTATCACAAGAAAGATTTTTGTCTGATGGTAGTGTCGATAAAGATAATAATTTATGGATGATACCAATAAGTGTATCAACATCAAAGTCACCAAAAGATATATCTTTATCAATTGTTATGAGTGAAAAAACACAAGAAAT
Organism: Aphidius gifuensis; assembly: GCF_014905175.1. Taxonomy (NCBI): domain Eukaryota; kingdom Metazoa; phylum Arthropoda; class Insecta; order Hymenoptera; family Braconidae; genus Aphidius; species Aphidius gifuensis. The sequence continues at coordinate 22,308,149 of NC_057789.1, forward strand.
AATTATAAATAATGTTGATGTTAATGATTGGATTAAAGTTAATCCAGGTACAATTGGTTTTTACCGTACAAGTTATAGCCCAGAAGCATTATCATTAATAATGCCAGCAATAAAAGATAAATCGTTGCCACCATTGGATAGACTAGGTTTACTTGATGATTTGTCAGCAATGGTACAAGCTGGACATGTATCAACAGTTGAAGTATTACGTTTAATGCAAGCATTTCAATATGAAGATAATTATACTGTTTGGTCAAGTATTGTTAGTAGTTTGGGTAAAATAAGTATATTAATTGGACACTTGGACATTGATGATAATTTCAAATCATTTGGTAGAAGTTTATTAAAAGATATAGCAACAAAACTTGGTTGGGAAGCAAAACCAAATGAAAGTCATTTAGATAAATTACTAAGATCATTAGTATTAGGAAAAATGGCTGCATTAAAAGACAAAGATACAATTGAAGAATCTAAAAAACGTTTTAAACAACATGTTAATGGTGAAAATATATTATCAGCTGATTTAAGATCAGCTGTTTATCGTGCTGTACTTGCTGATGGTGATGAAAAAACATTTAATATTATGCTTGATCTTTATCGTAAATCAGATTTACATGAAGAAAAAGATAGAATATTACGTTCACTTGGTTCAGTCAAAAATGAAGATTTATTAAACAAAGTTATGGAATTTTCAATGAGTGATGAAGTACGTGCACAAGATACTGTATTTGCAATAATGTCTGTTGCTGTTAATAGTAAAGGACGTTTACCAGCATGGGAATTTTTCAAAACAAATTGGAAAATATTATTGAATCGTTATGATGGTGGATTTTTATTATCACGATTGGTTAAATCTACAACTGAAAATTTTGTAACTGAAGATAAAGCTAGTGAAGTCGAACAATTTTTCAAAGAACATCCAATACCTGGTACTGAAAGAACAATTCAACAAGCTGTAGAAAGTATAAGAATGCACGCTGCTTGGCTTGCTAGAGATCAAGCTGCTATTGAAAACTTCCTCAAAACGAGTGGATATTAAAAAATGTTTTTTAATGTTAAAATTGCAAAAGTAAAAAAAACAACAAAAAAAATATATAACAAACGATTAAACTTTTGTGTTCTTTGGTGCTCTCCTTGGAATGTAATCTGATTAATTTTTTTTTTTTTTTTTTTTTTATTATGAAACGTTTATTTGAGTGTTTAGCAATTTCCAGAGATTTTCGTAAAATAAAAGAATAATAATTAATAATAACAAACCAATAATGTTCATTCACCGACTTTGTATACTTTATGATTTTTCAAATATACGTACTTAATATTATATCAATGTTTTATGGTATTTTTACTCGTTATATGTATTTTTAAATTTTTTTAAATGAAACTACTACCAGAAAAATTTCTCCGTCATTAATTTTATGCCATTAGAAGCTTTCTGGCAATTTGTCAAAAAAGAAAAATGCCGGAAAAAGTATTTTTATCAGGGAAATAAATAAAATAAAGAAATGATTATTACAAAGATATCAATTTAATATTGATGAAAATTAATAATAACAAACGCAACATCAACAGTAAGCATTCTAAGCTATTGAATACCATGAAATCAATATTTAGTACCGAAGAAAAAACATTTTAGTTGATCTGAAAACCTAAGAATTGATTATTTCATGTTTGTGGGGGTTTGAAGGTATTTTTCAGTATTTTTGGGAATATTTGAATTAGCACATTATTCCAAGAATTAACAAATAATTAGGTAAAATTAATTGAAGCAATTTCAGAATTTATTAACTTTCGATTAATTAATTATTTATTAAATAATGTAATGGCGTTAAGTTAGCGGAAACAAAAATACAAAAATTTTATTAAAATCGACTGCAAATGTTAGCTCATTGTAACTATCTAGTTTTCATAATTTATCAACTTGTTTAATATAAATTATATAATAAATACTAAATTGTTACTGTTTTTTTATTTGTTTTTTGTTTTTAATCTAAACAAATTATTATGAAAAAAATATTGTCTTTCAATGTCCTTCTTTTTCAAGTTCAACAACACAATTAAGATCTAAACGATTCTTCCTAATCTTAATAATGTTGATGACATTGTATTTTTAGCTAAACATGGTGTTGATATGTTTTTATTGATTTTAATGCATTTAACCATGATTTTTTATCAACTCGATTCAACGCCATAATATCAAGACGTGGTGGTGATGACCAACATGGACGTGAGCCTTCTTCAACTCTAAATATAAGTTCTAAATCTGATTTTGTTGTACCAGGTATATCTGTTTGATCAATTGTATCACGTATAGAAAACCCAGATTTACCAGTTAAATTAATTTTATTTATCGGTGACATATTTTTTAATAGTTCTTTTTCATAAACACATAAGTAACCATCTTCAAGACGTAAATATTTTGTATCCCATAATGTTTTACTATTATCAGTAACTTTAACCCAACTTTCCATTGTAATTTTATTATTTTTATTATCTTTTTTATTATCAACAACATCATCAACATCATTATCATTATCATGAAATGTTGTATAATCTGATTCATCAATCGTTAATGTTTGTACAGAAACACTTAATGTTGATATGCTTTCATCTGAATTACTCAAACTTTGTATAAGATATTCAATAAAACCATCAGATAAGCCACAATTTGCTTCAGCTTTTGATGAGCATTTACAATGTGTTATTAATTGACAATGTAAACAGATTGATACTTGTTTACCAACTTGTATTGTTTCATTACATACTGTACATTTGCCACTTTTTAATAATAATGTTTTAACATTAAATTCATGTATTTTATGACTTGATCTTTTTATTGATGCTAAATTATGATGTATCAATGTATCATGTGAATTTTCTTCATTTTTATTATTATTAGATTTTTTAGGACTATTTATTAATGTTGTTTTTTTAGTTGGTGATGTTGGTATTGTTGATGCAATTGTTGCTTTTAAATCTAATAATTGTTCAATTAAAGTTTTGACTTTAGCTCTTTCACGTGATAATTGATTTTCTAATTCACAATAACCAACAGGCATACTACAACCATTTAATTGCGTTAAAGATGGTAATTGTTCTTTTTGTTTTGATTTAAATATTTTATCACAAAAGTTTATTTTTTTGTTTGATTGTTCTTCTAATTTTAATTGTAAATAATTAATTAATTTTGTTTGTTGTTGTCTTGTACCTTCATTTTTAAATTCATGCTCAGAATAAAATCGTCTCATTTCTTCAAATACTGATTCTAATTCAGTAATACGTGAACGTAATTCTCGTTCTTGTTCAGTTGATGATTGTAAATTATTTGTTAATGCTTCATTGTAATCTTTTAATTGATGTAAACGTGTTAAATATACTGAACTTTCTTCTTTAACTTGTTTTGCATCAGTTTTAGCATGTTCAAGTGCACTTTCAAGATCTAATAAATCACATTTCATTTCATCTACTTTCATTGTTGTGCTTGATAATTTATTTGATAAATCTTGTACTTTTTCTTTATATTCATTATTTTGTTGACGTAAATGATCTGTTTCATTTTCAGTATCAATTTTATCTGATTCTAGTTTTTCAATTTCACGCTCAGCAATAAGACGTTGTGTTTTTTCTTCATTTTGTCTAATTTTAGATTCACGTAATTTTTTTTCAACATCATCAATGTCTTTTTGTAGTCTCATTTTTTCTTGTACAAGTGTATTTTCACGTGTCTCATGATCAGATGTTAATCTTTCATAATCAGTCAATTGTTCTTCTAATACAACACATGTTTCTTTTAATACTTCATTATTTAATTCAACTTCTTTTAATTTTCTTTCTAAATCATCAATTTTACATTCCAATGAATTTTTTAATTTATTCAATTTTGTTATGTCATCTATAAAACATTTATTTTCATTTTTTAATGATAATACACGTTCTTGATTTGTTTGCATTTCTTTTCTTGCAGCATCAAGTTCTCTTCTTAAATTTGAACTTGATGTTTGTAATTGTTGAATTTGTTCATTTGCTTGTGTTAATGCACGTTGTGCTGAATCAGCTTGTAAACGATTTGTTGATGATTGTTTTGTAACATCAGCTAAAGATGTTTTAGCTTTATTTAGTTCATTTGATATTTTTTTAGATTTATCATCAATTTCTTCTTGTTTTTTATTTAATTTTTCAATTAATTCATTTTTTTCTTTTTCTAATTGCTCAATCTTATCCTTTGATAATTTTTCATTACGTTCAGCAATTCTTTTATCAATATTTGCATTTTGTAATTCAATATCTTTTTGTATCCTTATGTCTTTTTCAGTATTGAATTTATCACGTGATAATTCTAAACGTTTTTCTAAACGTTCAATTCGTTGATCATACATTTTTTTTTCATCATCTGTTAGTTGTTGTTGTGTTGTGGTTGTTGCTGATGATTTTTTATCAGTATTACTTTTCAATCTTGCATTTTCAGCTTCTAATTTAGTAACACTTTGTTGTAAATTATTGAGTAACTTTTCAAGTTCTTCAACTTTACGTAACTGAAATTTAACTTGTAATTTAACTTTATCTATCTTCACTTTGTTTTAAATTTATTATTGTATTATTTAAACTAATTTTTGTTTTATTTAATTTAATTTTCATATCTTTATTTTCTCTACGTAATTCTTCAATATCATTTTCTAAATTTTTAACAATATCATCTTCATTATTAATATCTTCAAGTTGTTTTGTACGTTCTTTTAATTGATTACGTAGTGCATTAATTTCTTCATCACGTGGTGGTATCATTGATTGTGCACTACATAATTGTTCTTTAACATCTTTTAAATCTGATTGTGCTAATTCTAATGCAACAGTCATTCTTGATAGTCTACAATGATTACCATCTCTTTCATTTTTCAATTCATTTTCTAGCTCATTATTTTTTAACATTTCAGATTCAAGTTTCATACGTATTTCAGCAAGTTGATTATGACTTTTTGTTGCTATTTCTTCCAGCTTATTTTCAACACCAGCAACACTTTGACGACGTAACTCACGTGTTTTAGCTAATGATTCTTTATATTGTATTTGAAATGTACGTAATTTATGTAATTCAGCAGTTGTTGTTTCTAAATCACATTGTGAACGTTGTAATTTTGATGACATTTCATTATTAATTGTACATAATTCAGTAATACGTATTGCTTGACTTTCAATATGTTTATTTAAACGTTGTAGCTTTTGTTTTTCTGATAACTCCCATTTTTGTTTAGCATTTGTTATTAGATCAAGTACTGTTCTTTCTAAATCACGACGTTCTTCAGTTTTAGCATCTAATTGTCTACTTAATGAATTCATTCCTGATTTAATTTTAGTTAATTCACATTCAAGTTTTTTTCTTTCTTTTAATGATGCTTCAAGTTTAATTTGTTTTTCTTCAAGCTGTAATTCTAATGCTAAACGTGCATCCTCACTTAATTTTGCGTGTAATTCAAGTAATTTTTTTTGTGCACTCTCAGGATCATTCATATTTTTTTCTAATTTTTTAGACAATTCTAATTTTTCATTTGACATATTTGATAATGTTAATTCTTTTGTTTTTGATGGTAATTCAAAAAGACGACGTTTTTGTTCTTGGAGTTCTCTTTTTCTATCATTTCGTAGTTGTAATGATAACTCTGAATTTTCTTTACTCATTTTACTTGGACTTTTTGGCAATGACAACATTTCTTACAATTTATTTTATTAATTAATCACCTTTATTGATGAACCACTTATTCTTAAAGATTGTTATTAACACTATTTATACATTAATGTATAAAAAATTGTTTATATTTGATAACAACATTTAAGGCATGTCCAACGCCGGTTTTAGAGTGTTGTGGAGGGGAGAATGTCCTATCTATTTTATATTACAAGAAATGCACTGCCAACCCCAAAAAAATAATTTTTTTTTTTTTAAATCAATCATAACACGTTATTTTTACCATATTTGACCTTATTTCATAATAAAAAAATGTTTATTATCTTATTTTATTTAAATTTATTTATCCAAAATATCATTTACTATAAATTAAAAATTATGTTGAAATTTAATGTTGGCCAACTTGAATATAGAGTGAGACTGGCAGAAGAGATCACGGCAATTACGTGTCTGTGTGACCACACATGCAAACTTCTTCTGTCAGTTTTACTCTATGTTCATTTACTTATGTTCTGTAATCGACAATATGTGCAATAATATGTCAAATTAAAATTTTCAAGTTAAATTTCGTTATCATATTTATTCAACATTTGTATATTTTTATAATGATTCACATACATCATAAAATTAATTATTTTTATTAATAAATAAATCCGTACAACAAACTTTTTTCATATACGTGATTATAATTTATTAAACTCTATTTTCTGATTATAAACATATACATATATATTAGTATTTCAATAGTTGTCAAAACATATTACTCTAGATTTTTAATCATATCTTGTTATTTAACTTCAAAAGATTATGCATTAGTTAATGTGTTCTATGCCGACAATAATATGTCAAAATTCATTTGTATTTTATTTATTACGACTTTTTCACATAGCTCAGTCTTTTTCATTTTATAATATATCAGTTTTTCGAAATAGTCTTGTATTTTTTCATAGTTTCAAAGGTTTGTGTTATGGCCATAAGATATGTATAACTTCGAAAATGTCAATGGTTAATTAATTTAAGAAAAACCACCGACAAAAAAATTATAAAAAAATTAGAGATTGTGTATTATTACATAAATAATCTACTGTCGAAATTTCAAAAACTTCTCTGTATTTTCGTTCCGCGTTGGACATGCCTTAACGACAACCGGTGTCTTGATGGTCTTGATGTCTGACGAGACTCGTCAGACGAGTGACGTCCAGAGTTGCCAGGTTCTGAAAGGGGCGAAGCGCCACGGTGCGGCTAGGACGGAGCCAAAATGCGCCATGTTTTTTCGTCTAGAGAGCCAATAAAAGCGCCAAAATTTAAAAAAAAAAATAGGTGTAAAATAATATAAAAACAAAACATAAATTTACAATTAATGTCGCTAAAAAGCCTCAATTTTTAAATACCTGTCTATTTATCATACCTTTAATAATCAAAAGACGTGAAATATCCAAAAAAATGTCAAAATTTTGAAGTATAAAGTTGAATAATTTGCTGGATAAAAAAAAACTAAAAAAAAAATTAGGCGCTGCAGTTTTTATTATTATATTATTATTATACCATGTATCGAAAGCGCCTAATTTTTTTTTTAGTTTTTTTTTATCCAGCAAATTATTCAACTTTATACTTCAAAATTTTGACATTTGTCTTTGAGACTACGTTTTTGTATTTTGGATTAAGACTTGGATAAATAAATAATACGTTTTGGTTTTTTGAGCATAAAGTAATATTGTGTTTTTTGTTAATTATTTTGATTTGATTGTAATTATTTTTCTTGTAACTTTACCCAACCCTTCTACCACAACCAGCACACTGAGCGAGTCTAGCTTCCCTCTAGGCTAGTTATTGGTGGTTATTTGGTTCATTTATTATTGTTTTCGGTTGTTGGGTTCGATTGTTGTTATTTTGTGTCCTTTGAGTATGAATGTGTTAAGCCTTTTTCGAGTTTTAGGGCGAATTGAAAACTCATGATTTTAACGTAAGCCTTTTTCGAGTTTTAGGGCGAATTGAAAACTTCACGATTTTATCAAATAATAATAATAGTTAGTTATTTTGTATTTTGGATCTGGTTAGTTTTGTGGTTTGAGCTAATAAAATAAATAAACCGAATAACATTCTTGATAATTAGTCCGAGAAGGTAACACGCAGAAATGCCACGTTGCCAAACCAAAAAGCTTCGCCTACGTAATATTAATTCTTTATTTTTTATCGAGTTGATATTGTCAACTATTCTTTTCAATTCTTTTAAACCACCTACAGAGTTTAGTGACCTTGAAATCATTTTCACTGCCATTAATTTTTCTGTATCTACATTGTCACATTTTAAAATTTCTCCCAATATTAAACATTCAATATTATGATAACTATTCCATGCTTTTTTTTACATCTGTCAGAGCAATAGATGACGTTCGGACAATTATCACATGGTACAGCTGCCCAAGTTTGACGACAACAATGCCAACAATTTGTAAAACGTATTTTATCACCAGGAGTTGTTGCAAATGGTTCAGAAATGTAAATAAATTCACCAGATTTGATGTCTCTTGTTGCAACAATATGTTGATGATTTTCATTAGTTTTTTTCAACTCAATTGCATCAGATGCACCAACTATTATTGCATTATCATTTTTTATTTCTGGTATAAATTTAATAATTTCACGTGGTTCATTAAGCTCATTCATCATCTTTGAATATTTATCTGTGATGTCGTATGTTCGATTATATTTTTTTAAATAAGAAAGCCACTGGATTGCATTAGCCTTTGAAATACCTGTTTCAAGTTCTGAGCTTGGTTTCAATGCTTTGAAACACAATGATTGACGTAAAAATAATTTTGTTTTTAATTTATCTGGATAGCCTCTCTTTAATGAACGTTCAATGTCAAGAAGACAATCTTCATAGAGTCTTGCTCTGAACAATACAGCTGAACGATTTGCATAAGCCAATGACAGTTCTTTGGATTCAACTGGTGCAAAAGCAATACTCTTTGTGTATGCTTCGATTGATTTGCGTAAATAATCTTTATCTTTTGCAGTAGTGTATTCTTTGTTACCAACGAACAATGTTGACACGAAAACATTGAATGATTATTTTTGAATACATAGTATTTGATCTATTTTTTTATTTAAACAGCTTCTTTCACACGCGCATCAATTCCAAGTTTTAAAAGCACGACTACATAAGCGGCAATTGAACCAAACATCTGAAAATAATTTTCAAAAATTGAATATTCATATTTATATAAATGCCATTAACATCAAATAAAATAAATCTAAAATTTTCAAAAATTTTATTATTGGTAAAAAAAAAAATTATTTAAACTCGATTCATCCTAAGCCACTTGCCAATATTTCCGATTTCCTCCGATTTTTAAAAATCGGAGTAATTCGGAAAGAATCAGAGAAAATGCGGACGAAAATCAGAAAAAATCGGAATAAGTCGGAGATAATCGGAAAAAAGATTTTTTCTCTTACTTACTTAAGATAATGCAAGAAATCATTTTCACTAGGTTCGTGAGAAAGTTTTATTGAAGTGTCATAGTAGTTTCATCATAGAATCCGATAATAATAATGTTGATAATCTACACTGAGAGAAATTTTAACTAAAAATTAAAATCATGGTTGAATAGAAATTACTATAGTACTTTGTAATTTTTGTTTTAATTCTGGGACTGGCCGCGAGAGTTGGAATTCTACAATAAAATTATGTAAAATGTGTAAAATGTCAAAAAATTGCTAGGTTACTTCAAGCCTCTATACATCGTTATCCATTGCAGATAGACATGGGGTTGAGTGAAGTTTATTATTGAAAATTCAATTCTAAACAATTTATGAAGAATTACTTTTTTTGATTAATCTCTTAGATTATGAGTTATGAGTTAATTAAATAAAGAACATACATGTTTAGTGAAAACAATAAAAATTATTATATGTTTGAATGAAAAATACTGCACAATTTAATAAATATTCTTATATATATAATAAAAATTATCATGTACACATATAAAAGTTAGCATAGACTTAAATATTTTTTACTATATCGCTTTGTAAAAATTCTGTTTGTGGGGCGAAATAACACAAAGATGGCCGACCGATTGAACAAATGATTGAACTGTCATGTAATTTCAAGCATTTCTACAGCCTTATCTGTTGAAGCTAGGTATGGGGTTAAGCTAGGTTTATTATTGGTTATTTATTTCTAAACAATTCATCAAGAATAACTTTTTTCTATTTAACAATTAGTTTTCGAGTTTTGAGCGTGTAAACAGAAAAGAAAAAATGTTGCCGGGAATTGATTGCTATTCTCCGTGAATCTAGCACAAACTGCCGAACTTAACACAAAAAATGTCCAACTTTTAAATAAAATTTATAATAAAATTTAGTAAATTCTAAAACCGGTAGTGGGTAAATTCTCAGCCTGCTAAAATTTACTTGTGAGTCGTGAATTTAGTCATTTTTTTAAACAGAAATTACAATAAAATTGTGTAAATTTTATGGCTTAGTATTGTATATAGTCAAAAGCCAGATTTTTTACATAATTTTATTGTAAAAATTATCTATCAATATACGAATAATTCTTATAAATGACGGGGGAACGCAGTTTTACTATTTATTTTGTAATTTTTTCTTTTACGTTTGTAATTCTTAGTTAATATTTCTCTCAGTGTACATTGGATTTCGAATTTTTGTCAGCAGCTCCTCCGCTGAAATTCAGAATGTTATTTATTTAAAGATGCTGCTGATATTGTAAAACTATCTTTAAGTTCTGTACAAAAACTTGCTAAAAAATATGAAAAGACATGTAATCATGCACCATTATATGCCGCGATTAGCTCTTTATATTTTACAAAAAAAGAATATAATGAAACATATAAATGAAGTGTGTTATCATTCAAAGAGCTTGATAATGACTTACCAGCGATAATAATTATCGATGTTTTGCGGCAAGCAGCAAAATCATGTATTGCTTTACAGAAAACAGAAAAAGGTGATATATGAAGGGTTAGCACATGAAAAATTATAGCCTGACCATAATTTAATGATAGCACGAGCCAAAAGTATACAAGCAGTTATACAAACAGTCCATTGAAATAAGTAAGAGACATTGAGTCGTTACAGATAAATATTATTAATAATTTATTCATACACAGATATAAAAAACCTGAACGATTTAAAAAAAACAATTAATATAACTGATTTTTAGGTCTCAAGTATTTCGCTAAGGAGCATGATGGTCTTAAATATGACTATGAAGGACTAATCCATGTATATAGTCAATTAAATGATATAAAACAACTTGGAATATATATCCGTATATTAGCAGAGTGGAAAAAATCTACAGAACAGAGAAATTCTGATACGGAAAATTCATCAATAGGCCTACACACTGGATCAGAGCCAATTTTTCCAATTTATTCATCATGCTTCCCCGGGAAATCGGTAAATTCAGTTCCACCAGATGTAACCAGGTACACATTCTAATGTGTATAAACGGTCGGAAAACAATGGTCCAGGAACTGAACATGGGGTGCCATGGAACTGAATTCACCTAGGTCCCTTCCCTGGTGAAAATGATTTCTCTTATTTCCCTCCGATATTTCTCCTATTTTCTCCGTATTGCTACGATCTTCTATCAATTTCTCAGATTTCCTTCGCTTTACTTCGATTTTCTCTGCATATTGTTGTATAAAAATTTCGAAAAAAAATCGGAGTAAAACAAAAAATCATTTTTTCCGATTATCTCCGACTTGTTCCGGTTTTTTTCGATTTTCGTCTGCATTTTTTTTATTGTAAATTTTAATCATTTATCTATTGTTTATTGAAATGTTGACACCTAATAATTTGAATAACAATTAATTTTACATTCATTCTTCTGAAATCAAAATTGATGCAACTTATCATTTATCTTACCCAAAACATTTTTGATCGTTAATAATTGTTTAGCATCTTTATAGGAAAGTATACAATTTGATGATAGCTCTTCATAATAGTTCAAAAAAATAAGAATAAAAATAATGCCTGTGTGATCATTTATGTATATTGAACCGTTTCAAAAAAAAAAAAAAATTTTTTTTTTTTCTCTCCCACCCCCTAAAATCTTAGTATTCAACAAGACAAACAATCTACTATTTTCGAAAAAACAGTGTTATTTGTGCAATTTTTTTATAACCGAATAAATGCTGTTTTCTTTTAAGTGTTTCAAAAAATCATAACTTTCAAAATAATCAATATATTTGAATTCAAGATGATTATTTAGAAAGCTGTATCAAAAAGCTTTAGACAATATATCTTATATGCCGAATTTTTATTTTTCAATGAATGCTCAGAGGTCTTCGAATAAATAAATTATCGTTTTTTTAGAAAACAACGTTTACAAAGTTTTCTAGCCGCGAAACAGTTAATTGAAAATTTTTTTTTCAATATGTATTTTAAAGCTTTTTTTTTACGCTTTCGAATAGTCGTATTTTCAAGTCTCTAGCTTAAAAATTGATGAAGTTATGAACAAAAGTATAAAATGAACACTCTGCTTACATGTATTTTAAATGGAAAATATTCAAAGTCGATGAGCGACATTAAAAAAAAAAAAAAAAAAAAAATTGAAAATAGTAGATTGTTTGTCTTGTTGAATACTAAGATTTTAGGGGGTGGGAGAGAAAAAAAAAAATTTTTTTATAATATATTTTTTTGGCCTCCTCCTATCGGAATGACCTCATACTCGCCCTGTATTTGTGGTGCAAAGTGACTGTTTGCGGCCCTCTTAGTAACTACTGACAGTCTTGTGTTTCCCGCCCTTTCATTGCAGCGCTAGGGTGACAAACGTGTTTCTCGCCCGCTTTCCACATTGAAACGAGGAAAATGTCAGTGTGTGTGTGTGTGTGTGTGCGCAGTGAATGTGTGATGTGTTTATTTAACTGACTATTGCCTGTTGAAACCTGTCTACCTGTTGTGAACAAATATATAAAAAACAGTGCAAAATAAGTGATATTAAATTATTATAAACAAATACTAACTTGTGGAAAATAAAAAAATTATTAAAAAAATAAAAAATGAATGATGATAAAATACCAAGAGACATAAGACTCAAAAAAAAATTAACATAATAATTTTATTATTTTTTTGTTCTTATTATTCAGTTTTTTTTTTGTTTTACTTCGTCATTGAGTCATAAAAATTTTGTTTTTTTTTCTCATTATTATATTTTTTTTTTTTCATTAATATGTTTTTAATTGTGTGCCATAATAATAAAAAAATAATTATTATAATTTTGTTTTTATGTAATTTTTATTTCAACAAATTATCAATTTTTTTTAACAAATTATTAATTTTTTTTTTTTAATTTCGTCTCGCTTACCTCACCGCGGCTCATCTGCGTATGCGTCTCGTGCTGCTACACAAGCGGGCGGGATTCATGTCCATGTCGCCTTTGCATCACAATATACTATTATTTTATCTTTTAAAATCGTGAAATCATAAAATGTCAAACATGAGTATTGACTATAACATTACGAGAGCCAACTTTAGTTCACGATTGACTCTTTTGAGCATCATAAAAAGTCATCAAATGCATATATACAAATTATGCTCACAAGTAGTTTTCAAAGCCTCGTAAATTAGAACAAATATATATAAAATAAAATGGAAAACACTTTAACAATTATTTTAAAGCAATATAAATTTAATTAGTAGTTAGAATTAAATTTGTTTTTTGAATAATCAATGAAACTCAATTAAAATGATAATTAAATTTATTTAAAATACTACTGGGCACTAATTCGACTTGAACTATCGATATAAATGAGATATAAATTACTAAAGAATTTATTATTAAAACATATTATAAATGGTGAGCTTTTTTAATATCAAACTGCACATTTGTGAAATAAATTTATACTAAGATTAATTTACAGTGTGTTAATTTATATAAAAAAATCTATCTAAGAAAAATAACAAAATATTGGAAAATGTGATTAATTTCAAATAATCATTTCAATTTCAAACGAAATTTAAGTAAATTCGGTAATTTAGTAAATGTTCGTCCAGCTATTCATGCACGATTGATTAGTGAAGATTTTATTTTTAATCAGTTAATTATTATTAAAAAAGCTTGAAATATTATTAATAACATTGACAATGATATTGCTAATTTTTATTCATTGATTATGTTTTTTATTATTACTTATTATTTATCATCATTATTAAATTCTTTGCATGTATATTTTTTGCGATCATTGGTTGGGATACATGAATATAGTTGGGAGTATTTTAATCTTATTTTTTGGACTGTCATTGTCTTGTATCCATTGATATCCATCAGCATTAGTATTCAACGTCTTGAAAATCAGGTACTTTTTTTATTACAAAATAAAAAATGTACAGTTTATTATTATTCGAATGTCAAATGAACATTTTAAAAAGTTAGTTTAACAAATGTTAATTCTCTAATCAAGTTTAAATAATATTTTTTTTTTACCAATAATAATTCATATTTTATATTTTTCATTGTAATTTTTTAGTGTATTTGTGTACTTAGAATTTTTTTAAGTGAATTTTTATTATTAATCATTCTAGATGCGTAGAACTTTTGCTATTATTGTTGATATCAAGTCTAAATATTTTACAGAAAGTCAAACAACAGAGGTATATCTAAAATTTAATGATAAATAAAAAAACTTTTTTCTTGTTGAATATTGAATGCTAAATTGATTTTTTATTTTCAGCTAAAAATTTTTGCATTGCAGTTACAATTCAAAACAAAAGAATTTTTAGTTCTTTGATTATTTCCATTGAATTGTAAACTATTAAAAATGGTTCGTACACGAATTTATAGTTACTTAATTTTAAGTAACTTCAATGCCCTTAATTTTATTTTTTCAATTTTCAGATGTTCAGTTCAATTGCCACTTATATATTCGTGCTTTTACAACTAGGAATTTATTCACGTGTAAAAAGTACTGTTTAAAAGATAAAACAAATACTATATATTTTTAGAAAAAATCAATAAATGTTTTCGTGTCATTCTCACATTTTTTATATATTAAATTACAAATTTGAAAAAAAACAAACAACGACATAACATATATAGTTGCACGTATAATTTTTTGCGAGATTTTGATGTATATGTAATAAGAGAATAGTTAATGACACATTTCATTGATGGTGAACTATTTTAACATTGCACACAATAATTGTGAGATTTTAAATAAAATTATAGATAATTAATACTTTGTTGATTTACACGTAAGGTACGTGAATAACGATAATTATAGTAAAACGTGATTATATGTATTTTTTGTGAAAATTGGTTGTCATTGTTATCCGATCGAACATTGTATTTATCTGACAAGAGTATTTGTTTGTTTAGACTTTAGTTGAAATAATAATTGACTTCTATATTGTAGCTATTACAAACAAAAGTTTATAATTCAAACAGTTAATTTATTTTTAATGCAAGTATTAACTTTTAGACAATTTGATGTATATTTTAATCTAGCCAGAATTGTGATATTGTAAAATTTAACAATAAGATATACATAATGTATATATGACGAAAAAAAAAAATACACATATATATAAATAAGAAGAAATATATCTTCATTTTGTGTTTAAATTTCGACTTTTAAAAATCAAAATATCGAAATATAATTATTTGATTACAAATAAAAAAAATAGATAAAATCAGAAGTATACTCAGAAGTATACTTTATCATATTTCAATTATTAGAAATTTGACATAAGGTTATTTTATTTTATTATTTTTTCTGTTATAGTAAAACGTGATTTTGGTAATGAGCAAAAATAAAACAACTGAGCCCCCCTCAAAATGCTTTACCTGGGATTATAATAATAAGTACTATTTTTTTATACTCCTTAAAGATACAAGAATACGTTTTCGTTGTTTTTTGAAAATTTCGATTATTTTAATTGTTATTAATAAATGAATTTTTTGCCAGTGTTATAAAAAAAAAATCAGTTCTATTAATCTGCGGGACGGAATTGAATAATTTTCGTACAGTATATAAAAAAGAGACCGGTCTTTTCAAAGAAATTAAAATGATAAATTTAATTCAAAAATTAGCATAAATTATTAATAATTTTTATAAACAAATGAAAATTCTAATACTTTCTCCCTCTTTTTTTACATTTGTTCATTTTACCTTTTTTGTTCTCCATTTTGTTACGCAACTTTTCACGTTAAAAAAACTCATTAACATTAAGATTTAAAGAAGTTATCAATATTTTTCCAGTGCGTCGCGCGACAATTGAGGGTCTGGATGCAATAACACGTTGAGCACTCGAAGACATGAAAACGCGACGTTCTTTCGGTGGAAAATTAAAATTGAAAAATTAAAAAAAAAAAAACAGAGATATATAAAACTTAAAAATATACATTTTCATTCAAATAAATTTTTTTGTATCATAATTAGTTAATGCAATAAAAAATAAAAACAAAATTTTTTTTTTTGAAAAAAATCTTTTTTTTTAAACATATAACTCGTGATAACTTATTTAAAAGTTAATAAATTGACTTGAAAATTTGACTGTAGCTTTATTATAGGCTAGCGATGGCAATAGTGATATTAAAAAACTTATTTATTTATATTGTTTAACTTTTTTTATTTATTGTATTGTGCTGATGGAAAATTCAATTTGTCTAACTTCGAATGAAAAAAAAGTCGAAGAAATTTCAAAATCGAGTAACTTGTCAGTGGCAATATTGTTGAGCAGTATATCAAGAAGTTTTAGGCAAATTTTTGGGTATTTTGATTAATTATTTATTGAGTTATTAATTTAACAACAGATGGAGAGCCACCGTTAAGGCTTCGCGCGCAGTAATTTTCTTACTAACTGTCGCGCAACGCACTAGAAAAATATTGATAATTTTTTAAAATATTAATGTTAATGAGTTTTTTTAACGTGAAAAGTTGTGTACTGAAATGGAGAATAAAAAAGGTAAAATGAAAAAATGTAAAAAAAGAGGGAGAAAGTAGTAGAATTTCCATTTGTTTATAAAAATTATTAATAACTTTTGCTAATTTTTTATTTAAATTTATTATTTTATTTTTTTTAAAAAGATCGGTTTATTTTCAATATTCTGTATAAAAATTATTTATTTCCTTCTAGCAGATCAATAGATATCATTTTTTTCAATTAACACTAGCAAAAATTTCATTTATTAATAACAATTAAAATAATCGAAATTTTCAAAAAACAACGAAAACGTATTCTTGTATCCTTAAGAACTATAAAAAAATAGTACTTATATCATTGAAATCCCGGGTAAGGCATTTTGAGGGGGGCTCAGTTGTTTTATTTTTGCTCAATGGCATATTATTTATGTTTTTGTTCTTTAATTCATAGTAGTGAAAATTTTATTTAAAAAATATTTCTGTTAGATGAAAATATCATTGACATATAGGTATTGATTTTGTATGGCTTTCAATATGTACAGTTGTTTTTTTTTTTTTTTCAATTTACATGATGGACGAACGTTACCTGTATATGCAAGCCGAAAAGTATTATCCTTTTTTTTTTTTTACGAGCAATAAAATTGTTTTGTTTATTTTGTTGATAACATCTGTTTTTACAAAATAGCATTGTGTATTTAAGTAATAAGTTGTATGACACCCTGTGTAAATACAACTAATATATTAGATTCTTTTGTATTTTTTTTTGCATCAAAATTGTTCTAATAAGTCAGTCAGAAGCAAGAAGTTGACAGAACAAGTTGTCTGAAATTTAACAATATCAAAATGTTATTCAAAAAAAAAATAATAAAATTTTTAAATCACTTTGTTTTAAAAATAATTATTGTATTATATTATACACCATTCAATTTCTTAATATTCGGAATTTTATTTGATAAAATTATATTAATACATCAAAATTTATATTCACGTTTAAAAACTATTTACAGTATCAGTATGATAATAGTTTTAATGATAACGTACAGTATAATGGTTCCTCAACTTGCTGAAATGTCTTTTCAAATTCAAGCTGGTTTTACGAGTCTTATAAATATCACAATGACAACATGCGGATGTTTAACATCACTCATCGGGCTTGCAATGCATATTATAAAAAAAAAAAAAATTAACGAAGCAATTGATAAATTGAGTGAATTTGAGCAAATTGTTAAAAATAATTTATCAATTTTATACAATAATCAACGTAAATTATATCTAGTTATTATTATTTTATTAGTGTGGTTAATTATAATATTATTTCGTGTTTTTATAACATTATTTACTCTTCCGCAAAGTATTATTTACACTTCTGTTGTACCAGAAATTATAGATGGATGTTTCGTAATAAATTATGGTCTGACAATGATGTTGCTTGAAGATAAATTGAAATCTTTAAATAGTTCATTATCACGGTTTGTTTATAAAAAAAATATCGGTAATTTAGTGAATGTTCATCCAGCTATTCATACACGATTGATCAGTGAAGATTTTATTTTTAATCAGTTAATTATTATTAAAAAAGCTCGAAATATTATTAATGACATTGCCAATGATATAGCTAATTTTTATTCATTGATTATGTTTTTTATTGTTACTTATTATTTATCATCGTTATTAAATTCTTTGCATGTATATTTTTTACGATCATTATGGGGTAAACATGAATATGGTTGGGAGTTTTATAATCTTATTTTGTGGACTGTCATTGTCTTGTATCCATTGATATTTATCAGCGTTAGTATTCAACGTCTTGAAAATCAGGTATTTTTATATTACACAAATAAAAAATACAAAGTTTAATGTTATCTAAATGTCAAATGAACATTTGAAAAGTTAGTTTTTCAAATGCTAATTTTTTAATCAAGTTTAAATAATATTTTGTTTACCAATTATTGAATTCTTGAAAATTTCAGATTTTTCCAATATTTTTATTTTAACATTTATAAATATAAACATCAAATTTTTTAAAGTGATTCGATTGATATTTAAAAATTTATATTTTATATTTTCCATTGTAATTTTTAAGTGTATTTATAATTTTTTTATTGGAATTTCTATTTTTTCAATCATTCTAGATGCGTAGAACTTCTGCTATTATTGTTGATATCAAGTCTAAATATTTTACAGAAAGTCAAACAACAGAGGTATATCTAAAATTTAATGATAAATAAAAAAACTCTTTCCTTGTTGAATATTGAATGCTGAATTGATTTTTTATTTTCAGCTAAAAATTTTTGCATTGCAGTTACAATTTAAAACAAAAGAATTTTTAGTTCTTCGATTATTTCCATTAAATTGTAAACTATTAAAAATGGTTCGTACACGAATTTATAGTTATTTAATTTCAAGTAACTTCAATGCTTCAATTTTATTTTTTCACTTTTCAGATGTTCAGTTCAATTGCAACCTATATATTTGTGCTTATACAACTCGGATATGATACACGTGTAAAAAGTACTGTTTAAAAAACGAAACAAATATTATATTTATAAAAACAATTAACAAATGTTTTCGTGTCATCCTCACATTTTCTATATTAAAAAAAAAAAAAATAATACTAGCAATGACATAACACATGGGCACGTATAATTTTTTTTTACGATTTACAAATAGAAAAAATAATAAACAAAACAAACTGACTTTTCCTTATCAGTTTATACGATCAAAAAATTTTATTCTCAATATTAATATAAAATAATTTTAAAAAATGACATTTGTTTTTGTTTTTTCATTAAAAAAATTGCCTAGCAACTAGCAACTTGCCACTCTTTCTTTGTTTTGTAGAAATGTAAAAAATAGGTGTCAGTTTTTATCGAACAATAGAATAAGATTGTTGAATTCAAAAAAAAAAAAAATTATGGCGTTACATAAGAGTAGAATAATTATCGAGTTAATTATTGATCATTTAATGATCAATTTATACACATTTGAAGATTCAATAAATGTGTTATCGTTTGTCGTGGCATTTAATGCACTCTGGAAACAACTTGATATTGCAAATTTTAAATTTGCTTCTTTTGCTGATTGGTCAGTTATTGTGACATTTGGCTTGACTGAAATAATAAATGGATGTTGTATGATCAACTTGGCCGGTGTTTTATTTATGCTGGAAAAAAGATGTGCATACATGAATGAAATACTGGAAATACTTGCAAATTATAATCATATTACTGAGTCTTTAGAATTTTCTGATACAACAACAAGATGTAAATTTATTATTTACTATATCAACATGATAAGAATATACAGAAATGAGATTTATGAAATGTCATGTGAAATTGCTAATTATTATTCAATACCAATATTATTGATTTTAGTACATTATTGCTTTTCATTGATTAACAATTGCTATGATATTGTTTTAAAAATATTGGCATTCGATGTAAAACTAGTTGAAGTAATCAGTGATTTTGTTTGGCTTACAATACTTGTATTTCCAGTTATATTGATGTGTTATCGAGTTCGGGGTTTAATTGATCAGGTGAGAATTAAATTTAACAAGTGAAATTTCTTCAAAAATTATCATTTGAATATAATCAATAAGATATTGAAAATTTTAATTATGATATTTGATAGATACATAAAAAAATAGTAAGAATTGTTTCTTGAAAAATAAAATAAATTCAAGTCTGACAGATTTTTTGTATAGATACTTATTTAATAATAATTATTTAAATAATTTTTTTTTTTTTTTTAAATTAGATGGATTCAACTGCCCTAGTTGTATTTGATGTGATTGATAAATATTCATTGGATAAAGAAATTAAATCTGAAGTTGGTATCATCATCAATTTATTAAAATAAAATTATCAATAATTAATTTATATAGTTTCTTTTTTTCAACAGTTGCTAGAATTTGGCTATGAATTACTCCAAAGAAAAGTTGAATTCACAGGATTTGGGATGTTTTCGTTGGATTGTACACTTTTACATTCGGTAAGTTTAATAATTTTTTTATAAATTTCAATCAATTGTGTCTCTGAATAATATATACAATTTTATTTTTTTCTTTTTCCATCTAGATACTCGTAATGATAGTTACGTACATGGTCATCCTCTTACAATTTAATGGTAGCTCTGCATAATAGCTTAGAAAAAAAAACAAAAGTATAAAAGTAAACGGTAGCTCTCACGCTTGTGTGAACATTTATATAGGGGAAAGCGGGGCACAATGGAACGGCGGGGCACAATGGAACACCCAAAAAAATATTTTGACTCATATTTTTTTTCATTTTTTCATCACTCTTCGATTAAAAAAGCCGGAAGAAAATAGATGCAATAAAAAAAAAATTTTTTTGAAAATTTTTTGAACATTTTTTTTAAGAACAAAGAAAATTATTTTTTATATGTTTTTTTTTGTTCGTCGAGAAAAATAGTGATAAATTAATTTAAAAGCAATTGTTCGTAATTATACATGAAGAGAAATAAAAAAAAATTAATTTTTGTGATTAATATCACATTTTATTAAACAACAATAAATAAATTTTTAATAATAATTTTTTTTTTTAATTTTTAAAAATTATTTATGTTTTTTTTATTAATAAGGGAGAAAAACTAATCGGAAAATACTATTGTCATACATCGATTTATTTTTTTTCCTTAAGTGTTCCATTTTGCCCCGCTTTCCCCTATATATTTTATCTTTCAAAATGGTGAAATTTATGAAATGACATAACTGTCGACAATAATATTACGTTCGACACCAACTTTAGTTGAGCTTGAGCTTGACCCTTTTGAGCATCATAAAAAGTTAACAAATACATAAATATACAAATCATGTTTAAAAGCATTTTACAAAGCCTCGTAAAGTGAAAAAAATATATAATAAAATAAAACACTCTATTGAACGTTATTGATTATTTTAAAGCAACATAAAAATAATTATCAGTTAAAATTAAAATTATTAAATCTATGTTTGTCCGATAATCAATGAAAATTAATATATTATATGAAAACGCAATAGAAATAAAGTCGCGAAGTTGTTGTTGCACATGCGTTTATGTGTATATTTATTGATAATCGTTTTTCTGTTACAAGCATTAAAACTTTAGAAGATATGAAGTTTTTTTTTCTACTAGCTTTACATTAGTAATTAAGTTTAATTAAAGTACTACTCGTATTAATTTGACTTGAACTATCAACCAGAGTGGTCAATAAATCATTCAACAATTTTCATATATGAGCAGAAACGCCAATTCGAGACATCGGTTTGGATAAACCATCCTCAGAACTTCTTGAAATTTTGGATGGATTTGAAATCGAGGACTATAATCTGTCAAAATTTCAAGAAGTTCTGAGGATGGGTTATCCAAACCGACGTCTCGAATTGGCGTTTCTGCTCATATATATTTAAGAGTTTTTGAATAGTGTTTTTATTGTATTGATCAACTGAAAAATATATCCTCAAATTTTATGTTCATTAAAGTCTCTTAAAAATATTTATTTAATTAAAAAATTACTTTTTATTTGTTATTTTACATATAAACTAAAGTATTGCAGTATTTTTGAAATTTTGTGTTTTTATTCAAATAAAATTTAATTTGTAAAAAATTATACATACACTGAGAAAAAAAACTTCTAAAATACAGAACTTTGACAGAGCTTTTACATAAATAAATATAAGAGAAAAAAAAAATTTTGTTAACAATCATTTTTTTGATTGTTTTTTATTACTATTCGAACTTTGTTGGTTGAATTTTTTTTTTTTTGTATCAGAAAATTTTAACCTGATAAGTGACTTGAACTCCTGACACTAACAAACGCTACCTAAATCTACCTATTCTAATTCCGACGCTTTACCGACTTAAGGAGGTTATGCACAAATTCATTGCGGGTGTTGCGGGGCGCTTCTGACGTCACAGACAAAACTGAAATCCGACTACACTGTAAAAAAATAAAGTGAAAAGCGCCTGCGCCCCATATACAATATATGGGATTGCGGGTATGTGTGTGTGTTTGAACATGCCATACGTTGCCACATCTAATTTTTGTAAAGTTTATAATTAATTACTCATTAATTGACCGATCAACATATGAAAATTTTTCGCGCAATTAATAAAACTCGGTTTCTAGTATATGTGTGATTTTTTTCAAGACTTTTTCATCATTTTTTCTATCCGAAAAAAATGGTTGAAATCTCCATAAGAGCCAATGTTAAATATTATTTTCAATAATTAATTACAAAAAATTTAACCGATCAACATAAGAAAATAATTATACCGTTGTATTCAGAATGAAAAGATCTACTTGTGTACAAAATTTCAGAACATTCTCATTATATTATTTAAAAAAAGAGTAATTTGTGCATAACCTCCTTAACCATAGCAGCAACAATTAGAGGTAAGAAAAATTTGTTTTACTTGAATTTACATTTTAATCATGGCAATCCAAGAATCAACCGACACTCGGCCGATATATAAATTTTATTTGTTTCATTAACCCCGGAATATATTTTAATAATTTATAAAAAAAAAATTTTTTTTCTTGAAATTTTCGTTATGTAAGAAAAAAATGAGTAGCTGTTATACACATGTATATATAATTGAATAAAAAAATTTCAATATTAAATATTAAAATATACATAACAGCAGCTCTTAATATATATTCACATATGTCGAAAGAATAAAAAATAATCAATTTTGGTGACCCAAAGAACAATCGACACTCGGCCGACAAATGGCTCTGGAATGTTCACTAAGTTTTTGCCGGTGTCAGGCTTGTATTCCAGGCTTGTTTCCCAGGCTTGTACCATGCCTCATTTCTAAGCTTGTATCAAGCTTCACTACCCGGCTTGTGTCAAGCCTGGGTGAGCCCTGAAATGTTCACTAAGTTTTTGCCGGTGTCAGGCTTGTATCTCAAGCTTGTTTCCTAGGCCTGGCACAAGCCTGTGTCTCAGGCTTGACACAGGCTTGCAAAAAAAAAATAAAAAATAATATAAATAAACTATTATTGTTAGTTTATATTTATAAAATTATTTATTTTTTTATTGGCCGCCCAATAATTAACCAAGACTTGGCCCATGAATGGTTAATCAATGGTTGGCCAGCCCTTAACGAGCCAAGCTTTGGCTCAATCATTTGTTTCCAGTCTTGGCCGCCCAATAATGAACCAAGACTTGACCGATAAATGGCTTGACAAGAGCTGGCCAGCCCTGAATGAGCCAAGCCTTGGATTAATCATCTGTTTCGAGTCTTGGCCACCCAATAATTTACCAAGACTCGGCCGATAAATGGCTTGATAAGAGCTGACCAATAGTCGGCCAAGCATTGGAATACAAGCCTTGGTAAGCAAATAACCAGCCATGAGTCAGCCGAGCCTTGGCCCATGGATGGCGCACGATTGGCTGCCAAGCATTGGATGCCATTATTGGGACAAGACTTGGCCGTGTTGTGAGTCTTGGTAATTCCTACCCGGGGCAGTTTAAATTGGAAAAATACAGCATTCTATGTACGGAATTGAGTTATTCAGACAAATTTGAACAGCTATTATTGGTCGTTGAGAGAAAAAACAACTTATTCGAAATATTCTAACAGTTGTCAATTAAAAATGTTTAAATTACACCTAAGAAAGATAACCCTAGCGGATGCGTCGACACCTATTCGATCGGGATTTGACTCTCAAATGTAGCACTCAGTCGACAGCGATCGAAACGGAAAAAATGCAAATTTATCATTAATAAAGTCCATTATACTGTTTAAACAATTTAAAACAATGAAAAATGAATAAATTAGACAGCTCTCAATTCGGTGTCGAAAGCCTGTCGATTTAGTGACAAAATATCTCGGTAATAATGACCGAGTCAATTACCGATGAATGGTCTGAGGCTCGACAGCTTTCTGACTCCAGTAGAAATGCGAATCATATCAATCTAACCTCTCTACCGTGTATAATTTAATCTCTTATTTGATATTAAATACATATTCTAGTCAAGGTTTCAGTCAGTTTAAGTTATTCTCATTATAATTTCATATTTATTTCATATTTTTCCAACTCATTTTGAGTATCCGGTGCTCGTGAATTACGTTTTATATATGCTGTCGAATGGCTGTCAAATCGCTGTCGACTGAGTGCTACATTGGAGAGTCAAGCCATCCGCTAGGGAAATCTGCGATTTTGCTAACCCGGGTAGGGGTTGTTAAGCTAAGACTCACAACACGGTCAAGTTTTTTTTATAAATTATTAAAATATATTCCGGGGTTAATGAAACAAATAAAATTTATATCGGTAACGCTATTGGCACTCAATACGGGGGAATTTACGGGGACATTTATACAGGTTACGAGAAAATTTACGGTAAATATAGCCACCATTGTGTGTGTAGGACTGATTACATTGTGTGTGAAACCCGTAAATGTCCCCGTATTTCCCGTAAATTTCCCCGTATGAGTGCCAATAACGATTTCCAATTTATATATCGGCCGAGTGTCGGTTGATTCTTGGATTGCCATGATTCAAATGTAAATTCAAGTAGAACAAATTTTTCTTACCTCTAATTGTTGCTGCTATGGTTAAGTAAGTAAGGCTCTGGAGTTTCAACTAGAAGATACCGTGTTCAAGTACTGGTGATGTCAAGTATTAATGGTGTAGCTTTTTCAGTCAAATAAGTTATTAATTATTTCAATAAAAAAATTGAATTGTTTAAACAATTAAAAAATTTTTTTTTTTTATAAAATTATTAAATTTTTGGAAGTCTTGGCCGAGTATTGGCAACCAATGCTTGGCCCAGTATTGGTAGCCAAGCTTAAATTGGTGTCAATCCCCAAGCCTGATGCAAGCACTGACCAAGACTGGCAGCCAAAACTTGGCAACATTTTGCCAGGCTTGGCCCAATGCTTCACCATGTTGTTTTCTCCTTCACGGAAACGTATTTAAATATAGAGGCTTGAAACTTGGTTCTTTTTTGTATGTTTCTGGATGCTTTTTAGATACACTGGTGAAAATGATTTCTCTGATTTTCTTTGATTTCCTCCGATTTTCTCCGATTTTTAAAAATCGAGGTAATTTGGAAAAAATCAGAGAAATGCGGAGAAATATCGGAGAAATATCGGAGAAAAACGGAAAAATATCGGGGAGACTTAAACTTCATATGCTCGAGTTTGTTCGGCACTAAAAGCTCTTTCAGCTTTCGCAGCTTGTTCGAACATTTGAGAAGCATTTCTGAGAATTATTGGTACGGTGTCAGAATATGTATAGACGCGTTGTCTTCTCTTTTTTCTTCCATCTTGAGCGCAAGGCTGTGTTTGAAGTTCACATATATTGCATCCGAATGTTCCATTGTGGCTTAACATATTTAAAATGTCAGCTCTTGCAGGAGCATCAGCTGTTATCATTGGCACCGTTATTTTAGAGTTGTGAACAAGTTTGGACTCAGGATGTATCCAGTTAACTCCATTTTTATAACATTCAATAAATTTTTCTGAAAAAGGACGAAGAAACGTGTTCATTAACGGCTTTTTAGCATCATCAAACCATAAACCGATTGTTATGAGAAAATTTTGTCTCAGATTTGGTGGCAATTCAGTTATTGTACATAATAGAGGCCAGCAATGAGTTTTTGCACTTTTAACTAAAGTCAAACCGTCAGTGTTTAACGTTAACGTTAAATCATACGTTTGACGGTCATCTCGTAAGTTTACTCTCTCGTATTACCGTCATTTCTAATATCAAGAGGTTTTAGTTTCGCTGCCAGATTACGGTGTTCAAATAAAAATTTAAGCTGTTCAGCTACATCCAGCTCATGGAAACAACCAGTATTCTGTATTTTATCACACGAGGCACAAAAACTTTTTTTACTGCAAGACTCATTATATTTTCTACAAACTTTGCAATAATAATGTTTTCTCACAGTACCCGTTAGTGATACTTTTTCAACGAATTTAAATAACTTGAATAATGTTTTTGGTAAATAATTTGGATTTGGAATATACTTCTGAATATATTTCAAAATACTTTTCAATGCTGCTTTGCTAATTTGATGTTTAATGTATATATTTAATAGATCATAAGTAGCTTCAAGGACAGTTAAATCACTGCCATTATAAAGAAGGTTGTAATCATCTGGCATCGCATCATTATCATCGTCATCGTCATCATCATCATCATCATTTTCACTATCACTAGCACTAGAATCATTACTATTGAATGAAAAACTGTTTTCACCCTGGCAGAACTGGCGTGATCGCTTTTGTCGCCAAAGCCAGAGCAAAACCAGAGCAAAGCCAGAAATAATAAAAACAGAATATTAACGATATCAAACGTAAATTTGGGCTTTACATGGATATATTATTTAAATTAACTTATAATTGAACTTATTTTTAGCAATAATATTGATGTCAAGAGATAAATATAAGTATAACAAGTAATGTAAAAATTGACAGATTTTGACGTTTTGAGGTTGACTTGAATCGGCTAAACACAAAAATCCCTAGCGTGAAGCAATAGCAAATCCAGACCTTTTCCAGAGTAAAGCCAGACTTGTAAAAAAGACATTTATTTATAACAATAGGACTAACGATTAATAAACAATATTAAATTAATAAATTTTAATGACTTTTAGAGACTTTTTTATTGTTAAAATTAATTTTTCGCGTGAAAAAAAAAAAAAAAGCAATCAATTCTATTTCTGGTTCCATAATGAATCCAGAACAAAATTCTTGATCTTTATCACTTGTCATGCTGGTTTTATTACTAAACGAGTCGTCTTTCGTACTCCAATCTTCAAGAATATTTTCCATTGACTTTTCCTCATTTCCATTCATGTGATTGGTATCCAAAAAATTAATATCGGTAGTTGTATTGTCTCTTTTATTTTTGTTTATCCGTCTAAGCCATGTTTGGTATGATACCTACAAATTGAAAAACGAGAACATTCGGTCACGAAAAAAAACTTATACCCTAATTATCACCTCAAATAATTTTGCAATACCTATATGAAAATTGAGCTTACCTTAACTGTTTTATTGTTAATCCAAGCTCGGTATTTTTTTTTAAATATCACATTTTTTTTAAGTTTTAAGTACTGTTCCGACATTGTGTTTTAAGCTTTTATTTTAACTTGTCGAGACTGTTTCTTTTCAGTCCAAATAAATAATAAATAAAAAAATTAACTTGTCAACATATAAAATTCGATTAGTATTAAATTTAATTAATATTAAATAAAGATATAATTTTTTTGATAATATCAGTTGGTCACATACATGCTTTTATGCGCCAACTATGCAATGGCGATTGGGCTATAGGGTTCTGAGCTATTCACCATGGCATCTGGTGGCCGAATCGTAAACTATTTCTGAATGGTCGGAATCATAACAATAATATAACACATACAGGACATACCAACACATGCAAATAGTGGAGTGGTGTGAGTCGTAGTCAAGTGTCAAAATACGTATGCAGATTTAATATTATAATAATGATTATAGATAACAATAAATAAATTGATAATTAAAAAATGAATGTCGGAGCTGGTATTTTTTCAGAGCGTATAAAAAAAAACTAAATATATATGTTTAGTAGAGAATTCTATCAATCTTACTGGAAAAAAATTTTAATTGAATATTTCATATATTTTTAAAGCCCAATAAATGCCTAATCAGAAACAAAAACTTGGAAACAGTAAACCGTCTGTTATTGTAGAAAAAATTTATTAAAAATGATCCATAATAATATGATAAAAATATAAGACTCAAATAACACTGTATTTATCATTCAAATAGAGCGCCAAAAACCATTTGGAATGCGCCATATTGGCACACGGACACGGTGAGTGTGTGTAGGTGCTACTAAACCCCGCCCATAGGTCAGATCCAAGAAGACTAGAAATACAGGAGGACGAACTTGCCTCAAAAAACCGTTCCGCTATGTGATCGCCGCATAATTGAGGGGCGCTAGTAGTACCACGGTAACGTGCGCGACTTGTATCGCTTTTTTTTTACAATGCGCACAATACAAACATACTCTGACAAACATCATGTGTATAATGCTCTATTAGTGTTTGTCAGAGTATGTTTGTATTGTGCGCATATAAAAACGATAAATCGCGCACGTTACCGTGGTACTACTGCGCCCTCAATATGCGGCAGGGCGGTTACATACAGGCGAGATAGGGAGTAAGTCCTCCTGTATTTCTAGTCTTCTTGGTCAGATCCCTATATGGCAGTAAAATAGCTTGGAAAGTAAAATAACGAAACACTTTGAAAGGTTTAAAAGTATGTTACATGGCGTATGAAACTGGAGATGCAGTATTTGGTTACTTTTGATAATAGTTCTAAGTTTCACCGCTACAGGAAGATGTTTTATACAAATTGTGGCGGTCCTCGAGCCCACACTTACGCCTCTACTGGCTAACTTCGAAAATCATTTATATTTTTTATCATTTAGCTAACTTTCTAATAAATAATATTTAGTGTTCAATAAAATGGCAAAAACTCAACATCTTAAAATTTGTCTCGTTATTTAATTAACCCAATTTATAATAATTATTAATTAATTAACAATAAGTAAATTGACAATCATTTACCATCATATACACCATA
Organism: Aphidius gifuensis; assembly: GCF_014905175.1. NCBI lineage: Eukaryota > Metazoa > Arthropoda > Insecta > Hymenoptera > Braconidae > Aphidius > Aphidius gifuensis. The sequence goes on from NC_057789.1 coordinate 22,337,308, forward strand.
AAATATGGATCATAATAAAATACGCGGATCATGCGCACTTGTGAGGTAAACACCATAATACCCCACAAATTGGTGACCCCGAAACGTGAAAAAGAATAGGGTGTAACTGATTTTTTTCACCGATAAAGTAGAAGCCTCAGTTACTATGGGATCAACGAGGATTTCTCACCATCCTCCTCTCTTACCGCCAGGAGGGAGCCAGCTGGTGTATAACGGCAACCAACGGACCGTGGGGTAGTTTCAGGAGCAATGGCCGCCAACGGCCATTTCGGTAGCGACTAGTTCAGTAAGAAATGGTAGAGGGGCGCGGTCCACCATATTAGTTCCAAAACGTCACTCTGGCACCATTACTAAAATGTATATGATTTTTAGTATTGGCCGGGAGCGTAATGACCTCACCCCGCGGCGGCGGTTATTACCGTGAACATTAACTTTGGTTTAACTCACTCGCACAACCTAAGTCAATACGAGAACGAGGATATTCGTACCTCACAGGCTTCACCGAATATCCTCCTATTGCCTACTCACTCTAGTGCACCAAGTAGTCGAACATAAAGTCCATCCGCAGCCACGCTGGTCTTACGCCGGACCACTCTATGCATTTGGCTACTCGATTATAGGTTACCCTGACAGTAAGTAACCACACTAGAGCGAGAGAGCGAGTGATATACAACGTCCTACCTATACAGCATAGCGACATCGTAAATCACCCCCGAGAGCATGCACCACGCATCGGGAGCTTGGTTGGACTCATCAGTGACATCAACTAGTTCCAGCCTAGGACCCAGTCGACGTCATCGTCTAAGTCGGCTAACTCCACCAAGGAGTCATGCCAGCTTCACCAATGATATTAACTAGCTCCTCCATAGGAACATGTCGACATCACCAAGTCACCAGCCAACTCCACCAAGGAGTCGGCTAGCTTCATCGGAAGCCAACCACGGACTGTCACCAGTCCCGGTGCCATCAGCCAGCTCCGAGAGCCGGCCGACGACTGGCAGTGAGATGCCAGCGATCACCAGTTTTATGGACTCTCTATCCCCACTCCCGTTTGACCCACTCCATACGACCATCTGTGCGCACACCTCGATGCGACTCTCCGGTGGGAGTGTCGAAGTAGGGGATACGAATCTGTCGTAGCCAGGGTAGGAATCCGGATTATCCACTCGTGGTGGATGTCTACCAAGTCAACACTGACATTCAGGCGAAATTGGATGTCACTACCGAGGCCACTCACAAACCGGTGGTATTAATTAGCGTCTTAGTCGATAAAACCCCTCAGACCAGACCTCTAATTATTTTCGGGAGCGCGAGATCTGCCAAATCTCGTTACAAGGGTTAACTACAAATTAGTTACCCAACAAAGAAAAGAAAAATAGGCATGACAAAAACCGCGTGGTGCTTGCCCACATGGCAACACAAAGAAAAAAAAATAAAAACTATCAATGATCCATACCAAGTGCACGGCAACAAAATTTTAAAACATATGCCAGAACAACAAGTGCAACAATAATGGTAGACAAAGGCTCATCATCACAGCCCACGTAATCACATGGTTACATCATGGTGTCTCAACGAAGTGAACCAACATCAAGAATAGCTTGCCAAGAAACATCACAATCAACAAATCAAACAATACATACATAATTACAACATCATTCAATAACATAAATTTTGGCCAAACAATAATCATCAAGACAAAGACAAGCATCTCAATATACATTGTTTCAACACGTGAAATATCAAGCAAATCATCAGCAAATAATTCAACAACAAACAAAGAGTTCACGACACCAACAACAAAAAAAATTAATATTACAACAAAAATACCAAGTTTAACATCAACAATATAACAAATGGTATAACGATCAAACAAGTCAGATGTGAAATAGCAACAAGCTATCACAACAACAGCAACAATTAAATCCATCTGACAAACAACACCATCAAACAAATATATTATTAAAATTATACAACAAAAAAACAATGAAACTGGACCGCAAATTTAAATGTTAAAAATGCAATACCAGTCTTCATCTGTTATAACTCAACTTCAACACAATGGATCAGCATTTCAAGAAGCCCTCATGGACAAACAATGTCAACCACTGCTTCACTTGGAACAGCATCCAGGATCAGCACTTCAGGAAGCATGGAACGACAAACAATGTCAACCACTCGCTTCACCTGGAGCAGTATCCAACAACACACCAAACGACAACAGCACACACAACACGTACAACTAGTACAGCATGTTGTAACGTTGTCAACAAACTACAACATACTGAAACTCGTACAACTAGTACAACACGTTTCAATGTTTTTTAACAAGCAACAACAACAAACAAGTAATACCAGTACATTGTTTAATCGTTGTTTGCAACATCAATCAACATCATCAACTCATCTGCAACAGTACAAAATCACAAGTCATAGACTCCAGAGATTTTGTTAAAGCATACATGAGTCAACAACAAAACATCATCAACAATTACAACAAACACAAGTCATCAGTAACAAGGCTCATTCAATATTTTTAAGAGCACATGTTACATCTGATACATCAGGACAAGACAACATCCAGAGTAACACACAGAAGAAGAACATCATCCCTGATCAACATACCTGGGGTGCTATTCTTGGTCCCGTATTGCGGGAGTCATTGCGGGTCCCGCAATAACGATTCGCCGACAAGAAATGTTAGTCGCGATAGAAAAATATGAAGGCGCTTGTTGTTGCTTTCATGTGAAGCTGCCATAGTCGTATGCAAATGCAAAAATAAAGTCGAATTCACATGAAAGCAACAACAAGCGCCTTCATATTTTTCTATCGCGACTAACATTTCTTGTCGGCGAATCGTTATTGCGGGACCCGCAATAACTCCCGCAATACGGGACCAAGAATAGCACCCCTGGATAATCAACAACGTAAAATCAATTTCATTCAAGTCAATTATTCAATATTTTGTACTCATTCACACAATTAAATTCAATAGTTTTTTTATCAGATATATATAAAAAAAAAAAAAAAAAACATTACCAAATACAAAACTAATAATTTTCTAGGAGGAGAGTACTGTGGCGGTCCTCGAGCCCACACTTACGCCTCTACTGGCTAACTTCGAAAATCATTTATATTTTTTATCATTTAGCTAACTTTCTAATAAATAATATTGAGTGTTCAATAAAATGGCAAAAACTCAACATCTTAAAATTTGTCTCGTTATTTAATTAACCCAATTTATAATAATTATTAATTAATTAACAATAAGTAAATTGACACTCATTTACCATCATATACACCATAAAATATGGATCATAATAAAATACGCGGATCATGCGCACTTGTGAGGTAAACACCATAATACCCCACAAAATGGATATAACTGAGGATGTTTAAAACATAGTTTAAAACATTATGTTTTATACATGCCCATCTCTGCATGTAGCCATGCCGCTTTAAGCGTGTTTGACGCTGATTGTAAATGCGATCTATCGTTTACAAAAACAAATGATCGTCGAACCGAGTTCTTTGTTCCGTCTCACATAGTTAAATTTATATGAAAAAGACTATTTTTTTATTTGTTGATTAATAAAATCATTGGTTGCTAAAAGCTGTTTGATCGAGTACAGTTATATTTTGAGTTTAATAATGACATATAAAAGTATTGTCACATAAATAAAACGTCAATAGGTTATTTAACTGTGTAAAAAAAGGGTGTATCAAATTAGTTCCCAACCAGGTGATGCCAGCAAGTGAGTTAAATCTAATCCTTTGATTGTAAATTGATCTCTTGAAGTCTTTTTTTTCACAGATGATGAACATTTGAATAATTTTTTTTTCTAGTTGACAAAATGAAAGAAAAAAAGAAGAAAAGATTCTCTGAAAAATTAATGCTAAACACTAAGAGAGTAAGAATTCACAGGAAGCTATACTCACCACTAGTGCAACTAGTTAGATCGAAAATAAAAAAAAAAACAAGATCATTGCAACATAAAGCCCGGCAAAAGAAAAAAACAATTCATCAAAACAATGTTAGTGGCAGTGAAACATATGAAATGAATGATCACATGATATCACATGTTGAAAATGATCAGCAGTTATTTGGACCGCATTATCATGCTGATGAGGTTGAAACAAAGCAGAATTCAATTTCTGTTCCATTCAATATCTTCAACTTCACTAATATATTGACATAATTTACAGATGAGACTCTTGAAAAATAATATTTTCTGTACAAAATCTATTCTGGACGAAATTTCTTCACGTTGTTCGACTGGGACGGCTGTTGCTCGACTTCTTATGGCTGGGATTTTTAATCCAAAAAATATCCTTGATTGCTCGTTAACTGGACGAAGAATCATGAACCTAGGCATTGAAAAACGAAAGAAATAGATAGAAAATATCCACAGTACTGCAAGAAATACAATAATTGGTAACTGACTTTTTATTTACTAACATCATAATTCCACCAATATACATAAATATAAAATTTATATGACTATTTCAAATTTACATAATTATTTTGGTTTATATCCTTATTTTGAAAATTTAATATTTTAAATTATTTTTTAGAAGTTGCCATGGCATATGCTAAGAACAAAAATTGGCCATCACAAGATAAGCTTATAACCGAGCCATGACAAGAAAAGTTGGAGAAATGAAGCGTGAATATAAGCGACAACACCCCTGGTGAAAATATTTCTCCGAATTTTTCCGAATTTCTCCGTGATTACTCCGAATTTCTCTGCGGTTACTCCGAATTTCTCGGCGATTACTCCGAATTTCTCCCAAATTGACCCACGCGGAGAAATGAGTGGAAAAATTCTCTCCTCGTCGTTGATTTCGGAAGAATTTCCCCGCGGTAAAATTATTTTTTTCACATGTTTCTCCGCGTGTGTTTTTTTTCGCGGAGAAATATTTCCGAATGTTCCCTTACCCAAGTTGATTCGGAGAAACGAAAGAAAAATTTCTTCTCTTCGTTGATTTTAGAAAAAATTTCTCAGCAGTAAAATTATTTTTTCACACGGTTGGAGAAATGGCGGACGAATCTCCCCACCCTTTCTCCAACTTTCTCCACCATTTGTTCAATTTTTTTCCAACTTTTTCAATTTTCAATTATTTAAAAAAAGAATGACTAATTATTAATTGTTACATAACGCAAAGCATAATGATGTTTATTTTTTTTGAAAAAAATGAAAATTCGAAGACACTTTTTTTCAAAAAAGTTGATATACCTGAGGTACTTGGTCTACAAAACTCCCGTGATCGTTTCATCAAATTGATGAATGTGGGAAAATAAGTGGAAAAATTTCTCCTCGTCGTTGATTTCGGAAGAATTTCTCTGTGATAATTTTTTTTTTTTCACACGTTTCTCCGCGTACTCTTATCGCGGAAAAATATTTCCGAACGTTTCTCCGCCCAAATCGATTCGGAGAAAATTCGTAAAAAATTTCTCCGCGGTAAATTTTTTTTTTCACATGTTTCTCCGCGTATTCTCATCGTGGAAAAATATTTCCGAACGTTTCTCCACCCAAGTCGATTCGGAGAAAATTCGGAAAAAAATTTTGATACCTTTCTCCACTCATTTCTCCGCATGGGTCAATTTGGGAGAAATTCGGAGTAATCACGGACAAATTCGGAGTAAATGCGGCGAAATTCGGAGTAATTGCGGAGAAATTCAGGAGAAATCGCGGAGAAATATTTTCACCAGGGACAATATTGAATGAATTTGCTAACTGGCATTGGCATTTGTATTTTCATACAATACATATTTTTCTCGTAAAATGAATCAATATCCAAACCAACAAATAGAAAGTTTTTTACAAATAATTTTATTTTTATTGAGATCAATTTTATATTGGTAAATAAATTATGACTTGTAACGAGATGGAGCTGGCATAACCCAAATTTGTGCTACTGGATCTTTTACTGCGCACATGGATCCGATGACGCTCGAACTTGTACGAGCGCCATCGGAGTAAAATTGAGAATCTACGGAAACACCAATGCTCCGTCTCTTCGGTCACTGGCCTCGGCACATACCACTTGCAAAAAGTTAAACGCAAAGAGAGTTCAAGTTAATATTGAAATTAGAATAATAAATTTCAAATATTATATTCATAACGTGCAAAACAGTATTTATTCAATTAGAATAATATTGTCAATAATACACACAAGCAAAGTGTTAATATAAAAAACAATAATTAATATAATTCAGAGTTTCCCAATATCACCTGGTGCACATGGTGAAGCTATTGGTGAACCACATCATACATATTAATTATCAAACATCAATGAATTGTTTAATCAATAATCTTGAGAGCTGGAACAATATCACCAACTGGTCTTTATTGCTGATTGATCAACAACAATAAACGAATAATACAGTCAATTGGCTTTTGGGGAGCCGTGAAGGCAACCTGGTGGCATCATCGGCTTGGCGTTGCATCAGCCAACTCATATACGGCGTCACTTGGGGAATCACCAGCAACGTCATCAACAATATCAACTTGTATCTGTATGTGTGTGATTAGTATGAAAGTATGAATGTGAAATTGCGATATATCAGTGATAACATTGAAGTATACTGGTATTAAACTTTCTTGGTGGGTTAAATATCCCGCCAATATCCCGCCACAATAGATGGTAACCGCCAAAGCTTTCTTGGTGGGTTACATATCCCGCCACAATATATTGTAACCGCCAATGCTTTCTTGGTGGGTTACATATCCTGCCAATATCCCGCCACAATATATTGTAACCGCCAATGTTTTCTTGGTGGGTTACATATTCCGCCAAATATCCCGTAATTGACTTATTTATCCCGCCACAATATATTGTAACCGCTAATGCTTCCTTGGTGGGTTACATATCCCGCCAATATCCAGCCACAATATATTATAACCGCCAATGCTTTCTTGGTGGGATACATATTTCGCCACAATATTTTGTAACCGCCAATGCTTTCTTGGTGGGTTACTAATCCCGCCAATATCCCGCCACAATATATGGTAACCGCCAATGCTTTCTTGAATGGTTTCATATCCCGCCAATATTACGCCACAACATATTGTAACCACCATTGATTTCTTGGTAGGTTATACATCCTACCAATATCCCGCAACAATATATTGTAACCGCCAATGCTTTCTTGGTCGGTTACATATCCCGCCAATATCACGCCACAATATATTGTAACCGCCAATGCTTTCTTGGTGGGTTACATATCCCGCCACAATATATAGTAACCGTCCATGCTTTTTTGGTGGGTTACATATCCCGCCACAATATATTGTAACCGCCAATGCTTTCTTGGTGAGTTACATATCCCGCCAATATCTTGCCACAATATATGGTAACCGCCAATGCTTTCTTGGTAGGTTTCATATCCCGCCAATATCCTGCCACAATATATGGTAACTGCCAATGCTTTCTTGGTGGGTTACATATCCCGCCAATATCCCGCCACAACATATTGTAACCACTATTGATTTCTTAGTAGGTTATATACATCCTACTAATATCACGCCACAATATATTGTAACCGCCTATGGTTTCTTGGTGGGTTATTAGCGGGTTATAAGTAGATCCCGCAAATATCGCGTCTCAAAATATTGTATCCGCTAATGATTCTTGGTGGGTTATTAGCGGGTTATATATCTTGCCAGCCCAGAAAATATCATACAATACGTTCAGCACCAAGTGCCAAAGTAATCGTTGAAGGTTTTTTGTTTAAATTTAATCGCAGCTATACTGTTCAATCAATTGTAATAAAATTAATTTTCTACTATATTTACATCTTAAACAAATTGTCGTACACTAAGGCACAACACTACAACTTTTTTTTTTAACAAGATAATGTATAAAAAAAATCTACGTTGATGCTACGGATTATTAGGGGCTTTCTTTCACGGCGGACGACCGCCAGAAATACCAGATACCACCTCCACTGCTTACAGTCTGTATATGTGTGAGTGTTACAGTGGCGCATATATAGAAGTATTTAAGAATGGTGAGCAGTGGAGGTGGTATTTCTGGTCATCGTCCGCCGTGGAAGGAAACCTCTAAAAACTATGTAACAAGCGGTGATCAGAAAGGCTTTGGATTATAAATGTGTGAGTGAACTTGACAATTTTTTTTTTCCGATAAAGCAGGTGTAGGTGCGAGGGAGTTTGTATGTGGTTTTCCATGATGTGAACTAAACGAACACAAAGAATAGATTGTCATATCATGAAAATGTTCAACCGATAAAAATACTCCTAGTTTGTCTGCTAAAAAATAGTCAAATATGGATAATTTATCAAAAATATTTATACTAATTATATTTATACTTTTCTCCTCCATCGATCCAATGCCAGAGTATAATTTCTCCGCCATCAATCTTATGCCAAAGTAATTTCTCTACCATCAATTTAATGCCAGTCATTTCTTTGCCATCAACCTCATGCCGGAGTAATTTCAACGTAATGCAGAAAAAGCAGGAGTAATGGCAGATACATATTTCTACCAGGGTATACATATACCAGTGTTTTCAGAGTGTTTTGTGATGGCATATTAGGTGCTTTCTTTTGTGTATTTATTTTTTTTCACTTTCATGCGCATGATCATGCACATGCGCCTGTCATGCAAACTTGATGAGAGAACAGCGGCGTCGAACAAATAATTCTTAAAAAATAAGAATTAAAACATGGCTGATCCAGCCCCTCATGTCCTACGCTGTTGCAAACTGACTTTTTGCTGACTGCGCATTCAATTGCGCATGCGCGAAAATAAACAGGAAAAAAAATAAACACCCAAAAGAAAGCACCTATTGGCGGGTAGTTGGTGGGATACATGATCTGACAATATTTTGTGGCGGGATGTCGGCGGGATAAATAACCCGCCAAAATTTTGTGGCAGGATTCATAACCCGCCGATATGTTGTTGTGGGATATTGACGGGATACATAACCCGCTAATGGGTCAATTACGGGATATTGGCGGGATATTTTTTTCACCAGGGACATTATAAGAAATGCAATGCCAACCCCAAGAAAATAATTTTTTTTTTTTAATAGATTATAAAACGTTATTCGTACCATATTTGACCTTAATTCATAATAAAAAAATGTTTATTAACTTATTTCATTTGGGTTTATTTATCCAAAATATTATTTACTGTGAATTAAAAATCATGTTGAAATTTAATGCTGGCCAGCTTGAATGTAAAGTGAGACTGGCAGAAGAAATGACGACAATTACGTGGCTGTGTGACCACACATGCAAATTTCTTTTGTCAGTTTTACTCTATGTTTAAACTATGCCGACAATAATACGTCAAAATTCATATTTTTCGCGTCTATTTTAATTTATTAAAAAAAATCCACCGACAAAACTTTTTTCATATACGGCTCAAAATTTTCGTCTTTTTTCATTTTATAATATATCAGTTTTTCGAAATAGTCTCTGTATTTTTTCATATAGTTTCTATCCAGGTTTGTGTGAAGTGTACTCGGCTGGCCATAAGAGCCTATGTATAACCTCCTTGAAAAATGTTGAAAAATGTAAACTTTCTTATTTAATTTAAAAAAAACCACCGACAAAAAAATTATAAAAAAATTAGGGATTGTGTATTATTACATAAATAATCTACTGTCAAAATTTCAAAAACTTCTCTGTATTTTCGTTCCGCGTTGGACATGCCTTAACTATGGACTACAAAACCGGCCCTAATATTAGACAGTGCTGCAGCAAATATGAGCCAACAGTGGACATGTTCACTCGTTTTAATAAACAAATATATGATACAAAATCATCACCAACAGTAGCAAAAACACTTGGTGATAATATGAAGCTGCTGGAAAGTTCTGATTTTTTTGACCAAGATGTTGGTGAAGATGTTGATGATATAGTTAATGATGTGGCTAATGAAAGCAATATATCAATAATAAAAGTTGAAAAAATAGGTTATATATATTCTATATTAATAAGGGAGAGTGGCTCAAAATGGTCAGCCCTTTTTTTTTATGAAATTAATATATTTTTTTTTTTATTTTTATTTTTTTTAAATGTTTTTAATGAATTATTATCACCTTTAAACTACATACAAATGACATATTTAATCTAGGTTATGTTTGTTTATTTATTTATTTTTTTTTCTTTTAATTTTTAAATTTTTCAATTGGTTGATTTTTTTTTAAAATGGCGTCTGATAATCAAGAAAGCGGTAAATTTTTAAATCTCAAACCTTAAAACACAGAATATAATATATAATAAAATTAATTAATTCAATAATTGATAACACCAAATGATAAATTTTCTAAAATTTTAGCAACATTCAAATATAATAAGTCTCGCAGTCCCAGTGTTTTTTTACTTTTTCAACACCTGAACATGTCATATGCCCAACCATCACACAGGTCACACTGAATCCACACTGAGAAAATTTTTTGATGAAAAAAAGAAGAATATTTCTCGATAATAGAAATAAACTTCTTGGCAAGAAAATTTTTGAAGGAAGAAATAATTTTTTTTTTTATAGATTATAATTGTTTTGTAAGTAGAAAGAAAAAAGTCTTGAAATAATCGAAGTATGTTTATTTCATACAGATGGCGTTTTGTGTCGAACGATAGATCGTTTTCATCAAGAAAAAAACTTCTAAAAAGTATCCCCACCACGCCTTGACACTAACACTACTACGTTCCCTATAATAGACTACCTTGGGGACGTTCCAAAAATCATTCGGAAACCGGAAGGTCAAGATTGTGATCATAGAAAATTTTTGATATTTTGTTGTGGTAGACATGATTTTTTGTTCATGTATTTTTATAGCCGCAAAACAATAAATTATTATTGTTTAATTATTAATAATAATTATAAAAATACTTTTCACAACTGTAAAAGTAACAAAAGTAAATGGCATATGCAATATGGCTGTTTTTGTTGCTTACAATATCTGCAGTAACCTCTAGTTACTTTTAAGTTTATTTTTTCATCTACTGCGCCGGTCCGGGTTTCCGAGTGATTTTTGGAACGTCCCCATTCTTGTTTCGAACGGCAGGGGGTATTTTTTAAGAAATAAACTTCTAAAGTTATGCCACGTGATGTTTTCATTTAAACGGTGGCTGTTTGTAAAAAAACAATCGTCATTTATTTAAAACGATTTAATGATTGTTTCAAACGACAGATGACTCAATATAAACAATAAAAGTAATGAATTAAATAAATTATAATTTGTTACAAACAAAAAAGCATTTTCAAGGAATTAATTTTTTTGTTTAATACAAACGATTTATTTTTCTAATCAAACTAATGATATGTTGAAAATGTGACAAAAAAAAAAAAAAAAAAAAAAAATTTATTTTTTTTTCGTACCCGGGAAAAACGGTTTGTACTATATACAATCATATACAAATATATGGGGCATTCCAAGTCAAATCACCGAGTCATCGGCCTGACCCCTACCGATTCACTTGGAAATTTTTTTCTAGGTGTATTTTGGACCAAAAAACGACCTTATTTTTTTTGAATTTTTTTCCACCATTTTTACACCATAAAATAATTTTTTTTTTCTACTATCGATTATTTCTCAAATTAGACCAGGTTTAAAATTCTGAAATTTTTCCCATATCATCTCGAGGTAAAAACAAGTCACCCATAAAAATTTGAGAATGGGCCGAGAATAATTACTAATTTTTTTATAACTGATTAAAAAAAATTTTTTTTACGAATTTTAAAAATAGAAAAATTTAATAATGGTTTCTTGTAGAGAAATCAAAAATAAAAATAAATGATATCTTGATGAATTTTGTTTTTCCCTATATTTAAAGATGGAAAGATAGGAAAACTGCGATGCTTAAAATTCAATTTTTGAAGCTTTTACCCTCGAAATATGGAAAGAACCAAAATTTGCCCAGATATCATTTATTTTTATTTTTGATTTCTCTACAAGCTCATTATTAGATTATTCTAAAATTAGATTATTTTAAAATTGGTAAAAATTTTTTAATCAGTTATAAAAATTAGTAATTATTCTCGGCCCATTCCCAAATTTTATGGGTGACTTTTTATTATATAGAAAAAATTTCAGAATTTTAAACCTGGTCTAATTTGAAAATACTCGATAGTAGGAAAAAAAAATTTAATGGTGTAAAATGGTGGAAAAAAATTGAAAAAAATAAGGTCGTTTTGGTCCAAAATACCTACTTTCCAAGTGAATCGGCAGGGAGGTAGCTCGTGATTTGAGAATACATATACAAACATATACATTCATATATAGATGTATATGGAAAGTTGATTATTTTAGTGACTTTGTATACAACCATATACAACCATATACAGTTGTACAGTGCCGTAACAAGGGGTGGGCAAGAGGGGCAACTGCCCAGGGCGCAGTGTAAAGGGGGGCGCACTTAGAAGCGCGTCACATGAAAAAAAATATTCTTTTTTAAACAATTAAAAAAAAAATTATATTTTCAGGAAAGAAATTGACTCCCAGGTAGGATCCCACAAGGGTGAACGGCCGTGCCAGGCTTGTTACAAGCTTGTGTTTCCTAGCCTTGGTGGACTAGAATGTGCCTAGCTTGGCACAGAGAATTTTTCCAGTCATTGCACAAGACTTGTTAATCTAGGCTTGTACCAAGCCTGTGTCGATTGTTATTTCCAAGCCTCACACAAGGTTAAAAATTCCAAGCTCGTGTCAAGCTTGTATTTACAGTCATTGCACAAGACTTGTTATTCCAGGCTTGTACCAAGCCTGTGACAATCGATAATTCCAAGGCTTACACAAGGTTAAAAATTCCAAGCTCGTGTCAAGCCTGTATTTACAGTCATTGCACAAGACTTGTTAGTCCAGGCTTGTACCAAGCCTGTCAATCGGTAATTCAAGCCTTAAACAAGGTTGAAATTTCCAAGATTGTGTCAGCCTGTATTATAGTCATTGCACAAGACTTGTTAGTCAGGCTTGTAACAAGCATGTGTCAATCGTTAATTTCAAGCTTCACACAAGGTTAAAATTCCAAGCTCGTGTCAAGCCTGTATTTACAGTCATTGCGACTTGTTAGTCAGGCTTGTACCAAGCCTGTGTTTATCGTTAGTCCCAAGCCTCACACAAGATTAAAAATTTCAAGGTTGTGTCAAGCCTGTTTTTCCAGTCACTAGACAAGCCTTGTTAATCCAGGCTAGACACAAGACTGTCCCCTTGATTTTTCCCGCCCTCACACGAGCCTCGTAATACAGCCTTGTTTCAAGCTGGTGCCCATTGTTTCACCAAGCCTGACACGAGACTTGACTTATGCATATATTTAACTCAAAAAAAAAAAATTATAGTAATTAGATATATAAATTTAATATAAATTTCAAATAAAAATTATCAGGCTTTGACTATTGTGTGAGGCATTCGCGAGGACTGTGTGTTTAGTCTCAATAGAATTTATTTATATAAAAAATTTTGACGACCACTTTTATCAATACCCCGATGGTCGACATGATAGTGCATTGGACTTCCACGTGAGAGGCCCCGGGATCGATCCCGCGTCGCGTCCCTAGTTTTTCGTTTAATTATTATCGTTTAATAGAATTGTCTGAATTAAAAAATAACAATGTCGGAATTATTAAATTAACAATAATAATAGATTAACCATAATAATTTATTTATATTTTTTTTTAAATTGTTTTTGGAAGCTTGAGTCAAGCCCGAGGGACAAGCCTCGGCACAAGGCTGGAATACGAGTCTTGACACGAGGCTGGGACACGAGCCTTGGCACAAGGCTTGTCATCAAGCTTGTAACATAGGCACATTTCCAATCACTTAACAACCTTGGCACAAGCTTGTAGCATAAACTAGACACAAGCATGTGAGCCTTGTGCACAAGCTTGTGCCAGGCCTGGCACAATCGTTTACTCCTGCCTGGGCTACTGTCATTTATGATCATTCAGATATTACATAAACATGATTGTCTTTCTAAATTTTGAAGTTAATTGTCCTCATTATTGTCATTTGTCGTTTAGAGACAATCGTGCTAAAACAATATTAAAAATGCAAAATAAGACGTAAAATAAAAAATATACTTAATAATTTGAATTGAAATTTTTTTTTGTTTGTTCTGACAACGGCCAACCCGTGTAGGAGAACACAACACGGCCAAGCATCGGCCGATGCTCGGCGAACATCGGCCAATAATCGGCAAACATTAATGGGCCTTTAATGCGCCAAGCCTGGAGCGTTACGGTAATTTAATATCGGCTGCCATGAATGGCCCAATGATGTTCCCCAAGAGTAAACCAAGTATGGCCCATTTATTAATTCCATTGAAAAAAAAAAAAATATATTTTTTTATATTTTTTTTTTTTTTTATTATTTATTATTTATTATTTAACAATCGGGCTTTTATTATACAAGCTATTAATAATCAATTGAAGAAATTATCATTAAACACTATTGAGATTTGATTCTACCTGGACTTGAACTCGGGTCTTCCTGTGCGATATCCTGAAGCATTACCACTCGGCCACGGCGGCTATAACGAAAGTCATAAATAAATTTTTGATTTGAATCAAATCAACAAAAGACCAACTCTTGGCCGCCCAAGAGTCAGCCGAAGCTTGGCCAGTGATGGCAACCATGCGTTGGCCATTTAAGGATTAAAAAGATTGGCCGATGAATGGCAGACAAGCAACGGCCATTAATGTATGAGCCAAAGATTGGCCGATGAATGGCAAACAAGCAACGGCCATTAAAAGTCTACCAAGACTAGGCCGATGATCGGCAACCAAGCAATGGCCATTAATGTTTCAGCCAGAGATCGGCCAATGATTGGCAAACAAGCAATGGCCATTAAAAGCCTACCAAGACTAGGCCGATGATCGGCAACCAAGCAATGGCCATTAATGTATCAGCCAGAGATTGGCCAATGATTGGCAAACAAGCAATGGCCATTAAAAGTCTACCAAGACTTGGCCGATGATCGGCAACCAAGCAATGGCCATTGATGTATCAGCCAGAGATCGGCCAATGATTGGCAACCAAGCAACGGCCATTGAACGTCCATCAAGGCTTGGCCGATGATCGGCAACCAACGAATGGCCGTTAATGTATCAGCCAGGCTTGGCCCATGTATTGTTGCCAATTATCGGCCATTTAAGAATCAGCCAAGGCTCGGCCGATGCATGGTTGGCAATCATTGGCCATCTAAGAGTCAGCCAAGGCTCGGCCATGAATCGGAACCATGAATTGGCAGTACAAGAATGGGCCAGTTGTTTGCCAATGATGAACCATGAATGGCCCATGCCTGGCTACCAATCATTGGGTGCCATTGATGGGCCAATGCATGGCCGTGTTGTGAGTCTTGGCGATTCCTACACGGGAAGACACGATCCTCTATACTCTAAAATTCTACCTAATTCTACCTATCACTAACATCGTACTATAACCGACTTAACCACTAACGCAGGTTAACATGGACCGATTTTTATTCTGCTTGTATTGACTATATGCCAAAGGTTATTGCCTATCCTTTTTTTAATTGACATAAATTGAGATGATTATGGCAAATGGCTGAGAAATTAATTCAGATTACGAATTTATTTATTTGGTCACATCCTTTTCTTAGCAACATTTGCCATAATTAATTAATAAAAAAGCTATTGCCAAATATTGCTGAGGAAAGAATGTATCACCAAATATATTATTTCCCAGTCTAAATGAATTCTTTAGCTATTTTAGACAATAATTTCAATTTATGATAGGAGATATTGTCATGGTAGAAATACTACAGGTATGGCAGTGCGCAGCCTGGTTTGGCCGCTGTGAATCGACCAATCAAAAGGTCGCCTTCTCGCCACAAAAATGGAAGACTTTATGCGCGCGCGATACAAATTTGTTAAGAAAATTTTCAAGTTTTTTTTAAATTTTTCAAAAGTTATCATATTTATTCAACTAGATTTGGTATATTTTATAATGATTCACATACATCAATGATAAAAATTAATTATTTATATTAAATAAATGAATCCAAGTATAATAAATACAACACAACCTCTATTGTTTGTGGCATCAAAAAAAACAACAACAATGAAAATATTATAATTTATTTGTTAAACTGTCTTGGTTTTTTTATTTTTTTTATTTTTTATAAACATGCTCCAGTGGATACATTGTACATATATATAAAAAAGAAATAATATTTTGGGGCTCTTGATAAGTTTTATTTGAAATTTAACTAGATTCCATTTCAACTTATTTACTTTATTTAATTTATAAATTTAGGTCTATTTCAATTTAAGTTTTGCTTAAATTTATCTGTTCTCGTTTGAATAAGATTGGCAAATAAAATTTATTAAATAATAATTAATATTATAAATATAAATGTTAAATTATTTATATAATTTATAAAGTAAAATAATAAATAATACAATAGGCAAGACCAAGAAAATACCAAGACAGACCCAAGACCAAGACAAGAACAAGACCAAGACTGAACCAAGACAAGACCAAGACAAGACAAGATTGGCCTTTTTAAAACCAAGACAAGACCAAGACAAGATTTGCATATTTCGCACCAAGACAAGACCAAGACAAGATTGGGTCCATTCTTGGCATATTTAGTCTTGAGTGAAGCCCTACTCAAAGTCCAAAAAACGTAATCTAAAACCTCAAAACATACAACATAACTTACTCGCGACCTTGAATTTATTTAAATAATCAAAGGGACCGCGTTTCTAACGAAATTAATTAACTAAATTATCAAATGAAAAATTGTATGCTTGACGTTGTCTCATGATCCACACAGACAATGCCCCAAAAACCTAACCTAAAAATCCACGTGTCTGCTGAGTATCCAGCTAGACCCATGAGTACCCTAAATAACGTAAAAAAAACCAAGAACTGATCTCGAAACGTGTATTTCTTACCACGTCCCACAGCCAAGAGAGAGAGTTCAGCCCAAGATATTTCGGAGCAGCTCGGATCTACCAAGCTGTCCCCACTCCAAGCTATCCCTCTTCTCTCTATCTTGGTGAAAAAGGGGAAAATATAAAAAAAATGATAATAATAACATACAACAAGAAATAGTAAACGATAAAATATAAAATAGAGTCGTTGGTTGGAGGGTTTCCGTTGAATTGGTCTTGGGTGTCCTATAAGGTAGCGAGGTTCGCTACAGCCTCCTCCCCAGACTCCTCCAACGACGACGACATCCTCTCTCATCTCTGGTCGGGTTTTTAGTCTAGTTGTTTCCCCTGATATTCCTGGAACAGATCTAAAACAACTAGGACAAGGTGCGAAAATATATAACAAGGTTAAATTATGAAAAGGTATAAAAGTCTTTATTTATCTAAATAACAACTATGATTAGTTAGTCTTTTATATTTCTGCGTATTGGCAAGGATCAACCTTTTCCAACACTAAAGTCTTTTATATATTTATTCTAATGTCTTTGGCAACAAGATGGGTCAGTGCAATGGCAAATATGTGGTTCGGGTCCTGAGTATGTGGTAACCGTCCATGTGGTGGAAATGGTGGACCAGGTCTTGGAAAAGGAGGTCCAGGCCTGGTAAATGAAGGAAATGCTCCTGAGTACCCAGGTGCAGATCCTACATATCCAGGAATGGAGCCTGCCCAACCATGATCATAACAGGTCTGTCGGCAGATCCACTCTGGTTGACCTGTAGGTGTTACCCCCCTTTCCACTTGAGTTTCCATCGTATAGCCTGGAGTCACATATCGAGCGGAGTATTGTTCATGGTAGATATAAGCACCGTCTCTGGGATACTCTGGATGTGGTGTTGATGGATAATGAGTACCACTATCCGGTCCAGCACCCATCCAGACAGCTACATCCCCCGATGGTGGTCTTGAATCTGGTCCAGGTGTAATTGGTGTCGATGATGAACCCATGATGGACTCTATCTCGGTAGAGACACTACCAGGTCTTGAGATATTGGTGGAAGTACTACTCGTGGTGTTAAGTCTGGTTCTACCTCTTCCACGTCCACGCCCTGCGTGCATGATTCCAGACATAACACCACCTGGAGTTGTTTCTGGTACCTCCGGTGCTTTCACAGCAATGTCAAGTTTAGGCCGGTTGGATTCTCGTGGCTCCGGTTCGGACTTGCAGAGCGACGCATAGCTGGTGTTGGTGCCCCTGATTTGACAGTAGGGCAGCGACGGTCTTGGTGCCTGCGGGAACCACAGTGGCGGCAGTGCCAATTATACCTTCTCCTCTTCTTCTTTTTCTCGGGATTGGTTGAATCTACCCCAACAACTTCAGCTGTTTTTGATGTTGATCCAGCGTCGGTCGTAATTAACGGCATTTCAACCTCAGTTGTGTTTGATGTTGATTCCAACTCAGCTGTGTTTGATGTTGATTCCAACTCAGCTGTGTTTTGTGGCACTTCAACTTCAGCTAAACTCTGAGATTCCACAACTTCCGATGACTCTAACTCTTCCGGTTTGCTCGAGTTATTTTTGTTGACCCCGGGTGTGACTGACCCTAACTTAGCTTCGGCTAGGGTTCGTGGCAGTTTACCTTCCACCAAAGTTAGTGGTTTCAACTCTTTAGGTATCAACAACTTCCCATGACTGTCTACAGAAATCAACTTCATAATCTCCTCCTGGTCTTGTGACGAGATTTCTATTGAGAGTGCTGGTGAAAGCATGCTGGTATTCTCTTCTTCTGAAGAATCATCCATCAACGGTGAACCTGGTGGACTAACCCAATGAGATCCAGCTACTGGTACTTTACGGCAGTACGATAGTATCTTGGAGGCAGCCGCTGGTGATTGGTATCCACCCGCGACTGGCAAACAAGATACTTCGAGTGAGTTACCTGATCTCGACACTGTACCCTCACTCTCCAGCAGCTCATTGGTTGGTGACGCCATTGATGATTCCGCTAACCAGTCTTTCAATAGTGTCTCGACTTCTTCAGAAACCTTTTCGTTGGTGGTCTCAGTCAAATCATATACTGGAGTCAGCAGACGGTCCTGAGATGTTGGTGATGTTATAGTCTTGAATAGAGTGGCTGGTGATTGATCTCCACCGGCTACCCCACTCGTAGAGCTACCAACATACCTCAGGATCTTTCCAGATTGTGTTACTTCTGCGTAAGTGGCCTTGACCAACTCAGGTGTGAATGGCTCATCCCGCTCTGAACGAACCAAAACAGGAAGCATGCCTCGGAGTCTATCTAATGACGGAGACACCATGATTGGTTCCGGTTTTTTAGTTGGTGGCACTGGCAGTTGGATGGGTGATGACTTTTCTTTTTCAACTTAGAGTTTGGCGGATCTACCAGCCTTGGAGTGCTTAAAAGGTGGAAAACCAGTTAAGACCACCTTTTCGTTCGTTAACAGCTTTGGTTTATTTTTACTTTTGATGTAGCTCTTATTCCCTCTTACTGGTGGATCCAATGCTTGGAATTGAGGTTGGAATGGAGCGGTGGCAGTGAAACCCTCAAGACGGCAAAATTCCACTCGTGGTACCTTTTCCGAGAGTAATACGTCGGAACCAGATTTCGAGACGGTGGACTCGAATTCTGAGTCTGTACCTGGGGTACAGTCCAACGTATCACCTCCAATTAAAATTGCCTTAGCGTCCACGCTAGTACTTGAGGAGTCACTGTCACACGAGATCAAGTTGTCTCCCCGGTCTTTCTTCAATGGTGTGGCTTCCAAAGCAGCCCCAATTGCAACGATTTCCTTGGCTGCTGTTGTGGCCTGGTCTACTGACCTTTGGTATTGTTGCAACTTGGAACATACCCCCGAGATGGCTACGGCTATTTTTGGTTCTAAGGTAGCCAAATTTTTTTAGATGGTCCCGGAAAGGTTCCAGATCCTCCACCAAGACAAGTTCCCGTGATTGATCCATAGGAACCTGAATTGGTGGTGCCGGCATTCCAGTACCATCGTCCGAGTCACTTTCGCTGTCGGTATAAATCAACTGAGCTGGTGGTGGTCTCATCTTACTTAGATCCTTGCCAGTTGATCGAGTCTGCCTTCTTGGTATTGATGGATCACTGGAGGACTTGTGTCTTGAACGCGATTCTCTCATCTATAACAATATAAGAAAAGAAATGCAGTAGCAATTGTGTGGCTGTTAATTATTGAGGGGCTATCCATGGCTTCAAATCAGAAATAGCTGATTGTCCTAAGACCTTGCCAGCGAAATCTGATAATTCGTAGCGAGTAGCTGAGAATTTTTGGGTGATGACAAAGGGTCCTCCAAAACGTTTTTCAAGTCCAGCCGCGTACTGCTGAGCTGAATTTGAAAGACGATGAATTTTTCTAAGAACTAATTGGCCGACAGAAAATTCGAAAGGTCTATGTCGCGCATTATACTGGGTGGACTGTCTGTCTGAAGCTTCTTCCCTGGCTTGCCGAAGAATATTCAGACGTCTCATCCGTTCGTTCCATTCCTCTATCGGTACCGGTACCAGATCAGATTGGCCTTCCAATCTGTGCCGAAGAGAATTTGGCGGACGAGGTTCACGACCAGTATTCGCAAAGGTTGGTGAGGTCATGAGTGAGTCGTGGTATGCGGTAATAAAAGCGAAGCGGAATTCGGGAAGAAATTGGTCCCAATCTCGGTGATTCCCATCAAGATAGGCCCTTAACATATTCTTTAGACTACGATTTACCCGTTCCACTGGCTCGGCCTGTGGATGGTACGGAGGGCTGGTCTGTAGGTGGATGCCAACCCACGCTGCTAAAGATTTGATCTCTTTATTCACGAATTCCGTGCCGTTATCGGTAATCAATGTTCGAGGGGCACCGTGGCGAAAAATTATCAAATCTTCAAGTCGCTCACGAATGACACGTCCATTAGCTACTCGTAAAGGAGCCAATTCGACGTACTTAGTCATCTGATCTTGAACGACGAGAAGATAAGATTTGCCATTACGTGAACGAGGTAACGGTCCCATAATATCTGCGGCTATGATCGACCATGGTTCCTGTACTAAACGTTTACCCATTAGACCGCGAGGTTTGGCTGAGTCAGATTTTGTCCGCTGACAAATTTCGCAACGAGAGATAAACATAGTGACTTCACGAAACATATTTGGCCAGAAGTATTGCATAACAACTCTTCTGTATGTTTTGTCAATTCCCAGGTGACCTTGATGAGGTGGATCATGACATGATTGAATGACTTGTTCGTGTAATTCCCTTGGGATAACCAATTTCCAGGCTGATAGGTCTTGAAATTCCGTGACAATGAAAGATTGGGGCCTGTGGAAATACAAGCAGTCACCAACTGTCTTCCAGTCAGGGTGGCTATCCGGGCAATGGTGGACTTTGCGGAATTTTTTACAATACCAATAATCTTTCGTGATGTTAGGGTCCTCGATAACGTTTATTCTATCAGGTATTCTTGATAGTGTATCAGGTACGTGGTGAAGAGCACCTTTGCGATGGATTATGTTGAAACTGTATTGCATCAGTTCCAATGACCAACGTGCAAGGCGACCACTCGGATTTCGTAGATTATTTAGCCAACGCAAGCTACTATGATCCGTTATTACCGTGAAAGTATAGCCTTCTAAATAGCAGCGGAACTTCCGGATCGACCAGAGTACTGCTAGGCATTCCTGCTCGGTGACTGAATATCGGGTCTCCGTGTCAGTCATCGTGCGGCTAGCATAGGCAATAACTTTCTCTTCCTCGTTAATCGTCTGAGTCAAGACTGCGCCTCAACCTACGCTACTTGCATCGGTTTGCTAAAAGAAAGGTATCGATAAATCTGGACACGCCAAGACGTGAGCGGTGGTAAGCCGGAGTTTTAGTTCGTGAAAGCTGTTTATTTGCAACTCTCCCCACGTCCAAGGTACGCCTTTCTTTGTTAACCTGGTTAATGGTTCTGCCAGAGACGCAAAGTCTGGTATGAATCTCCGATACCAGGACGCCATACCGAGGAACCGACGCAGTTGTTTGAGGTTCAAAGGTGGTGGATAATCCATCACAGCAGCAATTTTCTCCGGATCAACCTGGAGACCGCTCTGATTCACGATGAACCCCAAGTACTGGACTTCTGAGCAACAGAAATGACTCTTATCACGATTAATAGTCAAATTAGCTGATTTGAGGTCTTGCAATACTTTCTCGAGGTAAACGAGGTGTTCTTCGAAGGTTTTGGTCACAATAATTATATCGTCTAAGTACACGAATACCGATGGACCTGTGACCCAGCAGCTGATCGGCCAGCCGCATGCATCGTCGCAGGACTATTTGACAATCCGAAGGGCATCCGGAGGAAATGGTACAAACCATATCCTGGAACGATAAAGGCTGTTATTTCCTGAGAAGCAGGCGTAAGCGCGATTTGAAAGAAAGCCTGGCTAAGATCAATGGTGGTGATATAATGAGCTAGACGAAGCTCATCCAGAATAGCTGACATGTCTGGTATAGGATACGCATCCTTCTTGGTTATTTCATTGACTTTACGAAAATCTACGCAAAAACGCCAACTACCTTTACCTTTTGGCACCATAACCACTGGGCTTGCCCACTCGCTTTGAGATGGAACAATGATTCCCGTAGCCAACATCTTGTCAACTTCCGCTTTCATGGCACCACACATCGCCGGATTTGCCCGATAAGGTTTTTGACGAATTGGTGAGTGTCCACCAACGTCAATGTGGTGCATAGTAAGCGAAGTGACAGGAAATGGGGAACCAGGTGGTGGTGCTTCAGGAAGTTTACTCGACAAAAGTTCGTTTAATTTTAATTCTTGGTCCGGATCAAGAGTTTTCAGCCCGTAGCAATGGAGAGCTTTCGACGCGTTGGGGGTTGGTACAAACAAGTGCTTAACTTCAGGACAGTCTCGGTAAAACCACGACCTATCTCCAAAATCAATCACCATTCCAGACGTCTGAAGAAAATCCATACCTAAGATAAAATCTTCCGACAAAGATGGCAGTACTAGAACTTCCATCTTTGTGGCTTTATCTGCTACCACCAAAACTAGCTGAACCGAATACAATATAGTTACTTGTCCACTTGCCGTAACCACGCGTCTCGGAGGTATGGCCTGCTGCTCCAGTCCTGATTGTTCCAGTAACTGAGTTGCAGCTGGACCAACGAACGTACGATTTGCCCCTGAATCTACAAGGGCTCGGATAACAAGTGGACCAATAATTAATTCAAGGTGGAATGCCGTAGTCTTCTTGTCTTTGGGTACTTCCACCGTCGGCTCTGGTTTTGGAACGAATTCCGCAGTCATAGGGGACAGTGTGGTTGACAGTATTTCTTCCGGAGTTAAAACTCTATGATCAGACACAGAACTCCGAGATACTTTACTAGACAACTTTGCCGGGGTTGACTCTAACAACTGAGGCTCAGGCACCGGCTCCGTGAGACTCAATTGTCGTTTCCCGAATAACAAAACGGACAAGAAGCTAATGTTATGCCAGGTCTTTTACAACGATAACAAAAACGACGACGCGGTTCTTGGCAATCGCGGTGAACATGTCCTCGAGAGTCGCAGTTCCAGCACTCTATCTCATTACCTCCGGATCTACCAAGACGTTCAAGCTGAGAATCGAATCCTGGAACTGGAGACGAATTACGAACGATATTACGAGGCAATGGTACCGAAGACATGGGAGGTGAACACTGAGTCCCTTGCTCTGTTTTCATTGGTACTTTTGATATTTTCACCCGATCACGATTTCGTTCAATCTCGCGATGAAGTGCATGAAGTTCAAGGTCTTCTTCGAGTCTGTGGTTACAGTTACTCATATATAGAAGTCATCTTCTTCGAATAAAGTACGTACTTCATTTGTGCGTGATGGACGAGAATGACCGAAAGTCACGGTGCGCGATGTTGGGCAAGCGAAACCCGGGCACAATGAAAGTTCTGGTCTCGGAGGCGGACGAAGGGTCTGAGCGATCTGGGTGATCCTCTCTTGTCATATTGCCTCAGCCTCCACAGCTTTTATTGTTGGACACGTCCGAGCGGAAATCAAACGTTGGAATGAAGGCAATAAATTCCGAATTGTATAGATAACGCGCTCACTTTCAGGCCATGGTGGATTTGTTCGTTGGAACAAACCCCGCATGCATGAAACGTAGCTTCGAATCGATTTGGTGGAACCTTGAGTGCGCTTGTCAATTTCTTCTCTTAGAGCACGTTGATAGTCGGGATCTGCGAAGCTATCACGAAAAGCTTCTCGAGCAGCTTCCCAACTATGCAAGTCTTCGAGGTGTGTCATGAACCACGTTAGAGCAGGACCACGTAAACAAAAAGAGAGAGCCGAAAGGACTTCTTGGTCAGAGGCAACGGTGATTTCTCGCGCTTGGTCAATTCTAAAAAAGAATTCTTCCACATCCTCTCCTGGTTTACCAGAGAATTGGAGGTGACAATTTAGAAGTATCCTAATCACGGGATTTTGACGCCGTGGTTCCGGTTCTACAATTTGAAGGTCTTCTAATGATGGGCTAATTACTTGGCGACGCCGAGCATCTTGATAACCCAAGTCGTAATCAGGGCGACCTGGATGACTCGAACTAACCCGTTGACGCTCTGTTGGTTGGTGGCGAGTATATACACCAGAATCTCGTTGATCATACAACAAAATTCTGGTCCTTTGTCTAACTGGTGGCTCCACATATCCCAATTAGTCTTCAGGATATTCCTGACGTCTTGGAATACATGGTTGTGCATCTGGAAGACGACCCGAGATTGCTCCAGAAACTCGTTGATCATACAACAAGTTTCTGGTCTTTTGAGGACGTGGAGGCTCCAAATACTCCAAGTTATCTTCAGGATAATCCTGACGTCTTGAAATACATGGTGGTGCCTCTGGAAGACGACGCGAATTTGAGTTTAAAACCTGGCGGTCATCCGCCTGGGTTTTAGTCTTTTGTTGACGTGGTGGTTCGAGTCTATCTAAATCATCATCAGGATCAACCTGACGACTTGGTAGATCATCACCTGCCGGTCTACGCGAGCTGAACCTACTACGTAGGACTGGACCTTCATGGTCTCGCGGCAGGTCAACAAAACGTGGTAGTGTTGGTACTGGTGGTTTTTCTTTTGCATTTTTGTTAGTCTTGGTGAATCCTTCAGCCAGGGGTGGATTAGATCCGCCACCTGAAGGTCCAAGAAACAAATCTCCAACGCGGGGCATTGTCAGCGGAACTTGACCTGTCGGAGTGGTAATACGTTCATTAGGGAGCCGAGGAGGGTCCACCGAATTGTTATTATCCCCGGGGTCCACGTCATCCTCAAATAAGTCTCCAATACTTCCTATAGAGGAGAAAAAAGAGCCTGGACGAGATGGGAGCCGACCCGAATTACCAGTTGCCTGATCCTCCGGTGATGCTTGTGTCAGCGTAACCGCTGGGACAACATCACCAAACAAGGATCCAGCAGCCAGATCTTCATTCAATTCCGTGGTGGAGCTAGCCGTGCTTCCTAAAGTTGGAGGGTTACGTGGTGGCCTACCTCGCTTTTTAACGACCGCTACGCTATTCGACATGTTGATTGATCAACAACAACAAGTGGGTCAATGTGGTGGACCAAACGACAATTACGTGAATCAAAAACGAAGTTGATATTTTTAACTTATCAGAATTTTGGGTCAGAATTAGTCAAAATTCCTTTTGATCAACACAGAAATGATTCCCTGATTCTTATTGGAAATAATCGATAATAAATCGATATATTGGTCGATATATCGTAGCTCGATAAATCGAACGATCGATTTATTGACAAAAACGAGTTTTAATTATTAATCAAGCTAGCTAATAAAGTGTCCAACAATAAAAGCTGTGGAGGCTGAGGCAATATGACAAGAGAGGATCACCCAGATCGCTCAGACCCTTCGTCCGCCTCCGAGACCAGAACTTTCATTGTGCCCGGGTTTCGCTTGCCCAACATCGCGCACCGTGACTTTCGGTCATTCTCGTCCATCACGCACAAATGAAGTACGTACTTTATTCGAAGAAGATGACTTCTATATATGAGTAACTGTAACCACAGACTCGAAGAAGACCTTGAACTTCATGCACTTCATCGCGAGATTGAACGAAATCGTGATCGGGTGAAAATATCAAAAGTACCAATGAAAACAGAGCAAGGGACTCAGTGTTCACCTCCCATGTCTTCGGTACCATTGCCTCGTAATATCGTTCGTAATTCGTCTCCAGTTCCAGGATTCGATTCTCAGCTTGAACGTCTTGGTAGATCCGGAGGTAATGAGATAGAGTGCTGGAACTGCGACTCTCGAGGACATGTTCACCGCGATTGCCAAGAACCGCGTCGTCGTTTTTGTTATCGTTGTAAAAGACCTGGCATAACATTAGCTTCTTGTCCGTTTTGTTATTCGGGAAACGACAATTGAGTCTCACGGAGCCGGTGCCTGAGCCTCAGTTGTTAGAGTCAACCCCGGCAAAGTTGTCTAGTAAAGTATCTCGGAGTTCTGTGTCTGATCATAGAGTTTTAACTCCGGAAGAAATACTGTCAACCACACTGTCCCCTATGACTGCGGAATTCGTTCCAAAACCAAAGCCGGCGGTGCAAAAACTAAACTATTTATTTATGCAATTTTGAATAATGAAGAAACCGAGGGGGAAGTCACTCCAAAATTTAGTGTACACCAGATTACAGATTACCAGTAATCATGTAATCTTTTCAATGATTATACAAGATTACTTTTTTTTGTAATTACGAAGAATCCCAGTAATTTTTTATGATTACACTTAAAATTCAAAGGGGAAACGGTGAATTCAGTTCCACCAGATGTGACCAGGTACACATTCTAATGTATATAAACGGTCGGAAAACAATGGCCCAGGGGGTAACCATGGGGTACCACGGAACTGAATTCACCTAGGTCCATTCAAAGATTTCAAAAAGATTACACGAGATTATAGAAGATTATTGAAGATTACACCAGATTACAGATTACCTGTAATCATGCAATATTTCTAATGATTACACAAGATTACTTTTTTTTTGGTAATCACAAAGATTCCCTGTAATCTTTTATGATTACACTTAAAATTAAAAGAAGAAAAAAAAAAATAATGAAAAACTAATAAAAAAAAAAAAAAATTAGCATACTATACATGTGCATGTATACACGCGCATGCGCGATTTGAAAACAGAGTAGGGAAGATTACTGAGATTTTCTGTAATCATGTCAAGATTACAAGAAATTTTCGCAGATTACAGATATACGGCGTAAGATTACTGGTGATTACATAAAATTTTTGAAGATTATTGATGATTATCTTAGAGTACCTTAGATTACATCGATTACACGATTTTTTCGTAATCATTTCTGTAAGATTACAAGAGATTATTGAAGATTCTTCTCCCGATGTACACCAGATTACACAAGTGACTTCCCCCTCGGAAGAAACAAAAAAAAAAAATAATAATTTTTAATTACTTATTTTTTATGAATAACAATATTGAAAAATAATAAATTATAATCATAAACTAAATAAAACCACAAAAAAACCCGTTAATCTTAAACAAAAAAATTTTTTAAATATTCTAGAAACCTCATGAATTAATTGAATTTAAAAATCTTAATTTAACCATGAAAGTTATAATAATTTTTAAATAATTTACATCATCCAACTCAAATGATAGAAGTTTTTTTTCTTTCTTACCTGAAAACGTAATTAATAATATTTTTAATTATTTTTTTTCTGGCTGAAATAAACATCGATGTAAAAAAATATACAAAGTGGAATTTTGCTTTCTTTTTTGTGACGGAAAATAATTCGTCGTAAATATATCATAAACAGTATGTAGTTGAACGTACAACGATTTAAGTAATAAATACAGTATTGATATTTCTTGACAAGGAATAGTGATGTATTGATGAAACATGTCATTCATGCTATTCAAATTATCCTTAATTGTTAAGAAATTTTTAAGATCTCTCTGCTGGATAAGCTTCTGCCATTCTTCAAATTTTAGCATCATACAGTTTCTTGTCGGCAGTGTCATACTCTTAAAAAAAGAATAAAAATAGTTTTGATTTTTGAATTTTTGATTTGGTAAAGAATTTGAAGCAATAAAATAAGTACCTTGTACGAAGGAAGATGTTCAATCGTTGGCCAATTTTCAACACATGTTGTACATTCACATGATAGAGGATCATTACTGACATTTCCCAATCCAATATATCGTTCAGTTTTAGGTTTTGTATGATATGAACCAAAAATACTCTCGAAAATCTGAAAATTAATTTATAATTATAATCAAATTCTAAAAAAAAAGAATCAAGTATAATTATTCAAAGATATCAATAATTACCAGTTGTCCTTGCTTGATTGGTTTCACAGCATAATATCCAACATTTGAACCCACATGAATCCAACTGACATTAGCATCACAGCTTGGTTTTAATATCTTCGAAAATGGTAACATAACCGTTGACCATTCAACATTACCATTAACTAAGAACTGATAAATTTTGTTAAAAATATAATAATTATAATAAACAAGTATTATTGAATCAATCATGTACATACCGAATGACCGCAGCGATAAACAGTCAGTAAATAACGCAATATTAATTCTCCTAAAATTGATATTTTACGTAGGCGAAGCCTATAGTATTGAATTCATACACGTTTTTTTTAAAATGATCATATCTTGTAAAGTAATAAAGTTAGAAGGATCGTATTAGGACCAAATTATTCGTCTATGAAAATACTAAAACCGGGAACTTACTAAAAGTAATTTCAATTGTTAGTTAATTTTTTAATAACAAATAACGATCACCGTATAATTTTCAAAGTCAAATAATAAGAAAACTAAGAACAAATCATGGATGCGATTTTTTGTCAGGATATTAGGAATGACTGAATTTATAATAATCGAGTTAAAAATTGTTTTTAATGTCGTTAGAAGATTGTTAATAAACAAAAAAACAAAATTGCTGTTTTTTCATATTTTGCATAACTCTCTAAAATTTCAACTTACAAGCTTTGTTTATGGCTCAAAATAATTGTCTTTTCGATACCGAGAGCCACCCTCTCTTGATAAAATTTGCTCTGATCATTTGTTAATTAGATATCAGCAATTGTTTATAACAATCACTATCATCCTTTATGTTACAGTTGGAAAATAGTAACGAAGGAGTGGTTTTAGCGATTTTTATCAAGACAGGGTGGCTCTCAGGAATTTAATATAAAATTTTTTGAGCTCAATAAAACTTTTTTATGTTAATTTGTTCAAAAGTTATCCAAAATATAAACAATTACCGATTTTTATTTTAAACATTTTTTCTTCAAAAAAGAGTTTAAGGTTGTTGGTAAATAATTGAATTTCTACTCGATTTTTTTTTAATTAGGCTTATTTTTTAAATGAAATAATTATCTATCTTGACAATTTATTTCAATTTTTTTTGCCTCGGCTTTTTTAAGATAATGACTGTCAAAGTTGACAACTTTTATACACGAGTATAGGGCGAAACAATTTTTTTTTTCTTAAACAGCATGTACTAGATTCGTTCTCTACT
Source organism: Aphidius gifuensis (assembly GCF_014905175.1). Classification (NCBI taxonomy): domain Eukaryota; kingdom Metazoa; phylum Arthropoda; class Insecta; order Hymenoptera; family Braconidae; genus Aphidius; species Aphidius gifuensis. The sequence continues at coordinate 22,366,770 of NC_057789.1, forward strand.
CGAAAGCTTATTTTTTTCTATCAAATTGTAGATAAGAAAAAAACGAATATGATTTGAAAAAATAAAGTATGTTTGCCTCGGATTTTAAAAGTTATTCAAGTTTTAAAAAAAAAAATATTTGCTTTCTCGCGGCAAGTGATGCGCACAGACGTGACACACACAAGCATATAATGTAGCTGTGTACTGTACTTGCTTGCTAGCAGTAGTGTTAGTGTCTGTCTGTATATGCACGGACACACTCAAAAGCCGGTTTTCGAGACAGAAGCGCAACAAAATTTCGGGTACCCGGGCATGAGATTTAGCGTTACGATATACGGGCCCCTCAAACTACAAATATTGGTTCGACGATGACTTTTACCAACAGCCTTAAAGCGCATGCGTAAAACTTTCTTTGCTGTGGTTATAATTTGCTTGATCGATAAAATAGTTATTTAAATTATCATGTTATTGAAAATAAAAAAAAAACTACCATGGACAAATTTTTATAAATAAAAGTAATAAACAAAATGGTTCTAAAAAAGATTTTGTATCGCACCACGTATCCAAATATACCACGATAATTTCGGAAACATCGCAATTCAGGCCCGTGGCACTCCCGTGGCGAGGGACGTGACTTAGTGTCTATTCTGGCTTCCATGACCGTCCGCAGTCATTTTTATTTTTTGACTAGTTTCGTCTAGTTTTGCCAAGTTCAACATAATGGACTTAGAAAAAATTAAATTTTACAAAAAAAAAACTAACTTAGATATCTGCATTATTCTACTTAGCTGTAATTGTAGCCACACAATCAATATCTGCATTATTTTACTTAGCTAAATTTTCTACTTAGCTTTACTTATAGCCAAACAATCAATATCTACATAATTTCACCAGCTTAATGTTTCCCTTAGCTACATTTTTTACTTAGCTAGATTTTTTACTTAGCTTTAATTATAGCCAAACACACAATGTCTACACAATTTTACCAGCTTAATTTTTCCCTTAGCTATATTTTTTACTTGGCTGTCATTGTAGCCAAACAATCAATATTTACATTATTTTACTAGTAAAATTTTTTACTCAGCTCGATTTTATTATATAATTAAATTTTACAAAAAAAAACTGAGTCCCTTATTTTGAACTTGGCAAAACTAGACGAAACGAGTCAAAAAAAAAATAACTACGGATGGTCATGATGGCCATAATCCGCAATAAGCCGTCACGGGGGGCACTATGGGGTACCACGGGCCTGAATTGCGGTACGTCCCTTCTAAGTGCGCCCCCCTTTACACTGCGCCCTGGGCAGTTGCCCCTCTTGCCCACCCCTTGTTACGGCACTGGAGTGTACATTCGAATTTGCATTACTTGCAGTATTGATTGTTACAATTTTTGGTCATGAAACAAATATATTAGGTAAAAAAATGACACTGAAAGATTTGATTAAGAGTAAAGATAAAAAAATATTAATTTTGGGAGAATTAATATTGCGATATATGATGATTTCTTGTTTCAATAGTCAATCAGTATGTATTTATTTAATTTAGTATTGATAATGAACCAATTACGTATTTACGAAAATTATTATATTTCAAACAAAATTTATCAGTTTATAGAATCATCCACTGGTTGTATTAAGGTGTTGTCAATTGACTTGATACCATTTTGTAATAGTAAGATATTAAAACTGAGCTGCGATCCAAATGTCAATTGGAGTCACATAGGTTCAGATGTTGGATTTTACGCTTGCAAACCAATCGAGCAAGGACAACCGGTACTTATTGAAGTTGCAACATAATTATACTTGAATTTATTTTTTTTTTATTTCGATAATTATTATAAATCCATTTCAGCTACTTTTGAATACTGAAGGTTCATATCATATGACTTCAAAAATCGACCGATATAGACGCTTAGAACGTTATACTGATGATTATCAACCATGTGGATGTACAGCATGTGTTGGAAATTGGTCAACTATTCATTCTCTTCCATCATACCAGGTACTTATTTTATGCTCGTTTAAATTTTTAAATTTTTAAAGTCGTGATATTTAAAACTTTTTTTCAAGAGTATGACATTGGCAATACCGGAAAAAATTCAAAAAGAATTCGATTGTATGATGCTAAAATTCAAAGAGTGGATAAAGCTCATTAGCCAAGGAAATACTAAACAACTATTAACAATTAAGGATGATTTGAATAAGATGAATGATAAGTTTCATCAATACATCACTGTTCCCTGCGAAGAAATATCATTTTTGCATGTATCACTCAACATGATGTACAGTCGACTAGATACTATTAATAATACGTACCAGTAATTATTATTCAACAAAAAAAAAAAAACAAGGCTAATATTTTTTTTAATAATGTTTATTTTTTTTGAATAATCAGAAAGAAAATTGAATAGTTAAAATTATTATTAGTTGTATTTTTTCTGAGATAAAGAGAAAGATATTTTTCATCATTTTAATTTGCATGAATTAAATTATTAAAAAAGTTCATAACTATTATCTAAGGTGAGAGGTTTTTTAAAAAATCTAAAATTTATTGTTTAAATAATCTTAACAGTTTATTAGATGATCAGTGTTTTTATTTAAGCTATAAATTATTTGATAAGGATTATTTGTTATGGTTTTTTCATTTGGATATATTTAATTTCATTCAATTAAATAAAAACATAAAAAATAAGTATTAATATATTTTTAATTTCCTACATTCTCAATACTCTTTTTTTTACAATAATATTAATAAAGTTTTCATACAATAGTTTTATATAATATTAGAGATAATATTTACGTAAAGTTATTTTTTAAACACATTGGGACTATTTATATTTTTAAAATAAATTATCAATATATTCTTACTATGCTTACACTTTGTGCACGACATAAGTCATATCGTTTTTTTTTTTTTTAAATAATATTTCAGTTACAATATGTATTCAACAAATACTTTTTATTTTTATTTATTTTTTTTTCATACAGCTAATAATTTTGTGGGGATAAATTTTTATGGTCTGAGTAATATCAGTTCCATGAAATAATAATATATTCACAAGCAAAACTATGTAAGAAGTTATAAAAAAATTGTCGACAGGCTGCGAGATTGCATCTAGTGATCCAGTTACGCACTGTTCACTGTGCTGGTGGAAACTTGAACTTGACGCTGGTTCTCTCATCAACAGACAACAATTCTAATTCGAAGAAAAAAAAATTAAAATTAAACTAACAACTCTAGATATTGGTTTAATTTTTTAAAATAAAATCTAATCACCAAATTCGTTTAATAAATTGAATTTTAAATAATATATTATTTAAATAAATTTATCATTATTATATATATTTTTTTACATTGCATTATTTTGTGAGCTGGAGGAGCATCCAGTTTTTACTTATCAATTCCAAGTAAGTGTCAAGTGATTGTATTTCAACAGTGTGCATTTTATTATAGACATTATAGTATCAGTTATTAAAAGTGATTTTAAATTGATAAAAAGAAATTAAAATACATTGAAATTCATTTTAAAATGCAGTGACAGTTTTTTTAAATATCTTTTATTTATTCATAAACAAAATTAACTATAAAGACTATAAATAATAATTTTTTAAAAATAAAACAAGTTACCAACGACATCGTAATTCGTTGTCATTATGAAGAGTCATTAAATATTTTTTTTTATTTAATTAATTTTCTCTTTTGGCCCATCAAAGTTTCAAAGAAAAAGTACTTTTTTTTTATATTTAAAAATTAATGAATTAATGCAAAATTAATTAAAGGTGGATTTAAAATTTTCAATCTATTGAATTTTTAATTTTGATTTCTGAAAAGAGGGAGAAAGGGAGAGAGAATGAGCGAATTACTAATCGTGTCAGCAACGCCAGCATAACTCGTAATATAATATGTAATATATGAGTCGTAAAGAGTGCGGTGAGGAGAATGATCTACTATAAGCAATGATAAGCAATAAATGCGCCACACATTCTCGCTCGCCCATTATTGTTTCAAGTGTCGCTGATTTATCGAGTGTTTTATGGTGTTTGTCAATTTAATTTTGTCATTCATTTCAATTGTAATAATACTATTAGTATTGTATTAATACTGTGTAGTAATTAATAAAACAGTTAATTCTAATAACATAGTTGTAACAGTTCATCAATGAAACTTTACTTCATTTAATTATCAATAAATAAAACTTTGTTGCAGGCTTGATGTTGGTAATTTTTATTTTGTTCAAGTAAATATCATTGAAAATCAAGTAAGTTTTTATTCATCTTGTTTATTATTTTTTTTCTTTTTTCAATTATCAATTGTCAAAATATTATTCACATAATCACGATCAAAAATAATTTCATTCAGTACAAATATTAAGAACATGATAATTTTATTTTTATAAAGTAGTATGATTAATAATTGAGGGTCTGGATGCAATAACACGTCGAGCGCTCGAAGTCAAGAAAATGCTATGTTGCTGTGGGTGGAAATTAAGAAAAATTAAAATTGAAAAATTAAAAAAAAAAAAAATACAGTCGTCGATAAAATTAAAAAATACATGTTTTTCTCCAAATAAACTTTTTTATATGATAATTACTTTACGAGATAAAAAATAAAAACGAAATTTTTTTTTTTGAAAAAAATACTTTTTTTTAATCATATAACTCGAGACAACTTCTTTAAAAAGTAATAAATCGACTTGAAATTTTGACTGTAGCTTCATTATAAGCTACCGATTGCAACAGTATAATAAAAAAACTCATTTATTCATATTGTTTAATTTTTATTATATGATTATTTAATGTCGAGGAAAAATTCAATTTGTCTAACTTTGAATGAAAAAAGAGTCGGAGAAATTTAAAAATTGAGTAACTTGTCAGTGGCAATATTGTTGAGCAGTATATCAAGAAGTTTTTTACAAATTTTCAGATATTTTTATTAATTATTTACTGAGTTATTAATTTAACAACAAATTGCGCGTATACTGTTTGTATTTATATGGATATACAAACGCGCGAACATACGCGTTCGCGAGAGAGGGGGCTGACGATCACGCATACATAGCCCTAACGGCAGCTCGCAATTTGTTGTTAAATTAATAACTCAGTAAATAATTATTAAAAATATCTGAAAATTTGTAAAAAACTTGATATACTGCTCAACAATATTGCCACTGACAAGTTACTCAATTTTAAATTTCTCCGACTCTTCATTCAAAGAGACAAAGAATTTTCCTCGACATTGAATAATCATATAATAAAAAACAACATGAATAAATAATTTTTATATACTGTTGCAATCGGGCTTATAATGGAGCTACAGTCAAAATTTCAAGTCGATTTATTACTTTAAAGAAGTTGTCTCGAGTTATATGATTAAAAAAGTATTTTTTCAAAAAATTTCATTTTTATTATCTCGTAAACAATATCATATAAAAAGTTTATTTGAAAAAATATGTACTTTTTTATCGACGACTGTATTTTTTTTAATTTAATTTTCTTTTTTCCACCCACAGCAACATCAGCGGCATGCTTGACTTCGGCGCTCGGCATTGCATCCAGACCCTCAATTTTTATTTAGCTAGTATTCTTGCGGAAATAACTGACGAAATAACTAACTTTATACGTAGAACCCAATCAGCGCCAAATTGGCAAATTTGAGAAGCTCGAGGTACAGGACATATTTTGTCCCATTTCCAATGTACGGAGTTGACTCTCCTTCTTTCTAGCCGTCTTGGTAGAACCACAAATGTGAATTTTAGAAGTGGGTATTCTTTTGATTAAGCAATTATCATTTTTACTTGACCATTAAAATTTATTGGTCTAAAACAATGATATCATTAATTTTAAGGACCTCAATCTTTCTTAGAATTTTCGTTGATCTAAAACAATCGACACATGTATTAAACCCCTACAATCAATAACCAATACTTGACATCAATTTTAGGGTGCGAACTCACGACAAGCTAAAATTTCCGCTTGCAAAAATGGCAGTTATAAAAATCACCAAAAAAGTAACTAAATTTACTAAATTTATCGCGAATCCGTGATTTTAGAACAAGCTTGGTGGTGTCAAGCTTTTCTGCAGTCACGGAGAGACACCACGGGTTTGCAGTTGATTCAGTAGATACTAGTTAATTCAGTGATAATTTAGTGAATTTAGTTACTTTTTGGTTATTTTTATAGCCGCCATGTTTATAATCGGAAATTTTAGCTTGTCGTGAGTTCGCACCCTTACTTTGATTATTATTGTCAGGATCTTTAACACTTGTAACATCCATCATAGATGGACATACAGTGGTTTTGAATTTTTTTAAAGTTGCAATTGCAGATGTATTGTCTTTTGGTGTTGGAAGTACCTAAAACTCTGCTCTTCGTATCTTTTATTATAAAGGTGCAGCCTTTTTAGTTTCAACTCTATACCCTTCCAATCCATGAAATCTGTATAAATAATATATTTTACAATGAATAAATATAATTTATATTAGAAAATATCACACTAATTATTATTAATTAAATGAATTAATGAACAAATAACATTGTAATCACTATCATCATTAAGAAAAGCGAATTCTTCCATCTTCACTGGATAATGATGCTTGTTTCAAATGCGTTTTCTCAGTTTTAAATAAGTATACTTATATATTCACAGATTCATCACAACCTACGAATGGACAATTCATAGTTTGATAATCTGAGACTTGATGAAAATGTGAATAGTGATAATACAAGTTTGTTTTATTTGCATATTTTTCATCACAGTATACACAAGTTTCGTTTTCAGTTATTGTCTTAACCAGCTCAATTTTATGAATTCAACTTGTATAAGCATGAAGACTTCTTTTTCCACTAAAAATTTTATTGCACTGGTTACATTTAATTTCATTCTTTTCTTCTATTGTTTTTCATTTGTAAATGTAAATGAATTGTCACCAAAATATCACACAATTGCACACAATACTTAATTACTATATGCATCAATCTATATTGATTTTATTTACCCTGGTGAAAATAATATGGCGGATTATGTCATAAGATGCCATAAAATGACAGGAAAATTATGGCATATTATGGCATAATATGCCATAATCTGACATCTTCTGTCATTATTACTTTTCAGAATTTGTCGGAAAATGCCGGAATTTCTAAGGTTATTTGGACTTCCGACAAATTCCGACAAATTCTTACAAGATTTTTTTTTGGATTGTATTTATATTATGACATAATGCAACATTTTTAACGTCAATTTATGGCATTTTATAAGATGTATGACATAATTTACAAACTTTTTATGGCATTCTATGGCATATTATGTCATATTATGCCATAATATGACATAATCCGCCAACTTTTTATAGCAATTTATGGCACGTTATGTCATAATATGGCATAATCCGCCGCAACTTTTTATGGCATTTTATGGCATCTGGCGAATTTCTGATATTTATTAAACATAGTTATATAACTATTTACGTATTATTCATTTTTACTTCTTTCAAACAATTACAGGAAACATTGATTATTTAAATTTTTGTATTATGATATCGTCATATTTTTTGGATATGAATATGATGGATCCATATCGTATATATAAGAACTAGTTGTGAGATGACCACATGAGAAACTTCAAAAGCAATGTACAAGAAGAAATGTAAAAAAAAATGGAATCACTCAAAAATTTATGCGTAATAATTTAATAACAAAGTCACATAATTAAAACAACGACGTGACCGAAAAGAAAATATTATTTACTAAAAAACTATTATCAAAATGAATTTGCCATTACAAACTTTTAGATGTAAGAATATGCCATATTCTGACATATTCTATTTATATTCTTACATGATTTTTGGATGCAGAATATGACATTTTCTGGCATATGAATTTTGTCGGAATATGTCAGAATAGGCATATTCTGACATATTCTGACATATTCTTACATGATTTTGGATACCAGAATATGCGATTTTCTGACAAATGAATTTTGTCGGAATATGTCAGAATATGCCATATTCTGACTTTATGATTTTGGATGCCAGAATATGCATTTTTTCACAAAATAATTTTTGTGGAATATGTCAGAATATGGCATATTCTGACATATTCGACATATTCTTACATGATTTTTCATTTGAATATAATTTTCTGGCAAATGAATTTTTGTCGGAATATGGCATATTTTGTCATATTATGTCAGATTATGTCATATTATGCCATATTATGACATAATCCGCCAAATTATTTTCACCAGGGTATTTATTGTATTATTATAATATTAATTACCTTCACAATTAATATCCAAATTTAAACCAAATAAATATATAATTATGAATATTTTTTATATAATACGAGATCACTGGGCGCGCTTCGCGCGCCTGTTTTTCTTATAAAAATGAAAAGATAGTTTTTTAAAAAATATTATCACAATCATACTTTCTCTTGATGTCATTATTCATTGAGCTATTTTGTAAAAACAGTAATTCACATTTATGTTTCAATTATTTTCATTGTTATTTAGTAATAATTTAAAAAAAAAAACAACACTCTGTTCACACGAATAAAAGACAATTTTCAAAAAAGATAGAGTTTAAACAAATTCGTACAGCCACTGTTGAAGCAAAACTCATTTCTTTATGACATTTTTGTGGATGCTCAGTTCGAATATTTTTTATTTTACTATTCAGTTTTTCATGGCTGAGTATTTTTGATAACTTAATCATTCAGTTACAAAAAGAGCAAACTATAATTATGTTTTCTTATGTCTTTTAAAAAACCCTTCTCATAATTTACCCATAATACTTTATTTATCAAAGTCTCGATCACTTTATTTTCGATTCTTTTATTTCTGTGATGCTATTCCCAATTAATTAATTAAACATTCATTTCAAAATTACTCATGTTCATAATAAAATATTTCTAAATAGAATTTTCCCGAAATCATGATTCCTATATTCAAAAAACACCTCATGAAAAAAACTACAGGAAAAAAAAAATGTAAATTTTATAAATTAATATGGTTAAGCTTGTGTTTTATTTTTTTAAATTGTAAAATTCATATTAAAAAAATATAAAAACACGTCTCCGTTTTTTCATTTTATTAATAGGTAATTTTCATTTGATTTTGTCCTTAGATTCTTCTTTTCCTCCGTAAAATATTAATTATACAATTTTTTTATGATAAATTTTACTTTTCATTTTTGTCCGTGCAGTACTTCTATCCTAAAAAATTTTAAAATCAATTTTGACTCTTTTTTATATTTGCTATAACTTGTACACGAAATACGTTTCCTGCTTCAAGTCATGTACATAAAACATATATTTCTAAATAGAATTTTTGTGAAACTATGAATCTGAGACTTCAAACTCACCCTCAATAAAAATCTCCAAACAATTTCATGAAATGATTATAACTCTTTATTTTATGCAGTTTTATATTTACCACGACTTGTAGATAAAATAAATTCAAAAAGTGGCTAATATTTCGTTTTTCTTGAGCCATTTGTCAAATCATAAACTAAAGATCTGAAAAATCATGCGCCTATTCTAAAATCTTCTTTTTCAATTATTTTTCATTTATGTTGATTATTAATTTTCAAAAAAATTTCGACATTATATTTTCACGAATAACATATAATTTATAAAACAATGAAATTTCCGGCAACCTTTGTCGAAAAAAAATCCATTTCTTTATAACATTTTTGTGCTTACTTCAAACATTTTCCATTTTACTATTCCGTTTTCAGGGGTATGTATATTTTTGATTAATTAATCATTCATTCACACAGAGCGAATTATTATGTTCTTAAGTATTTTTAAAAAAAAAATCCTTCTTTATAAATATGATCCCGAGTGGAAATCTGGTCAGGCTATCCCGGGAAAAAATATTGTACGTGGAATTGTATATAATAACATATAATTGTATGCGATTATGATTGTATACAATAACATGTTAAAATTGAGTGCATGTTATTGTATGTTATAATTGACCCGATAGTTTCGCATGTTATTGCATACAATTGTATCCATACAATGATATACAATCGTATGCAATAACATGCGAAACTATCGGGTCAATTATAACATACAATAACATGCACTCAATTTTAACGTATTATTGTATACAATCATAATCGCATACAATTATATGTTATAACATACAATATTTTTCGGAATATGATTATATACAAAATTTTTAATTAAAAAAATATATTATTTATTGTTATTACATTTTTATAAATCTATTGTCTCGTATTTGCTACCTATCATGGAAAAAACCTAAATCTATTTTTGTTGCCTTTACCGGGACTCGAACCTTTAATGCTCTAATTACTAAACGCACATCTTTACCCACGTGGCTATCGAACGCATATAATCTCAAAGTGTTTTTTGTAAACTTATAGAACAAGTTGGCCGAGATAAATTAAATTTGTGATAACAATAAATAATTTCTTTTTTAATTGAAAAAATTTTAAAATATCTTTTTACGTCTTAAGTCATACTAACATTGCTTCTATTCTACAAAATAAAGTCTTGAAAAAATAAAATAAAGTTTTGATGTTTATTTATTATTTAAGACAAGTTGATATTATTGCATATAATCACATTTCGTATTATACATGTATTAAAACGGATGTATGATCTTGAATAGAAATGAAATAAAATTATATGAATATATATTATCATATATAAATATACGATATTATAAAATATCAAACAATAATATACATTAAGGACTCCACCTGAAAACCAGAATAATATAAAATTATATATTATTATATATAATAAAATGTTATAACATACAATACCATTGACATGAGATTTTTCCTAAAATTAGAATCATATGTAATTATATGTTATTGTATACTATTGTATAATTTAATATACAATAATATCAATATAAGATTTTGCATAAAATCAGTCATATAAAATCATATGATACTTTTCAGAATTATATGTTATAACATACAATAACATTGACATAAGATATTGCATAAAACCAGAGTAATATACAATTATATAGCATTGAATACAATTGTATATTATAACATACAATTACATAGTGATAAGATTTTCCATAAAACCATTTATATAAAATTATATGTTGTTACTTTTAATTATATGTTATAACATACAATAACATTGACATGAGATTTTTCCTAAAATTAGAATCATATGTAATTATATGTTATTGTATATTATTGTATAATTTATTATACAATAATATCGACATAAGATATTGCATGAAACCAGAGTAATATGCAATTATATCGCATTATAAACAATTATGTATTATAACATACAATTACATAGTTATAAGATTTTCCATAAAACCATTTATATAAAATTATATGTTGTTACTTCTAATTATATGATATATCATACAATAACATTGACATGAGATTTTACATTGAATTAGAATCATATGTAATTATATGTTATTGTATATTATTGTATAATTTAATATACAATAATATCGACATAAGATTTTGTATAAAAGCTGTCATATCAAATCATATGATACTACTTGGAATTATATGTTATAACATACAATAACATCGACATAAAATGTAGCATAAAACCAGAGTTATATGCAATTATATCGCATTATATACAATTGTAGAATACACACAATTACATAGTGATAAGATTTTGTATAAAACCAGTCATATAACATTATATGTTGCTACTTCTCATTATATGTTATAACATACAATAACTTTGACATAAGATATTGCATAAAAACAAGAGTTATATATAATTATACGGAATTATATACAATTGTATATTATACCATACAACAACACGGACATGAGAGCCAGAGTCATTCAGAGATATGTTATCGTTTATAGTTGTATATAATAATATACAATAACATCGACATAACATTTTGCGTAATACTAGTCATATATAATTATATGATACTACTTAACATTATATGTTATATCATACAATAACATTGACATAAAATATTGCATAAAACCAGAGTCATATAAAATTACATGTTATCATATTCAATTGTATATTAAAACATGCAATCATATGGACATAAGGTCTTGCAAAAAACTAGAGTCATATGAAATTTTATGTTTCCATATATAATCGTATATTATCACATACAACTGCATATAATAATACGCACGTATGATTCTGTATGAAAATAAAGCCATATACAATTATATGTTATTTATTATTAAATACTACAATCATATGTGAACGTATGTTATCGAATCTTATTTTACATATGGAATTGTATAAAATAACATACAATTATATACGATAGTATACAATAATATGCAATTATATGTTATTATATACAATTCCACGTACAATATTTTTTCCCGGGTAGCCCGATTTGACTTCAAGTCTTGATTGAGATTTGATCAATGTTCCCTTAACACTGGAAGCCTGATCGAAATTTGATCAAGATGCTTGATTAAGGATAACTCGATCACGATTGGATCAAGGAACCCTTAACTTATCCTTAATAGGGCCAGCCTGATCAAGAATTGATGAAGAAAACCTTAACTTCTCTTTATTAAGGCCAGCCTGATGAAAGAACTTCTTCAAAAAAATTGCCTAGCTTAGATACATGAAAATCTTGTAAGACTAATAAATATTTTCCAATGAAATTTTAGTGAGATCATGACTAATATCAAGACAACACCAACATATTATTACCTTTAAAGTTTCGAATCCTCATTTTATTTGTTTCAATTTCTTTTCATTACATAATTCACCACAACTTCTAAACAAAGTGTGACATTACTCATTTTCGTGAATTATTTATAAGATGTGAAAGAAGAAATTATAAAAATAAACACCTATGCCATTAATCAAATCAACATGACCAGTTCCATCAATAAATTATAACAGTCATATATTTATCAATAGTTATACTGAAATAATCAGTTTTTTTTTTTGTCAAAATAGAATGATTACATTCTCAATTGTCAATAAAATTGTGAATAAAATGATTCTCTTTTTTTTTTTTTTTTGTTTCTAAATAGAATGTATGTGGATATTATATAGATACATACTTTTATTTTCTTGTACATAAGCCTATTGATTTTTCCATCATCATATTAATAAAGTTATATATAAATCAGTTCATTTATTATCAATAAAAACAGTTATTATAATTTAAAGACTATTTTTTGTTCAAGCGATCTGTCAAATCTTGATTTCAAAATATATAAACAAATAAATTTATTGATTACCTTAACGACAGGAAAAAAAAAAAAAATGTGAGTGACTGAGAAAGAAAATTTGTTTATTTATTTCATTAACAACCGACAAAGACAGAATGACAAATGACATTAGAATGACAAAGAGAACCAAATAACCAATCAAATCTGTGACGATGTCACAATGTAAAAAAAATATAATATAATAAATTTGTACATGATGAGTTCGGGTGACTGACGCCAGAGGGCTACGCACCGTTTGGCTTTTTCACAGCCACCCAGTATACACGCTTTGCTTAACCGGGAGCGTGTAGCAAGGAAAAGTTGGCTATTTTTTGTACAGATTAAATGCTTTGGTTTTAGCTCTTTGCCAACTGGAAACAGTGGCATGTACAGAGACCCCCAGAGCGGCAAATCGTGGTATGCCCAGTGGTAAGCCCGCTTACCCCCACGATATTGTTCTGAAGTGTGTGTATGAGAGAGAATGTGGTAGTACTGGCAACGGACTACAAATTAGAGTAAGAAGTAGTACTGGCAACGGACTACAATTAGACCAGGTGGTAGTACCGGCAACGGACTACTTAGCGGCAGTACCGGCAAAGGACTGCCTACAATTAATTGCGATTACCACTGGGAACGGGGTATGAGTAATTAAGGAAAAAGAGTTAGCTAGACCAGAAGTGAGATCCAGGGCGCGTACACCGCGGGGACTCACGAAACCACGGGATCTTGGGCGCGTACATCGCGGAGATTCACGATATCAAGAAACCACAAAACTACGAGTAAAGTCAAGTAAAATTTGGTATAATTGAATGTTGTAATTGGATAATTGAATATTATAATTTGATAATTGAATTGTGTTATTAAATTGGGTAATTGAAATAATAAAATAATAGAATTGAATAATTGAAATTGTAAGCTGTCTAATTTAACGTACTGGACGAGTTACGAAGATTTTAAGTAGTTGATTGTCATTAATAAACTCTGTAATTTTAATTGATTTGCATTATTGTATTGACTGGAGAACCCTGAACCACCTACCAGAACTGAGCCGGCAACAAGTTTTAACATTTTGGTATTTGAACCTATTGTGAATATTATAAAGTATCACGAATTCCCAAAAGCACAATAAAAACGGAAAGCTATATAAACAACAGGTTACGTTCATCAGCAAACATGTGTATGTTGTATATATTACCATAATGAGCATGACTGGCATGTGCTATAATGTATGTGCTAACTTTACAGACCTGAGATTCGCGCCTATATCCCAACAACATATGGCGCGCGCACCATCGATGCGATATTGAATACTATACTGACATATACAAAGGTTTTTTCACACCATCTAAATATGTTAGCTTTCTTGCTCTATAGACCGATGCTTCTGGCAGATGATTCAAAAATTCAAAAATAAATCCTTTCGTAAATAAAAATATTTTATATTTTTGTTTACATATGATGTAAAAAAAAAACTCATTAAACTTGATGGAAAGAGAAATAAACAATAACATGTGACTTGTACTCAGAGAAGGATAAGTTAACAGTTAACATACCAATATGTTTACATTAAACATACAAAAGTTTAATGTTAAGATATATATATTAACAATAAACATAGATATCTTAACTGTTACACTGAGAAAAATATCCTGCGATTTTTACACAGATTATTGTAAAATTTGAGACCGTGGCCGACATCTGCGATATACACCATAATTTTGTGTAATTTTTGCATAAATAAAAAATGATTCTACGTTCCCAAGTGAAAAAAATATATTTATTGGAAATATAAAATAAATTTAATTTATATTTAAAATATATGTGAATTAAATTTGATTAATGTTTTAAAAAATATAAATTGAATTTAATTTACATGTAATTTATATTTAATTCATATGTAATCTATATCTATACAAAAAGTAAATTTATTCCACATTTTTGAAAAATATAAATTAAATTTGAAGTACATCCAATTTTTTTTTTTGCAATGTCGAAAAAAAAAAAATTTTAAGTAAATTTATTTTATGTTTTGAAAAAATATAAAATACATTTACTTTTTGTATAGATATAGATTACATATGAATTAAATGTAAATTAAATGTAAATTAAATTTAATTTATATTTTTTAAAACATTAATTAAATTTAATTCACATATATTTTAAATATAAATTAAATTTGTTTTATATTTCCAATAAATATATTTTTTTCACTTGGGTTATCTGATAAATCCCATAAAATTTTCATTGGCTATATTGTAAGATTTATTATTTTTAAATGAAAACTTATTTCATATGAAAAAATGTAAAATTTGCATTAAAAGAAAGATAAATTTTGTAATATTTTATTGTTAATTTTACATTTTTTTAAGAGAAATACCGATTATTACGAGAAAATGAAACACCAGAATAATTTAATAGGATTCATTCTATTTATTGTAAAATTTACCGAAAAAACATGAAAAAAAAACATTTATTCAGTGATCTTTTTGATTTACGTCGTTGGAACGTAAAATTTACACTTTTTCCGTAGAAATATTGTGACGTACACATTGCTCCCACCCTTGCTTTTTTGTCAAAATGTTTTTTTGCCAAATAAATTAATACGTAGTTTGAATTACTTTTACAACCATACGACACAATAATTATATTTTGAAATAAATAAAAATGATGTAAAATTAAACTAGACTACAAATTAATTAAATTAGCAATATCGATTCCTTAGCTTTTTTTCCCATAATTAATTGATAAAAAAGCTATAGGCAAATGTTTCTAAGGAGAGAATGTTGCCAAATAAATTGAGTCGTAATTACGACTAGATTAATTTTACAGCCATTACGTAGTAGATAAAAGACATGTAATTTTATTTTTGAAAAACAAAAATGTCCAAGGAAAAGCAGTAGCTAAGGAAAAGATGTAGCTAAGGAATTGAGGCTGCCAAAAAATTATGTTTCAAGGAAATAATTCCTTAGTCACATTAATTCCTTAGCTACATCTTTTCCTTAGCTACTGCTTTTCCTTGGACATTTGTATTTTAAAAAAATAAATTTACATGTATTTTATTTATAAAATAAATAAAAAATGTCCAAGGAAAAGCAGTAGCTAAGGAAAAGATGTAGCTAAGGAATTAATGTGACTCAGGAATTATTTTCTTGAAACATAATTTTTTGGCAACATTAAATCCTTAGCCACATTAATTCCTTAGCTACTGCTTTTTCTTGGACATTTGTATTTTTAAAAAATAAATTTACATGTATTTTATTTATAAAATAAATAAAAAATGTCCAAGGGAAAGCAGTAGCTAAGGAATTAATGTTGCCAAAGAATTATGTTTCAAGGAAAGAATTCCTTAGTCACATTAATTCCTTAGCTACATCTTTTCCTTAGCTACTGCTTTTCTTTGGACATTTGTAATAAATTTACATGTATTTTATTTATAAAATAAATAAAAATGTCCAAGGAAAAGCAGTAGCTAAGGAAAAGATGTAGCTAAGGAATTAATGTGACTAAGGAATTATTTTCTTGAAACATAATTTTTTGGCAACATTAATTCCTTAGCCACATTAATTCCTTAGTTACTGCTTTTCCTTGGACATTTGTATTTTTAAAAAATAAATTTACATGTATTTTATTTATAAAATAAATCAAAAATGTCCAAGGAAAAGCAGTAGCTAAAGAAAAGATGTAGCTGAGGAATTGAGGTTGCCAAAGAATTATGTTTCAAGGAAATAATTCCTTAGTCACAATAATTCCTTAGCTACATCTTTTCCTTAGCTACTGCTTTTCTTTGGACATTTGTAATCAATTTACATGTATTTTATTTATAAAATAAATAAAAAATGTCCAAGGAAAAGCAGTAGCTAAGGAATTAATGTGGCTAAGGAATTAATGTCGCCAAAAAATTATGTTTCAAGGAAATAATTCCTTAGTCACATTAATTCCTTAGCTACATCTTTTCCTTAGCTACTGCTTTTTTTTGGACATTTTTTATTTATTTTATAAATAAAATACATGTAAATTTATTTTTTAAAAATACAAATGTCCAGTTGTGCTGCGAAAGATGATGTAGCTAAGGAATTGAGGTTGCCAAAGAATTATGTTTCAAGGAAATAATTCCTTAGTCACATTAATTCCTTAGCTACATCTTCCTTAGCTACTGCTTTTCCTTGGACATTTGTATTTTTAAAAAATAAATTTACATGTATTTCATTTATAAAATAAATAAAAAATGTCCAAGGAAAAGCAGTAGCTAAGGAAAAGATGTAGCTAAGGAATTAATGTGACTAAGGAATTATATTCTTGAAACATAATTTTTTGGCAACATTAATTCCTTAGCCACATTAATTCCTTAGTTACTGCTTTTCCTTGGACATTTGTATTTTTAAAAAATAAATTTACATGTATTTTATTTATAAAATAAATAAAAAATGTCCAAGGAAAAGCAGTAGCTAAGGAAAAGATGTAGCTGAGGAATTGAGGTTGCCAAAGAATTATGTTTCAAGGAAATAATTTCTTAGTCACAATAATTCCTTAGCTACATCTTTTCCTTAGCTACTGCTTTTCTTAGGACATTTGTATTTTTAAAAAATAAATTTACATGTATTTTATTTATAACATGCAGAAAACTTAGTGTAAATAAATAGTTAAATACGGAAATGTCAACTTGGCCCACTTCGTAGTGGTTGCCCCGTAGAATTAACAAAAAAATTCTCTCAGTGTAGTCCATATTTATATCACAGTTATTTGACACAATAATTATTCTAGTTTATTTATTTGTTTTCAATTTTTATACTCCATTAATGTTTTAATTTTTTTTTATATGTTTATTTCTTTATTCATTTAATTTATCAATTAAAAATGTATTATTTTTTATTTGTCGAATGTCATTCTTGATATGGACGAAAATTTTCCCACTTTTAAGTTCACGCGCGATGGCTTAGGGGATAACGCACTGGCTTTAGGATTATAGGTTTATATAGGTTTAGGTAGATGTAGGTTCAAATCCCGGTCGGGACAAGCAAAAACAAAAATAAAACAAACAAAACCCGTTAATATTCTGAATAAAAAAAAATCATCTTTTTTTTTTTTTTGTCAATTCAAAATCGTTATATATTATTCAAAAACAAAAAAAAATGTAAATTTTACATGATTCGTCGGTAAAACACCATTTCTACAAAATAAAGGTAATTTCTACAGTTTAACTTTATAAAACAACATTTCTACAAAAAAAATGTAATTCTCGCAGTTTAACTTTGTAAAACAACACTTCTACAAGAAGAATGTAAACTATACACAAAAATACGTGAAACACTCGATTACTAAAAAAAAAATGAATTCTTACAATATTCCAATACGGTCCCAAATTTTACATTATTTTCTATGTAAAAATCGCAGGGAATTTTTCTCCGTGTAACATACGTATGTTTATAGTTAACATACGTATCTTTACGCGGCCAAATATTTTGATACGCCAGTCTACTTCTTGTCATCTTTTTTTTTTGACATTATATTGTGATACTATTCTAATTGTAATATAATATAATATGTACTTGTGTGGTCATAAATTTATTTAAATTTAGTTTTTTTGTAAATTCATTCTTAATTTTACATTCAATTTTTATATTTACATACGTATCAGCCTAACCTTCAAATTGTGTCAATTACAGATATCTTAATAGTTAACATACGCATATTAACTATTAAGATACGTATGTTTAATGTTAATATATATATCTTTGATGTAAACTTATCAGCCACCACCCATTTTAACATGGCATATGTTAACATTAAACAGGATAAGTTAACTGTTAACATATCCTTCTCTGTGTGTGGGAACATAGATTAAAGTATCATTATTTAATTTGCGCCATCGATGCGATATTGGATACTGAAGTAAATATAAAGGTTTCCCACACCATCTACTATTACCTTGCACAATTTTATTTTTATGATGTCAAATTGCTCTGGATTTGGAAACCATATTGCTTTCTCTGATTTGGTTTTATAATGTTTGTCAGAGTGCAGTAAGGTTTTAAATAATCTTCAAGAAAAACGCAATTTCTGAAAATGATTTTGAAGTTTTAAAAAAAAGTATACATCTTAAAAATCTGTTTTTATTTTTATTAAAAAGTTTTAATTAATTTATAAGATGATCAGAAGACAGAATATTCTTCACATCAATCAAATAATATATTACAAAAGGCACAAGAAACAAAGGCACGATAAAGACAAAGGGATGTATAAATAAAAGGTTACGTTTATCAGCAAGCATGTGTATGTTGTATATTAGTACATTAGCACACCTGATGAGCAGGATTCGCGCCCATATCCCAACGGCATATGGCGCGCGCACCATCGCTGCGATATTGAATACTGTAGCACCAACGATGCGATATTGAATACTGTATATGATATAAATAAAGGTACTTTTACACCATTCTACTATTATTGCTCAATTTTTATTTTATAAGGTTGTGAATTGCTCTGGACTTGGCAGCCATAATGCTTTGATCTGATTTTGGTTTTATAATGTTTGTCAGAGTGCGGTAAGGTTTTATAAGAATTTCAAGAAAAGCGCAATTTCTAAAAATGATTTTGAAGTTTAAAAGAAAAGTATACATCTAAAAAATCTGTTTTTTTTTTTTATAAAAAAGTGTGATATTGATTTAATAAAATGATCAGAAGACATAATATATTTATCTGATCAATCATATTTTAAAATAATTTCCCGAGAAATTGGAGGGTTAGGGTTAGCTTTGTGTCGATAATATATAGGCACGGTAGTTAAATCTCGTTTCTCCCACTTTTTTTTTTTTTCTCATACTTGACGCGAGGCACTACCGTGCCTCTTGATCCAAAAAACT
Source organism: Aphidius gifuensis (assembly GCF_014905175.1). Lineage (NCBI taxonomy): Eukaryota > Metazoa > Arthropoda > Insecta > Hymenoptera > Braconidae > Aphidius > Aphidius gifuensis. The sequence goes on from NC_057789.1 coordinate 22,386,788, forward strand.
ATTAACTTAATTTACTAATAAGTATACCAAAATTCACAACAAGGCAAATATTTTTACACACCTGTTGAATATGGATCAGCTGTTTGGCTATTTATAATTTCATGTATATTATAACAAGTTCATCATTTGTTTTATTTTGATTCATCATAATATTTCGTTCAATATATTTTCATTGTTGTTAATTCTCGACATGGTTGTTGTTGTTGTTGTTTTATTCATTTTTCTTTTAATAACAAATTAATTGATCACTTTTTATCATCACAATCAATCACCACCCTGGTAAAAATAATTTTGACAAAATTTGCCAAAATTAGTCAAAATTTGCCAAAATTAGTTAAAGTTGCAAACATTGGCAAATTTTGACAAAATTCAACTAATTTTGGAAAATTTTGTCAAATTTTTTTTGTCAAATTTTGTCAATTTTAATAAATTTTTTCTTTTGATAAATTTCGGAAACATTTGACAAAATTTGTCTAATTTTGTCTAATGTTGACAAATTTTGTCAAATTTTTTCTGTCAAATTTTGTCAATCTTAATAATTTTTTTTTTTTGATAAATTTTGAAAACATTTGACCAAATTTGTCTAATTTTGACAAATTTGTCAAATTTTTTTTGTCAATATTTGTCAAATTTTGTCAATCTTAATAAATTTTTTTTTTTGATAAATTTTGAAAACATTTGACAAAATTTGTTAAATTTTGTCAAATTTTGACAAATTTTGTCAATTATAAAAATTTATTTTTTTTTGAAAAATTTTGAATACATTTGACAAAATTTGTCAAAATTAGACAAATTTTCTCGAACTGTGCCAAATTTTTTTTAAACCGTTAATTTAGAAGAAATTATATGAATTTGATAATTTTTTAAAATTTATCTATAAACCGGAAGATATCGTCGAATTGTTACCTTCTTTGCTACTGATGATATTAATTAATTAGAACAAAATAGAAAATAAAATATTGATGATTGTTTCTCGCATGCAGTCATGTAATGTTCTGTTAGTATATAGAGAAAATCATATATCCATCACTCATATGGAAATATTGAACAGATAGACAGATTTCTATAGATGATGTGTTAAGGTGTTACCCGCGCATATCTACAGACCTCTTTCGGATGGCGTAATGTAATTGTTTTTCTCAAAATGGTAATGGAAAGGTAAACTTGGCTCTCCGTAAGACCCTATGTTTAACCTCTAAAAAAGTAGTCGACTTTAACAATTAATTAAAAAATAAGTAGTTACAACAAAATTAACAAAAAATTCAAGATTGCGTATTGTCATTTCAAGAATTTACTACAAAAATTTCAGCAATAGTTCATTGTTTTCTACCAGCACTGGTAACGCCTTAAACTTATGAAAATGATATATAACTGTCGGAAATTGGGTACATATTATGATTATGCAGACAACATAACTAGGTTTTTTTTTTAGGAAATTTTAATTTCCTATTGTTTTCGCTTTTCAGCTGGACCCCCCCCCCCCAACCATGGTAGACCCCCCCCCCCGAAAATATTCTAAGTCCCTTAATTAATCTAAATACGATAAATTTGGTAAATATAAAGAAAAATCACTGAATATAAAAGAAAATACCATAAAAATGGGAAAATATCAGTAAATATAAAGGAAAATACAGAAAAATATATGAAAATATCGAGAAAAACCACCGAATATAAAGAAAAATACGATAAATATGAGAAATTTTAAAGGGAAAATCACTGAATATAAAGAAAAACACGATAAATATGGGAAAATATCACGTAAATATGAAGGAAAATATACGAAAATTTCATAGGAAGATTACTAAATATGAAGTAAAATACGATAAATATGAAAAATTTAAAGGAAAAATCACTGAATATAAAGAAAAACACGATAAATATGGGAACATATAAATTATTTGTGAGAAATTTTAAAGACAAAATCATTGAATATAAAGAAAAATACGATAAAAATGGGAAAATATCTAGTAAATACCAGTAAATATAAAGGAAAATACAGAAAAACACGATAAATATTAGAGAATATCACATAAATATCAGTAAATATAAAGGAAAATATACGAAAATTTCATGGTAAGATCACTAAATATAAAGAAAAATACGATAAATATGAGAAATTTAAAGGAAAAATCACTGAATCCCAAGTGAAAAAAATATATTTATTAGAAATATAAAATAAATTTAATTTATATTTAAAATATATGTGAATTAAATTTAATTAATGTTTTAAAAAATATAAATTAAATTTAATTTACATGTAATTTACATTTAATTCATATGTAATCTATATCTATACAAAAAGTAAATGTTTTTTATATTTTTTCAAAACATAAAATAAATTTACTTAAAATTTTTTTTTTTTCGACATTGCAAAAAAAAAATTTGGATGTACTTCAAATTTAATTTATATTTTTCAAAAATATGAAATAAATTTACTTTTTGTATAAATATAGATTACATATGAATTAAATATAAATTACATGTAAATTAAATTAAATTTATATTTTTTAAAACATTAATCAAATTTAATTCACATATATTTTAAATATAAATTAAATTTATTTTATATTTCCAAGAAATATATTTTTTTCACTTGGGAATATAAAGAAAAACACGATAAATATGGGAACATATAAATTACTACCCCTCCCCCCTCCTTTCCCTCCCCACTATCCTCCTACCCCTTCACCCCCCCTTCCCTGAAAATATTTATTTAAAAAAAAAAAAGAATGAAAGATGACCAAAATCCAAAACAAAAATCTTCAATTTTTTTTTATTTATAAAATGTCAAATTGATATCAGAGATGTCAACATAATGATCACCTAAAATATAGTAATGTTGATCCATTTCAGTTACAATTCAGTTACAATTCATTTACAACATACAGTAACCACAATTCCTGACATAAAAATAAAAAACAAAAACGATAGAACAACTTCACATTAATGAATCAATAAAAAAAAAAGAAAGAAAACATCGATCATTTTTAACCAATTTGTAAACAGATCAAAGGGAATTTTTCAAAATCAACAGCCAATATAATCAAAGTGGGTAAAAGAAAACAAGAAGGGGATAATCCAAAACATGACGAAAAGAAAATTAAACTAAATGAAAAAAACACAACAAAAGATACAACGATGAAAAGAAAAATTACAAAAATAGCAAATTTAAAAATAAACACAATATGGTAAATAAAAAATAAGAAATAAATATAATAAACATAAGGTAAAAACTAAATTAAAAATTCAAATACAGTGATACAGTTCGAGCACAAATTATACATAAAAGTGAGATAAAAGAATGGAAAAACGAACGAGGAACAGGCAAAAAATTTACGATCGACATAAGTGATGAAAGCGATAAATAAGGTGTATTTTTTTTGGAGAAGCTGCAAATAAATATCATGGATTAATTGAAGTACAGTTATCAATGAAATTTATCAAACAAAAAATGTTTTAAAATGAATGATTATTGAAATAATCAATTATTCTATGTTACAGATAAACAAAATATATACAATCACTGGAGGATTAGTGAGAAAAGTTAATGAAATATACCCATCGATAAATAATAAAGAAATAATGATACCGGTAGAGTCTAGTATAAACTTGGAAGACGAAGACGAGAATGAAAATATTCCAAAAATTAATTCCGAGTTTAGAAAAATAAAAGAAATCGTACATTTACCGAATAATTCATTTACAGGTTAAATTATTTTTAAATAAAAAAAAAACAATATTATTAATACTGGTACTGATTTTTTATAGATATAATCGCAATCATAATAGCACTGAAGGAAGTAGAATTTATATATTCAATGACGGGACGGTTATTAAGAAAAAGAACAATATCATTAGCAGACGGCAGTGATTACGAAGTAAAATCAAATTTAGATGAAAAAAAAACTAACTAAAGATACTAAATTTACTAAAAAATATATATTTCAGATTGAATTCAATATGTGGAATGAAGAGGCAGAAAGTTTTGAGGGAAAAAAGGGTGACGTGATAGCACTGAAAGAATTGAAAATAAATAAATATAAAAAGATTAAAAACTTAACAACGACTTCGACAACGACATAAAAAACTAAATCCTAATTCAACAAAGGGGAAAAAGTAAAGTAAAAGAAATAAAATATAATATGGAAATTTATAAATAGATTTTGAACATTCACAGAGTAAAATCATGGTACAACAAAATAAATAAAAACAAGGAATTTAAAAAGGTAGAAGAAAGCGATTCCGGAAATGAAGATGACCCATTAGAAGGAACAAGCAAAATGAACGAAAATTAAATAAACTTTACGCATTATAACAATAAAAAATAAATATTTCTATTCACGAATCATTTTTATTCATTACCTCAATTTTCAATAGACTAAAAATTGAAATTAAAATTCCCCCCGAAGGGAAGGCACAGTTGCTTCAGCAACTGTAATATTGATTTTTTTTTTTCAATTCAAATAATTTTAGCAAAATTTGTCAAATTTTGACAAAATTATTTGACAAAATTGACCTTAATTTGACAAAATTAGATTGTCCGTAAATTGAGGAGTCCCAATTTCCTCTCAAAATTTGCCAAATTTTGACTAAATTTGCCAAATTTTGACAAATTTTGACTAAATTTGTCAAATTTTGTCAAAATTATTTTCACCAGGGCACGATTCGTTGTTGCGTTATTGTCCTTTGTGTCTAACCTTACCCCAACACACACCCATGGTCACACACTTTTACATTTCTTTTATTAGAAAAAATAAATTAAAAATTAAGAAGAATTTGCACTGAGCGACAAATTTTTTCTAAATATTTATTTGATGACTTGACCAGTTGAATTTGTGTGTACATGTTTTTTTTTTTTTTTTCTCTCACAATATTTAAGCTTTGTAGGATTAATTTTTATTGTGTTCAATGGATTATAGACAGGAAAAAGGTATTAAATATGCAAAATAAAAAATTTTTTTAAAAAGATTATGTTACTGATTTTTAAACTGTCGTTAATTATATATTTTTTTTTACCTAAATTACATAAAAAAGTAATTTAACATAAATTTGATTTAAAAGAAAAATAAATCGGTCCTCCGTGCGAGCTGAAAATTTGAGCTTTTTTTTTTAATTTGCGCGTTCAATCCTCACACATACATTTTACAATATAATTAAGAAAAAGAATAATCATATCAATAATAAATTTAAAAGATTTTCAAGATGCATTTGGTCGTGAATTTTTTCATTCAAGTGTAGCACAGCACCCGTATTCACAGGGCATTACAATTCAGGGCTTTTTTCCTCCACTGGCAGCGCTTGTGAAGCTTTTGTATGTGAAATCTATACATATATAAAAAAAATTTGACAAGCGCCATCAGTGGCAAAAAAAAGCCCTAAATTGTATAAAATTTGCCCTGTGAATACGGGTGCTGGTCATGGCCCTTAATCTACTTATTATCATTTTTTTTTTTTTTTTTTTTATATCAATTTTCTAACCACTCGTCGTTGTGAATTATTTTGATTTTTTAAATTTTCTTTCATTTTTAATAAATTCGGTATTGACGATCACGTTTATTTATTATTTAAATGATTTTTAAAGACAGTGTATTTTAACACTCTTATTACGAAGGCACAGTTTATATTATTTAAAAAAATTTATTTTATCAAGTTCTTTTATACATATTATCATAATCGCCTTCGTATATTATTATTTTTTATATAAATTTTGCAAATTAATAAATTGGGCTTTTTTTAAAAATTTTTCTTTTTTTTTTCCATTTTGGCACCATGAACGCGCACCCGCATCTGCTTTCATTTTATGAATAATTTATATGTTGATGATTTTATGTTTGATGAATTTATTGTTGAAAAAGCCACAATAATATCGGTTATTTTTTTGGCTTCTTTTACCTAACAATTTTATTTTTTTTTTTTTATTCATTATTTATAAAGTCAATATAATTATTTATCAATATCCAGCGATGATTTCTAATATTTATAATTGATTTTTATCGATGTGTAATGAGTTGTTTTTTTCCAATTTTCTTTTTTTTTTTTAAATAGCTCTAATGACGAATGAAAGAACATAGGTGTTGAAACTTGATGAAACTTGGATAACATTAAGAAGCCCTGTGATCTAGAGGTTATGGCATTTGCCCGGGAAGCAATAATAGACTTGGGTTCGAATCTCAGCCGGGGAACTTTTTAATTTTTCCAAGTTTTAACGAGTTCACACTGACGTCCATCTATTCGTCATTGAGCCATTAAAAAAAAAACTATCATTATTTGATTTGAAAAAAAATTCATTAAATTTAATTTTAACATAAAGCAATATCTTTGATATTTTGTTAATTGCTAAAGTAATCTATGAATACATGTTTCATAATTTTGAAAAATTCTTAATGGAACTCATTTATATTTGTTAAAAGTTGCTGCTTGAAAACCTGCTGCTGCTGCTGCTGTTTTAGAATCATCTGCTCAGAGAATTGAAAGAGGACATCCCCATACAAGGTAGGATTTCTTTTTTTAATATCAATATTAAACGGTTTATTGACAGTCGGGCCAAGTTTTTGACATGGTTGCTTCCGAAACAATAGCGTCTATTTTATTATATTTATTCCATAAAAAGAATTTTATTAAAATAAAAAATATATCGAGCTCATTTTTTTTTTTTGTTTAAATTTTTTTTTCTATTTATTTTTGGTTTGAAAAATTGTACATTCTCGCGTTTAATTTAAATTAACTTTACCCTATATTCTGCTTGTATTATGTTTTTTAATCGTACTAGAGTTGTGGGCGGCTGCAAGCGGCCGCTTCCGTTGATCAAAAAAAAATTAATGAAATTTTTTGTACAAAAAAAAAAAAAAAAGGATTCAAAACAATTTGTATTACCAGTATTAGACTATGTAACTCGAGCATAATAAAAAAATTTACTCCAAAATGATTATATACAGATGCATGGTGCCTTTGATAATGAAAATATTTTTGATTGTTTTCCTATTTATTTGAAAAAAGGGCAAGGGCTAATGTGTACCACTTAAATCGGAATTTGTATTATTAAAATCAGAATTTGTACCTAAATAACAATGACAAAGTACTGTAAATTTAAATTCTGGAGTCAACTATTTTTTTATTGAATATTCTTAAAGTACGAATCTATTGCTTTCATTGATTCAAATAAGCTCAATTCTTTTCAAGAACAAAAAAAAAATATCGATCTTTATTTATTATCTGAGGTGCCATTCAATTGTTAATGAACAATTTTCGTGATCAAACAATTTTTTTGTTCTAATTAGCCTAAGGGTTGACGGAATCAGAATAAACTATTATATGGATTATTTTGGAGTTTATTTGGAGAATATTGGAGCGAAGTTAATTTTCTTTAGAAGTTAACAGTATCTAATTAATATTAATTAACTAAGATTTAGAGGCTCAGGCAGCCTGAATTTTTTTTCTCTATCATATTCCTAGTTTTTAAAGATTAAATTATAAAATAATAAATTTATGTTCAAGAACTTTTTTTATTTTAAATAAACATTTTGGAGTAATTATAAAAATAATGCTGTCACTTTATCAATGACCAATGTGCACTACACCACACATTTATCTTGGGATTGAAGAGTAGGGATGCGCAATAGACCGAAATGATTAATCAGCGCATATCAACAATTGAAAAGTTATAATATTTTTGAATAATAAATTGAAGAACTTCCAATAGGATTTTTTTGTATATTATTATTCTCCAAAGAAATATCTACCAGGTAAAAACAAAAAAAAGTTGAAAATTCAAAAAATTCAGGCTGCCTGCCCTCCTAAATCTTAATTAATTAATATTAATTAAACTATTAACATCCAAAGAAAATTAACTTTACTCCAATATTCTCCAAAAAAAACTCCAAAAGAATCCATATAATAGTTTATTCTGAGTCCATCAACCCCAGGCTAATTAGAAGTGAACAATTTTTTTTTTTTTTTTCCATTGAAAGACAAATTCTGTTATTATCAATACAAATTAACCCATTACTTTTCTTTTAAAAATAAAAAGAAAGTCATTCAATAATATTTATTTTTCGAGGTGTCTTGCAATTGTTTATGAACAATTCCAAAAAATAATCCTTTTAAATAATTCTTTTCTCATCTTTGAAAAAGAAAACGTGGGCTGATGATAGCAGAATCCGTATTTTAGTGGAAAAAAATATAAAAAATTGTTTATTAACGATTGCATGCCACCTCGAACAATTTTTAATATTATTCGTAAATATTGTTGAACAATTTTCTTTTTTATTATCAAAGAGAAAGTCGTGAGTTTATTTAAACCAATGAATGCAGGATTTCTACTCCAATAATGGTTAAAAAACAAATTGTTTACTCTAAAATTTTAATTAACAATACTCTTTTATTGTTATTTATGTACGCAAATCTTGATTTTATTATTACAGGTTCACGTGCCCTATTTAAAAATAAATCTATCCGTTTTTTTTTCTTTGTGATTAAATTTTTTTTTTTAATTGTTCGTTATTTTTTATTTATAACACATTAACTACTCTTTTATTTATAACAATCCAATTAAATTATAGTGAATCATTTGAAGGTTATGGGCATTAATATTTTTTGACAGATAAAATGTTGTTATAATCACATATGTCAACACACACATGCATATATGTATATGCAATGAGCGCCACCTATATCAATTTTTACGACATGCACGTGATCAATCTAAACCCCAATCAAAATGAGCACAAATTATTGCGGCAATCAAATTTCAAATGAGAGCCAATCAAATTCAAATTTCAGGCGGCAAGTTTAAAATTCATCAAGCGCCGCCATGACACCAATGCTTTTTTTTATATAGGATAAATAACTCGGCCCATGTATTTAGTTAGATTTTTTGTTTTAACCCTCAATTTTTTTATTTTTTTAATTATCGTAAAGAAATGCCCAATTAAGGTGGAATGTAAGATTTTGAATTTTCAAATGCTGCTTTGTAAAAAAAATTAGCGCCCTCTTATTTTAAAAAAATTAGTTCATTTATTTAGCGTAGGTTATAAAAGAAATAGAGAGAGAGAGATAGTATTTAAATTCTGCCTTAATTTTTTTAAAATCATCAACCCTATTTAAATAGTTTAATAGGTTTTTTTTTTTTTTTATTATGTTACAGATTTGGCCAACACAGGATTTGTCGACGTTTTTTATTTATTATATGTTTAGTAGTTTTTTAATTTTTTTAATTTTCAAGTTTTTTTAATTTTTAGTAGTTTTAGTTAAAAAAAGAAAAAAAAATTAAAAAAAAAGTAGGCTATATTTAAATTTGAGTAAATTCATTTATTTAGGTTATTTTCGATTTTTTAGTTCAAGTTTTTTTTATATTTTTTATTTTCGAGTTTTTTTAATTTTTGCGTTTTTTTAAAATATACTTAGTAGTTTTTTTATTTTTAGTATCAAGGTTTTTTTATTTTCGCGTTTTTTAAAAATATATTTAGTTGTTTTTTATTTTCGAATTTTTCTCAGTTTTAGTAGTTTTAATATAAAAAAACAAAAAAAAAGTAGGTTATACTTAGATTTAATTTAATTCAGGGTTTATTTTTAGTTGTTATTTTATATTTTGTGTACTAATTTTTTTTTAATTTTTCAGGTTATTAAAAAAATAATTAATTTATTATTAAAAATTACATTAATAATAATAAAAAAATATTTAAAATATTTAATAGATATTCTGAACTTGCTACGAAAGAGAGTATTATATTGCTACGAAAGAGAGTATTGCTACATAAGAAAGTATTATTGCTACATAAGAGAGTATTATTGCTACATAAGAGAGTATTATTGCTACATAAGAGAGTATTGCTACATAAGAGAGTATTATTGCTACATAAGAGAGTATTATTGCTACATAAGAGAGTATTATTGGTACATAAGAGAGTATTATTACTACAAATTTATTTGAGTATTAATTAAAAATATATACAAAATGGATAAGAGAGTGGGCCTTGAAAATTTTGGTTTAAATTGTTATTTAAATTCCATTATTCAAGTTTTACATGCAATTAAAGATTTTCGTAGTGATATAATAAATAGTAAAGAACATAATTCTTCTATAATTAAACAACTAGGTTTATTATTTAAATCATTATCCACTCCTTTACGACTTGAACCTATATCACCAAAAAGTTTTATAACGAGTTTAAAAAAATCACGTATTACTAAAGATTTTGACTATATAAGACAAGAAGATTGTTCAGAATTTTTATTTAAATTATTTGAATTATGTGATGGATATGAAAATTTATGTGAAATAATTGAAAAATACTTTGTGGGAGAAATAAAAAAGTTACATAAATGTACAAATTGTAATAAGACAATAATAATCATTTAAAAATTTAATAATTTACAATTATGTTTTTCATCAAACGAAAATACAATACAAGATATGTTTAATAATTGTTTCGTACCAGAAACTTTAGAAAATGTAAAATGCGATGATGAAAATTGCAAAGTAAAATGTAATAAAACAGAAACTAAAGAATTAACACAAACACCATTACATTTAATATTATTATTAAAACGATTTGATTTAAACAAAGAAAGACAAGTTTATAAGATACAAGATTATGTAAAATTAAATGAAAATATAACAGTTAATAATGAAAGTTATGGATTACATAGTGTTATTATACATAAAGGTGAAGATATTGAATTTGGACATTATTATACATATAATAAAGATATATCTAAAAATGAATGGTATAAATATGATGATAAAAAAGTAATAAATGTAAAATTTAATGTAATTGAAAATTTAAAATCACCAGATACACCATATATGGTATTATATAAAAAAAAAGATAATAATAATAATAATAATTTAAATAAAAAAAATGAACAATTAAAAATCAGTCCAATTAAAGTTACAAATAAATTAGATATTCATAATAATACTGTAACTAAAAAAACTAAAATAATTTCCAATGTAATTTTAAGTAAAAAAAAAATTGCTAATAAAATTGATTTAAATTTAAATAATGATGATAAATCCATAGGTAAATGTAAAACATGGGTAAGTTCAAGCATCATACCAATAGGACTTGCAAACTTTAATAATACATGTTATATAAATTCTATTATTCACTCTCTAATGAATACAGATAAATTTTATAATAAAATTATGAATACAAATTATAAAGAATTTCATCCACTTAAAAGAATATTCGAAATCATCTTTTAAAAGATTAATATTAAAATTAAAAACAGAAGCTTTTGGTGAAGAAACACGTGCACAACAAGATACTTCAGAATTTCTTATAACGATATTTAATAATTATTCAGAAAATAAAAATTGCAAAAAAATAATTGAAGATTTATTTTATGGTGAGTATAATGAATGTAGAAAATGTACTAATAAAAATTGTAACAAATTCCGTTCAAAAGAATCCTTTTTTATAAATAACTTGAATATTCAAATAAATACAACAGTAAGAAAATTAATGTCAAAAAATTATAAAAATGAAAATCAAAATTGTGTTAAATGTGGTTAAAATAATAGTTGTACAATAAAGAAAATTAACACAATTTTACCTCCTTATATGATATTTAATTTAAATTATTTTGTTCATGATAAAAAGTCAAATACATTTAAATTAATCAATAATGTGACATTAAAAATTGATGAAGAAATAAAATTACCAATTCTAAAAGCTAGTGGATCAGTAGGTGGTCAAATATATATAATATATGCTATAATTATTCATGATGGTAATACATTAAATTCAGGGCATTATTATACAATGTACATATTATAATATACATATTGTAAAGATAAAAATACAAATATATGGTATTGTTTTAATGATAATATAGTGACTCCAATAAAATTTGAAGATATTAAAACGTTTCATTTAAATGACAACAAAAAACCATATTTATTATTTTATAAAAAATCAAATATTTCATCAACAATACCATCACCACCACAATCAGCACCACAATATCCAAGTGTTGAAGACATTGATAATTTATCTGATTTATATTCAAATTTTTCAACTTTATCAAAAGCTACTAATAAATCAAAAAATAGCATACAATCATCACTAATTATTATGAAAGATATTGATAATTTATCACAAAAATTATCAAAATGTTCTACATCATCAGAAGAAATTAAAAACCAATTAAAAAGAAAAAATAATAATTATATTGGTTTAATTGATAAAAAAAAATTTAAACCATATAAACAAAATTTAAAAAGAAAAATTAATAATAAAACTTTATGTATTGTTGAAAAAAAACAAAAAATCAATAAATTAGAATCAACTCAAACATCAATATTTCATAAAAATCAAATTATATCAGATGATGATGATGATGATGATGATGATGAAAAAAATCAATCAAATAATATTAAAGATACAAATGATTTACCAGATAATACCAAATTATCTAATAATAAATTAAAAAGAGTATGTAATGATTGTCATAGAATAGGACATGCAAGTAAAAAAAATAAACTTTGTGAATTTAGTGATGAAAAACAAAAACTTAAATGTGATGATTGTAAAAAAAATGGACATTCAAATAAAAGATCTACATGGTGTAGGTACAATTTAAGTTGTAAAAAAAAGTAACTGCTAAAAATTCAATAAATGATTCAAAAATAATTAAACGAAGAAATCCATCAAAAACATTAAAAGAAAAAGAAAGACATAGTACAGTTCAAATTGGTTTAAAAACAGCAATTGGTATAAATACATTTAATTTAAATAATATGAAAAAAAAGATTATGATGAAAAATTAAGATTATATAATATTATTATTGATGATGTTACAAGATTAGCTAAATTGGCACGTAATGCATCAATTTTATATGAATATTGTATTAATCATCCAAATAAATGGTTATTTAATGATATTGCAAATTCAGATACAGCACCAAGAGTGAATGATATTTTTAATCGTTTAAAAGCAAATGTAAGAGTTATTAAAGACATTGATGAAAACATTTTTAGATTACTTGCTGATTATGAAAACGATCGTCCAAAAAATGTTAAAATACCAATGTTACATAATACAGATGGCTGTAATAGACCATTTGAAGAAATGATGACACAATTTGAAACAAATTTATGAGTAAATCTTAATGAACATGGTATAAAACGTGTTCAAAATTATTTTTATTCATTAAAAATTAAAACAAAAGATGGAAAAGAAGAAAATAAATATACAAAAGATGAAATTAAAAAATTATTAGATGATTTATTTATATATAATATACATCCAAAAGAAGAATTATTTAAAGGATTTGAAGATTTAGATTTTTCCCTATTTTATAGAAAAACAAAATGGTGGAAATTTCTTCCATTTTAAAACATATACGTTATTCAAATACTGGTCTTAAAGTATTAGCTTCACGTTTATATAATATAAAAATAGAAAAAGTTGGTGAAACTTATAATAATAAAGAATTGTGGAAAAAAATGTTTCCACATACTTCACATTTTAAGAATTTTGATTTTTCAATGACAACAAATGCTGTTTATGCTTGTTTTTTATATAAAAAAAAGCAAAAGATAAATGATGATGATGATGATTATTATTATTATGATGATAAAAAAGATGAATACATTGTGAAATCAAAAAAAATTAATAATATAAAAGAGAAAGCTGAAGATTGTGAACAAGTTGTTACAGCTGATCCTGGTTTTAAAAATCCATTAGCTGGAATAATTACTCGTGGTAAAGATTGTATAAAAAATTTTGGTGATAAAGAACATGGAAAACCATATTGTTTAAAATCATCAACATATCGTCGTAAAACTGGTACATTTAAACGTCAAAAAAAATTTAAAAAAATAACAGATAAAGTTGATAAGGCTGTTAATGAATTATTATCAAAAGATAGATATAAAGATTTAAATACAAAAGATCCAAATAATTATATACAAACTATGAAATGGAGAACTGAATGTACTGATATAATGTCACCAGTATATACAAAATTAAAAGTTGCAAAATTATCATGGAATAAAATAATGATGACAAGAAGTATTATTGATACTACAGTTAATAAAATGGCTTGGGGTATTGGTAAAAAAAATAAAAAATTAATTAAAAATCAAAAAAAACAAATTGAAAAAAAAATTAAATTACTTGAAACAACAAATACATCAAAAAAAAATAATGATAAAAATAAAAAACAAGATAAAAAAAATGATGAAAAAATTGTAAAAAATAATAATAATAATAAAATGATGAAAAAATTGTAAAAAATAATAATAATAATAATAATAATGTTGATGATGATAAAAATAAAAAACAAGATAAAAATGATGAAAATAATAAAAAAAAAACTAATCATGAACAAAAAAAAGAAAATAAAAAAAATAAATTAAAAGAAGAATCAGATAAAAGACAAGATAAATTAACAGATAGACAAAAGTATCAAAGAGATAGACAACGAAGAAAAGAACAAGCTAAAAAAGTTATTAGAAAACAAGAAAACAAAGAAAAACTTAAACAAAAATATAAAAATATTTTATCAAATATAAATGATCATTTTGAGAAAAAAAAAATACAATTTAAAAATGAACCAGATAAAAAAAAAAAAAACAAAATATTTAATGGAAATTTTCGATTTTATCATAAAAGAAAAAAACTTAATGGTAAAAAATTATTTTTAATGGGTTCATAAAAATATAATTTTCTTCAATGTTGATGAATATATGACAACTCAAAATTGTGCTAATACAAGAGGAGACCGCTATTTATATTGCCCCAATTGTCATATAACATGGAACCGTGATATAAATGGTGGTTTAAATATTGGCAATGTTGCTTTCATACATCTCCTACTGAAAAATGAAAATTCAATGAAAAATTATAATAATTTCAAACGAAGTTATAATAATAAGAAAAATAATAAAAATAATAAAACAATAGATAAAATTAAATGATAATTTTTATATGACAAACTACCGATATCAATTTAGCAAAAATATGATGTTGGTGGTATGACATATTCAATTTATTATTGAATAATGTCTATTGTTTTCACATGAAAACATAAGCGTGCACAGTCAAGTTTCGCTTGTAATATGTACGTTGGTCCTATTTTGGACGCAGTATCAAATTAAATACTGTTTTTGATTAGAACAATTAAATCAACTCTTGACAATATAGAAATTAATATAAATAAAGAAAAAATAATTGAAAGTCGGTGACACATTGCACTTGATGAAAATAAAGAGACACGTCTTGACATGTCAAAATATTTAAACGTAATGAAATATTATTTTTTAATTTTACTTTAAAATATCGTTAACCTTGACCGATAGTTATCGTTAAAATAAAATAAAAAACCCAGCTCGAACAATAGAACTTTTTTTTTTATTTTTTTCGTTTAAAAATGATTCGTTGATATATCCATATATGGAATTTTAGTTTGACCTGAGCTATATCACTATATCAGTATACTGTATATGGTTATTTTTTTTTTATTATCAAAATTAAAAAATAAGAAAGCATCATTATTTTATTTTTTTATTTCTATCGTCATGTTATAAAGCTCAAATTTGAACGTATTAGAATATTATTTTTAATTTTACTCCAAAATATCGTTATCTGAAGTTATCGTTAAAATAAAATAAAAAACCCAGTTCGAACATAGAAAAGATAAGATATAGAAAAAATTTTTTTTTCGTATAATCGAGTCTTTAAATGATATATATCCATTTATGGAATTTAAGTTATTGATCTCAGCTATCAGTACACGGTATTATGGTTATTATATTTTTATTATCAGAAAAAAAAAAAAAGTATCTTCAATTTCCCCCATGTATGCTATAATTTTTAATTACTTAACTAATTTGCAAATCTTTATTAAATGTATACTGTGCCTAATTGTCTAGATGGCAATACTTGACTCTCTCATAACCCTTTTTTTGTAATCATAAGCTGAATATAAATATCCACTTGGATTTGTACCTTTGTAAGATAATAACAATAATAATAATAATAATAATAATAATAATGTTACGTACCAAGTTGAATTAATTAAATTAGTCTATGAAATAACAAAAGAAAAGAAGAATATTTAACTTGAAAAATAATAATATAATTTATTAGGAATAATTTAATTCAATCAACTTGATATTTAACGTTTTATTTAAAATCCTCGTATTTTGTTATTCCCTACAGGGTAACGGGTTAGGAGGGAATGTGTAATTTTTGTAGATTCTACCTTGTTGTTGTGGTTTATCCAAAATTAAAGTATAGAGAGCGTGTCAATCCGGATGGTCGCCTGATGATGTTGATAATTTAGAATAATCCAATAGGTAACACAACTCGTAGCACAGAAAAATAACACCCCGGAAAATTTCACAGTCAATGTTAGGATTTAGGAAGGGTAAAATTTGTAGGAATAATTATTTGTCACAGTTATTTAATTAAGTTTTAATGCACTAATAATATTATTTATTTGTTATTAATTTCTTTAAATGAATTAAATTTATTTTATTTATATTTTTATCAATTAAAATGATCAATAATTTTTAATATAAATTTATGAAATTTTACTAAGTATTTAATTCAATTAGAATGATTTCAAATTTAGTTAGATGTTGGCCGAATAAAAGTTATCACGAGAGTGACGCTCCTTAAAATTAAAAATAAAATTATTCCCATAAAATTTAATTATTAGGTAGGGATGAAAAGTGGTGCCATTTCTTGCACCAATGAAATACAACGGTTCCCATAGTAGTCAGCATATTGTAATTGTTTAAACATTTAATAAATAATAGTTTAGCAACTTCAACGGATGGGGCATCTCGCGTTGCAGAGGTGACTTTGAAAACTGCTTACCAAAATTTATATAAAAAATATAAAAATAAATTGTTTTATAAAAATGCAAAATATGAATTTTTATTCCGTGTGAAAATAAAAATAAATAATTTATTATAAAAAAAAAGAAAAATTTTATTGCTTGTTCGGCATCTTGTATCTATTGAATTTGTTAAATTATTATTTATTATTGATTATTTATTATAACTTATACCAAGACGTAACAATATAAATAATAATAATAATAATAATAATAATAATAGATGCATGATTGTTTTCAATATTAATACTCAAATTGTTAATAATTGTAATAATCTCAATTATTCACTGAAAAAAAAAACTTCTGTCAGATAGAAGTTTTGATGGATTGTTAGTTGATTTACTCTAATCATCATAACTTCTTGAATCATGAAAAAAACGTCTTGGTTCAAAACAAATTGTTCATGTTTTTAGAAGTATACTTCTTGGATTATGAACAAATGCGTCTTGGACCGAGACAAACTGTTCATGTTTTTAGAAGTATACTTCTTGGATTATGGATAAATGTGTCTTGGATCGAGACGAACTGTTCATGTTTTTAGAAGTATGCTTCTTGGATTATGGATAAATGTGTCTTGGACCGAGACAAACTGTTCATGTTTTTGAAGTATACTTCTTGGATTAAATGTGTCTTGGATCGAGACGAACTGTTCATGTTTTTAGAAGTATGCTTCTTGGATTATGGATAAATGTGTCTTGGACCGAGACAAACTGTTCATGTTTTTAGAAGTATGCTTCTTGGATTATGAACAAAAGTGTCTCGGTTCAAGACATATTGTTCATGTTTTTAGAAGTATTCTTCTTGAATTATGAATCGATATGTCTCGGTTCAAGGCAATATTGTTTTTATTTATGAACATTTATTCTCAATAGGATTGAAAATAAAAAAAATAAAAAAAATTTTTCAATTACAAACTTGTAATTTGTAATTTTTTTTTTCCTGCAATTTTTATTTTATAATTTTTTTTCCTACAATTTTTTTTTTTTTTTACCTAACGCGGGACCCGAACCTATGACCGTAAAACCTATCTAATCTAAACCTGTGCCTTAGCTCGCTTAACCACGGGCGCGATATGGAAACGGAAAGTTATTTGTATTACTTTAGTGACAAGATATTTTTTTTAAAATTAATCTATCATTATTATTATTTAAGAATATAAACAACAATAATATGATAGTCAGAATTATTGAAAGATTTAAGATTTACTGACTGTAAAGAAAAACTAAATTATAATCGAAAATTGAAAAAAAATGTATTATTTTTTTTTTAAGTTTTATATCAGTACATTCTAAAAATAAATTAAATCAAATAAATGTTAAATTTAATTTATTAAAATACAAAATGTGTCAATATTGAATCGACTCAAAATACTAGCATTTAAATTGTTTATATTCTTAAATAATAATAATGATAAAATGTTATCTAAATGTTTAATAAAATTTAGAAAACATAAAATAATACAATAGTACACTAAAGTAATACAAATTGATACGTGGTAGTTTTAGTTCATTTGTTCATGTAATAAATTTAAAAAAAAAAAAATATTTTGTCACTAAAGTAATACAAATAACTTTCCGTTTCCATATCGCGCCCGTGGTTAAGCGAGCTAAGGCACAGGTTTAGATTAGATAGGTTTTACGGTCATAGGTTCGGGTCCCGCGTTAGGTAAAAAAAAAAAAAAAATTGTAGGAAAAAAAATTATAAAATTGCAGGAAAAAAAAAATTACAAATTACAAGTTTGTAATTGAAAAATTTTTTTTATTTTTTTTATTCTCAATCCTATTGAGAATAAATGTTCATAAATAAAAACAATATTGCCTTGAACCGAGACATATCGATTCATAATTCAAGAAGAATACTTCTAAAAACATGAACAATATGTCTTGAACCGAGACACTTTTGTTCATAATCCAAGAAGCATACTTCTAAAAACATGAACAGTTTGTCTCGGTCCAAGACACATTTATCCATAATCCAAGAAGCATACTTCTAAAAACATGAACAGTTTGTCTCGGTCCAAGGCACATTTATCCATAATCCAAGAAGTATACTTCTAAAAACATGAACAGTTTGTCTCGGTCCAAGACACATTTATCCATAATCCAAGAAGCATACTTCTAAAAACATGAACAGTTCGTCTCGATCCAAGACACATTTATCCATAATCCAAGAAGTATACTTCTAAAAACATGAACAATTTGTTTTGAACCAAGACGTTTTTTTCATGATTCAAGAAGTTTTTTATGATTTGGATTGAGAAGTCTTTGTCTCAATCCAAATCAACTTTTTCTTAATCCAAATCCATTTTTTTGCAAGAAGAAAACTTCTATTATTAAGAACTTTTTGTCTTAAAAATAGAAAAAATTTTTTTCAGTGTTGATATTGATATAGTTATATATTGGTTAATCCATTAATCTATATGAATTTTTCTTATTTTACTTATTTTTTCATATTGTCTTTTTTTTACCGGGACCTTTCCCAAAACGTTGGCCTGAACTAAAAGGTTCCCAGTAAAAAAAAAAACAATGTATAAAACTGAAAACGTTTAATAATACTAATAATACGAAAACAAAATAAAAATCTAATTTCTTTCAATACCACAGGTTTATTATTGACACTATTGCGCAAAACATGTCATTCAAGATATTTCCAATGATAATGCAAGACATTTTTTTTTTATATATTTTTTTTCAATACTTTTTGAATGTATTATTATATAATATATTACTGTGCTATACAAGGGCAGTTTTTCCAACTCTAGCTGAACCAATTTTTAATAACTATAACAATTTTTTTGTGGTGGTTTGTATGAATCTTACTGTGATGATGTTGAGGCAGGACTTGGACTGACTGGAACTGGTAAAATTCCAGATGTTCCATGCCTCTAGCTAAAATTAATTAATTAATTAAAAATAATTATTTTTTAAAATTATTTTATACTTGTTCGAGAAGAATAAATAAAACATCAGAATTTGAAATGACTCTTGCCAGTCTTCTCAATGAGCTATTATTGTTTATTCTTTTTTTTTTTTTTAATTAAAATATAAATAGTTATAATTATTAATTTTGTGACAAGATTAATGATTACATAAAATATTTTAGATAATATTTTAGCAATAAGTATTTGTAAAGTTAAATTAAAAGTAATAATAACATTTTAGTAATTAAATACAATGATTAATTGAAAATATTTTGATCATGATATTGAGTAATGATAACATAAAAAACTCTAAAATGATAACTCTATAAATAATCATTCATCATAAAATCAATCTCTAATTTGAAAATTTTATTAGTCAATCAATTTATTAATTAACAAGTCAAAACAAAAAAAAATTACTTAAAAACTCTCAAAGGTTTTATATACAACTTTCCTTATATAAAAAGGACAGTTGTCATCGATCTTCCGAATATTTGATTGGTTATTTTGTTTTCTCTGTCACTCTCATGTCATTTGTTATAATGAAATATAAATAAACAAATTTTCTTTCTCAGTCACTCTTACACAAAATTTTTTTTTTTCGTCGTCAGGCAAATCAATAAATTACATCATTTATATATTTTGAAATCAAGATTCGTTATTTTAGTATTTGACAGATTTCTGTTTGAATTAAAATAAGTATTTATGTTATATCCAGAGCCGGGAAGTTCGTCTGTTATTTCAGCTTGCCGTAAATACCATGGCAACATAGTGGAATATAGTTTAAAAAAAAGACGATCTGAACCTCGTAATAATAAAAAAAAGAGAATATGATAATTCGATAAACTTCTGCTCTTGATGGAGATAAATAATAAATATATATAGTTTTTTTTTTTTTTTTAATACTGTTTAATATAATAAATTAATTTTCATATAAGTAACTACAAAAATTTTTGTACGATATAAAAACTAAATACTATATATATTATTGAAGAATCGTTTCTCGAAGAATAAAAGGGTAAAATAGTTCGTCATGAAGTATAACTTTCTAGTATTATAAATTATACAAATTATATTTATACAATAATTTAATAATATAATTTTTACAATAAATAAATTATATATCAGTACGTCAAGCATCGAAGTAACTGTAATTTTTCTTTATAATAGTTAAAAAATTACACGGAGAGAAAAAAATATTAGGTTTCCCAGGTAGAAAAATATGTGTCGCGTCCGACTTAATAAAGTCGGAGTCGGATATTCTGTTAAATTCCCTTAAAGTAAAAAATTTAGAATATCAATTGCATTTTACAAAAGAAACTAAATTGTTGATAGATAGACTATTTATGTTTGTAATTTGTTTCTAATCATTCTAATCATGAATATTTTTCAATAAATTAAGCATAATTTTTTGTTTTACTCGAATTAACATTAAAATGACAGCTTGAGGTTATAGTCGAGATTTTAGACGACATTTATGAGAAAAGTCAATTACTGTATATCGAAAATACTAAGCCTGCTGTTTTACCGGCAGGCTAGCGACGAGTAATTTTGAATATGCAACTTTAACAATCATGTTCATGTTTGGATCGGTTTGGATTAAAAACAACAAGTTTAATAAATAAAACAATCGTCTTGAATATTGTATTAGAATATAATTACCGATTGTTTTAAGATCTGTATATTGTATTGCTGACTCAGGTATATTACTATTATGATTATTATCATTATCATGTAGGAAATAATATACTGCTTCAAGTCCAAGGAAAAGCAGTAGCTAAGGAAAAGATGTAGCTAAGGAATTATTGTAGCTAAGGAATTAATGTTGCCAAAAAATTATGTTTCAAGGAAATAATTCTTTAGTCACATTAATTCCTTAGCTACTACTTTTTCTTGCACATTTGTATTCTTAAAAATTAAATTTCATGTAATTTTATTTTTAAAAAATAAAAATGTCCAAGGAAAAGTAGTAGCTAAGGAAAAGATGTAGATAAGGAATTAAGGTTGCCAAAAAATTATGTTTTAAGAAACATTATTTCCTTGAAACATAATCCTTTGGCAACCTTAATTTCTTAGCTACATCTTTTCCTTAGCTACTGCGTTTCCTTCGACATTTTTTATTTATTTCAGAAATAAAATACATGTAAATTTAATTTTTAAGAATACAAATGTCTAACAGTAGTAGTTAAAGAATGTTGCCAAAAAATTATATTTTAAGCAACATTATTTCCTTAAAAAACAATTTTTTGGCAACCTCAATTTTTTAGCTACTGCTTTTCCTTGGACATTTTTATTTTTCTTAAATAAATTTACATGTACTTTATTTATTAAATGAATAAAAATGTTCGAGGAAAAGCAGTACGGTTAGCTACCTTATTTCCTACATGATAATGATAATAATCATAATAGTAATATACCTGAGTCAACAATACAATATATAGATGTTAAAACAATCGGTAATTATATTCTAATACAATATTCAAGACGATTTTTTCATTTATTAAACTTGTTGTTTTTAATCTAAACCCATTCAAACATGAACATGATTGTTAAAGTTGCATATTTAAAATAACTCGTCGCTAGCCTGCCGGTAAAACAGCAGGCTTAGTATTTTTGATATACAGTAATTGGATGAGAACCATTTTCTCATAAATGTCGTCTAAAATCTCGACTATAACCTCAAGCTGTCATTTTAATGTTAATTCGAGTAAAACAAAAAATTTTGCTTAATCTATTGAAAAATATTCATGATTAGAATGATTAAAAACAAATTACAAACATAAATAGTCTATCTATCAACAATTTAGATTCTTTGGGAAAATGCAATCGATATTCTAAATTTTTTACTTTAAGGGAATTTAACAGAATATCCGACGTCGGCCCGACTGAAATCCCGACTTTCCTCCGACTTAATAAGTCGGGACACTCAGTCGGCCGACAGTCGGGCCGACGGAAGTTTTCTACCTGGGATAGGAACCAATGCATTTTTTTATTTCCTTTCTTCTCGATAAAATATATTGTTTCATCAAAAAAAAACCCAGGAGATGATGAAAAAATTCAACTTCGACATCGAACCGAAAACCAACATTACAAACTAAAGCAATATTTTTTAATCTCTTCTTTCTGAAAAAATATGTTCAATAATAAGAAAAACCCTGAAGATAATTGGGGAAATCATTTTGACTTTCTGGCGATCGTAAAAAGTAACCTGGGTGATTTTTTCGTAGCCCCGAGGAACGAAATTTATATATATCTTTATATACCTTTATATATTCACATATAACTTTATAAAATTTTATATAATTTTATATAATTATATAAAAATTTAAAGAATTTTTAAACTATCTCTATATATAATTATATACAACTTTATAAGGTTACATACAGCTATATATAATTTTATAAAGTTATATATAAATGTGTACAAAGTTGTGAACGATTTGTGTATTTAAATATTCTCACTTATTTGATGATCATTCAATCATTTACATTTTATTTAATAAATTATCTTTTTTATCATCGATTGTGTTGAAATAAAAAAAAAATATACATTTCGTGTGAGTGATCATACGGATCATACATATTTTTTTTACAAACAAATAACACAAAATTTAATGTAACCGAATTTTCCAATTATTATATAAATGATTATATAAACAAAATAAATTGACAAAATAAGTGTCAAAAAATTGTGTCAATAAACAATTGTCATGATTATTATTGCTGAAAAAATTCCATTAAATTATTTACATATTTTTGTTGCTGTTTTTGTTTGTCAATTATCAAGAGGCACGGTAGCACACGGTAGTGCCTCGCGTCAAGTATGAGAAAAAAAAAAGTGGGAGAAACGAGATTTAACTACCGTGCCTATATATTATCGACACAAAGCTAACCCTAACCCTCCAATTCCTCGGGAAATTATTTTAAAATATGATTGATCAGATAAATATATTATGTCTTCTGATCATTTCATTAAATCAATATCACACTTTTTTATAAAAAAAAAAACAGATTTTTTAGAAGTATACTTTTCTTTTAAACTTCAAAATCATTTTCAGAAATTGCGCTTTTCTTGAAATTCTTATAAAACCTTACCGCACTCTGACAAACATTATAAAACCAAAATCAGATCAAAGCATTATGGCTGCCAAGTCCAGAGCAATTCACAACCTTATAAAATAAAAATTGAGCAATAATAGTAGAATGGTGTGAAAGAACCTTTATTTATATCATATACAGTATTCAATATCGCAGCGATGGTGCGCGCGCCATATGCCGTTGGGATATAGGCGCGAATTCTACTCATCAGGAGTGCTAATGTGAAAAATAATGATTGATCTGAAAAATATTCTGTCTTCTGATCATCTTATAAATTAATTGAATCTTTTTAATAAAAATAAAAACAGATTTTTGAGATGTATACCTTTTTTTTAAACTTTAAAATCATTTTTAGAAATTGCGTTTTTCTTGAAGATTATTTATAAAACCTTACTGCACTCTGACAAACATTATAAAACCAAATCAGATCAAAGCAATATGGTTTCCAAGTCCAGAGAAATTTGACAACATTATAAAAATGAAATTGTGCAAGGTAGTAGTAGATGGTGTGGGAAACCTTTATATTTACCACAGTATCCAATATCGCATCGATGGCGCAAATTAAATAATGATACTTTAAGCTATGTTCCCAAGTCACATGTTATTGTTTATTTTTTTTTCCATTAAGTTTAATGAGTTTTTTTTTTACATCATGTGTAAACAAAAATATAAAATATTTTTATTTACGAAAGGATTTATTTTCGATTATCTAAATCAGCTGCCAGAAGCATCGGTCTATAGAGCAAAAAAACTAACATATTTAGATGGTGTAAAAAATCCTTTATATATGTCAGTATAGTATTTAATGTCGCATCGATGGTGCGTGCGCCATAAGTTGTTGGGATATAGGCGCGAATCCCAGGTCTGTAAAGTTAGCACATACAATTATAGCACAATCAAACCAGACTATAAAAAACAAAAAAAAACGCACAAAAATTGCGGATTCCGCACAAAAAACGCATATAATTCGCACGTAACTCCTGATATAGTCCGGTTTGATTGTGCTATAATGTATGTGCTAACTACCACCAAAATCCTGTCATGCTAATTATGCTAATATATACAACATACACATGTTTCCTGATGAACGAAACCTTTTGTTTATATATCTTTTCGTATTTATTGTGCTTTTGGGAATATATATATATATTATTATGTTATTATATAAAAAATATTCATAATTATATATTTATTTGATTTGAATTTGGATATTAATTGTCAAGGTAATTAATATTATAATAATACAATAAATAAATAATATCAATATAGATTGATGCATATAGTAATTAAGTAAATTTTATAAATTTGTATTGTGTGCAATTGTGTGATATTTTGGTGACAATTCATTTACATTTACAAATGAAAAACAATAGAAGAAAAGAATGAAATTAAATGTAACCAGTGCAATAAAATTTTTAGTGGAAAAAGAAGTCTTCATGCCCGCGTGGAAAAAAATATATCTTTTTTTATGCCCCGGATAGATCTCGATCAAAATGTATTTATCATATATTTTATATATACCCAGATACATCTGAAATATATTCAAAATATATCGAGTAGATATAAAAATTACGCGTTGAGTCAAATGTATACGCCATATATATTAGATACATCCCTTGCATACATCTATCAGATGTATATATATAAATACATCTTGTATATTTCTGGTATACATTTTCCCGAAATTTCCTCAAGATAAATATTAAACATTTGAATCAGATATATACGGGCTACATCTTCTATATATCTATTACATATATACCTATTAGATAGACACTTGTATATATTTTGTATATTTTCAATATATATGAATTAGATATTTTTCAGTATGTATATATTAAATATTTTTGACATTTACATCGAAAGTATCTTGGATATATAATTATTTCAATTTTTCAATGTATTCATATTTCAATTTCTAGTTCATATTAAATTAATTTCTAAATTAAACGTGAACTAATGTAACTATTCTTTAGTGATTTAACCATTAAAAGAGCAAGTAAACATGTTGCAACTATTTTTTTTTATCTCTATCTTTTTCTATCTTCTATTACTTTTATTGATTTTCGCATATTTTTTTAATATATATTTATACATATATGTGTATGTATGTATGCATTAAATTGTACGTAAATAAATAAATAACAAATGACTATCTTTCCTTAGCTACACACACACTACCGACTTTGTTTTGTTTTATTATCAACAGAAAAATCAAGTAAGACAGACCTGTTAAATTTTATTTTTTATTAAAAAATTCGTAAAAGAAAAATTATGCCAAAAGCTTATCTGGCGTTAGTAAAATGGGTTGGTGGGAAATACAAAGATTCGTTTACTCCTGGTGTTCCGGTCAGTTGGATAGAAAATTTCGATAGAAAAAAATTTGACAATTATAACAAAGATAATGACGAAATTATATATACAGTTGAATGGAAAGAAAAAAAGATTTTCAAGAAATATAAAGTCAATGTAATTATGATATCAGGTAAATATTTTCTTTTAATTTTATTATTTACATTTTTAAATTTTTTTTATTAACTACATATGTTTTTGCGTATGCAGAAAAAGTTTTTTATTTATTAAATTTTCTCATTTTCTGTAGACAAAATGTCTGAGTTGGAAAATAAAATAAAAATATTGGATGGTGATGTATCTCCAAAGGCATTAAAACCAAATACATTGGCTCAATATTATCTAAAGAAGCAAAAATTATTTGATGATGATGAAAACGAGAAAGAAAATGACATTTCTCAGGTACAGCTTGTGTAAAACCATATTATATTTCCATATTAAACAAAAATTAATAGTAATATGAGTAACCCTAGCGGGACACTCAACAACAGTTTGATAGCGACTTGTTAATGACATGGGCGCTTATTCAATAGCAAATTAATAGCAAGTCAATAGCAAAAAGAATTATGGATTACAAAGGCTCTACATTACACTAAACATATTAAATTGATCTACATAAATTAAGGAAAAAATTAACAATGTTCCTATCACATTATTATAGCGTGATTCGATGTCATTTCTCAATAATGATAGCGAAGAATGATGTTAAATTTTTTTAGGTTATGTCCGAGCTGTCATTCGTTGTTGTCTGAGTTTTGGTAATTTATGGAAACTTACCGCGAGAATGGAATGACATGAAACATCCACTCAATAGCTAGTCAATAGCTAGTTAATAGCAAAAAAAAAAAAGTACAAAATACGATATTTATCATTGCTATTGTTTAATTGTTTATTATATTGTTTTTTTAAAAGTTTTCAACAACAATACATAAAATTAAAAAAAAAAAAATTTTTTTTTTCGTTTAAATTCGTCCAACATCTAGTCAATAGCAAGTCAACAGCAGATCAATAGCAAATTCGTAGCAACTCAATAGCTAGTCAATAGCTAGTCAATAGCAAAAAAAAAAAAGTACAAAATACGATATTTATAATTGTTATTGTTTAATTGTTTATTATATTGTTTTTTTAAAAGTTTTCAACAACAATACATAAAATTTTTTTCGTTTTTCAGCAACTGTTCATCATCTAAAGTCAATAGTAGTTGGTCAATAGAATAGTTAGTAATAGCTAGTCATAGCGAAGTTTATCATTATTATTGTTTAATTGTTTATTATATTGTTTTTTTAAAAGTTTTCAACAACAATACATGAAATTTGAAAAAAAACAATATAATAAACAATTAAACAATAACAATGATAAATATCGTATTTTGTACTTTTTTTTTTTTTGCTATTGACTAGCTATTGACTAGCTATTGAGTTGCTACGAATTTGCTATTGATCTGCTGTTAACTTGCTATTGACTAGATGTTGGACGAATTTAAACGAAAAAAAAAATTTTTTTTTTTTTTGAAGTGAAACTTCTTTACGGAGGGTAGCAAAAAAATTCGAGGCCCTGCTAGCGTTACGCGCTCGCGTATACTCTGGCGTATATTCTGGCGTTTACTCTGGCGTTTACTCTCCCGTATACTTTCTACTATACTCTCTGCTATCCCGGCAAGCATTATACATGCACTATATATAGCGTATAAACTTGGAGCGTCAGTGAGCGTCAGCTTCTATGTGTGTATGCGTGTGCGACTTTTTGTTTGTTTATTTATTTAAATATTATTAAACAGTTTAACTGAGTTTAATACTTAAATAATTGATTTTTAAAAAAAATTCATTTGAACGTATCAAGCAATAGTTATCTCGCGGGTTTAAAGAATCATTATTATAATAACAATAAAATTATTATAAATATATATAAATGATAATTATAACAACAATAATTTTGATAATATCACCAATTATTCACAATATTATTAATATCAATAATAATATCTATAATAATAATATTTTGAATATCAATACTAATAATTATTAGGGCTTCATGCGGTACGAGACGAGACGAGATTCGACGAGTCTCGGTATCGGTCTCGCTCGTTCGCACCAGGTCTCGGTCTCGGTCTCGGTCTCGCAATTTTAAGATTTTAGGTCTCGGTCTCGGTCTCGGTCTCGTCTCGCAAGTCTCGCCGGGTCTCGCTTTTATACTAATATTTATTCGTTCAAGTAAAGTAAAAAAAGTGATTGAATAATACCATGTATATCAAATTCGTGTAAAATAAAAACAATTAATATTGTATTACCTAATTTTTTTTAAATTATAAAATATAAAATAATGCAATAAATATTGAATTATATTAATTAATAAATTGATTATTAATTTTAATATTAATAAAATTGATTAATCATACAAAATTATGACGAGAATTATTTTTATATACGACGTTTGTTTTTTATTTTCATTTATTAAATTCATAAAAAAAAATTTGATGTTTTCTTCAACGTGACCACAGAGGAACTGAACAACTTCAAGGATGAAGCATCAGAACGTCCTAATTGTGTAAACAAATACAGTAGACATAATCTTTCTGTTTCCAGAAAAAAAATAAAAATGAAAGACAAACGAATGTTCAAAGTGAATCTTGAAAATTTAAAAATCGTTAAATTAGTCTGAGAAAAGTCTTTAGAAATGCCATAAACAAATAGTATATTTTCTTTTTTTTTTTCTTTTACTTCATCGATATGTATTTTTTTTCCAAGAAGTAAATCATTGCCTTTGAAACATCAAATACAACAAATATCAGTTGAGGAAAATATAATTGGCGTAACTTAAGTCTTTACAATTTTCATTGATACATAAGGCTTGTAAATATCTTGTGACTCTGGCGTCAGTGCCCTACTGTGCAGTGTCTTACTGTGCAGGAATATAACAGTTCTTTTTTTTCAATATGATTCGATACGGTAAGAGGAAAAAAAAAAAAAAATATTTAAAATTTTCAGAGTCTCGCGAGACTAGCGAGACTTTCAGACGATACTCTCGGTCTCGGTCTCGGTATCGTTTTATTGATTCAAGGCGGTCTCGGTCTCGGTCTCGGTCTCGCGTCTCGCGAGACGACGCATGCGAGACCGAGACTAGTCTCGGTACCGCATGAAGCCCTAATAATTATCAATATTTATATATGAATGTTATTGTCAATATTATTATTCATATTATTAATATCACTGATATTATTATAAATCGATAATATTATTGTTATTATTACTAATATTATATTGATATTATTATTATCGATGATATTTTTGAAATTATTATTTTATTTATACTATGGTTATATATGAATAATATTATTATAAATAATAATAACTCCAATAATATTATGATTAACAATAATATCAATATAATATTAGTAATAATATCGATAGTATCAATTATATCGTCGCATTAAAGAATGAAGGGCGTAAGTGCCAAAAACGTCAATTTTAAAGGAAAAAGGGCGTAAGTGCAAATTTATAAATTTTCGGGTTTTTCATCTAATTTTAATACGGACGCACCGTTTACGCGAAGTAAAAAATCTAGCTAAGTGAAAAATCTAGCTAAGTAAAATAATATAGATATTGATTGTTCGGCTACAATTACAGCTAAGTAAAAAATCTGGCTAAGTGAAAAATCTAGCTAAGTAAAATAATATAGATATTGATTGTGTGGCTATAATTGAAGCTAAGTAAAAAATCTAGCTGAGTGAAAAATCTAGCTAAGTAAAATAATGTAGATATTGGTTGTGTGGCTACAATTACAGCTAAGTAAAAAATCTAGCTAAGTAAAATAATGTAGATATTGATTGTGTGGTTACAATTACAGCTAAGTGAAAAATCTAGCTAAGTAAAATAATCCAGATATCTAAATTTTTTTTTTTTTTAAGGGACTTAGTTTTTTTTGTAAAATTTAATTTTTTTTTCTAAGTCCATTGTTTTCAACATGGCAAAACTAGACGAAACTAGTCGAAAAATAAAAATGACAACGGACGGTCATGGAGACCAGTATGGACGATAAGTCACGTCCCTCACCGCGGGGGCCACGGCACTGAATTCGAATATTCCCTTTAATACTTAAAAAAAAGCGAGAATGGACGTAACAACCTTTGATAAAGGATAAAGAGCGTATGTCCAAGGATTTACGCCTTTTTTCCCCGTTATCAAAATAATTTTTGATAAAAGATGAAGGGCATACTTTCAATTTTATTTGAAATTCATTTAATGGCAGGATTTTTTAAATTATTGATTGTTTACTGATAATTATACATAATTTGTTATCAATAAGAAAAACATAAAAATAATTACAAATCTTCATCTTTTATTAAAAATGATTTTGAGAATGGAAGAAAGGCGTAAGTCCCTGAACATACGCACTTTTTTTTTTCTTTAAGCCTTAAAATTGGATGCAAAGCCCGAAAATTTATAAATTCGCACTCACACCCTTTTTCTTTTAGAAAAAAAAAATTCCTAAAAATGACACTTACGCCCTTTTTCCATTAATGTGACGATATAAATAATAAAATTTATAATAATAATATTCGAAATATAAATACTAATAATTATTATTAACTAATAATATTTATATTTGAATATTATTGTCAGTATTAATATTATTATTATTATTATTATTATTATTATTATTAATATTCAGCGTGACATTACTCTGAAAGAAGTTTCACTTCCCCCGCGCGTACTCGCAACACGCTAATTTTTTTTAATTTTATGTATTGTTGTTGAAAACTTTAAAAAAAACAATATATAATAAACAATTAAACAACAACAATAAACAATAACAATGATAAATATCGTATTTTGTACTTTTTTTTTTTTTGCTATTGACTAGCTATTGACTAGCTATTGAGTTGCTACGAATTTGCTATTGATCTGCTGTTGACTTGCTATTGACTAGATGTTGGACGAATTTAAACGAAAAAAAAAAATTTTTTTTTTTTTAATTTTATGTATTGTTGTTAAAAACTTTAAAAAAAACAATATAATAAACAATTAAACAATAGCAATGATAAATATCGTATTTTGTACTTTTTTTTTTTTGCTATTAACTATAGCTATTGACTAGCTATTGAGTGGATGTTTCATGTCATTCCATTCTCGCGGTAAGTTTCCATAAATTACCAAAACTCAGACAACAACGAATGACAGCTCGGACATAACCTAAAAAAATTTAACATCATTCTTCGCTATCATTATTGAGAAATGACATCGAATCACGCTATAATAATATGATAGGAACATTGTTAATTTTTTCCTTAATTTATGTAGATCAATTTAATATGTTTAGTGTAATGTAGAGCCTTTGTAATCCATAATTCTTTTTGCTATTGACTAGCTATTGAGTTGCTACGAATTTGCTATTGATCTGCTGTTGACTTGCTATTGACTAGATGTTGGACGAATTTAAACGAAAAAAAAAAATTTTTTTTTTTTTAATTTTATGTATTGTTGTTAAAAACTTTAAAAAAAACAATATAATAAACAATTAAACAATAGCAATGATAAATATCGTATTTTGTACTTTTTTTTTTTTGCTATTAACTATAGCTATTGACTAGCTATTGAGTGGATGTTTCATGTCATTCCATTCTCGCGGTAAGTTTCCATAAATTACCAAAACTCAGACAACAACGAATGACAGCTCGGACATAACCTAAAAAAATTTAACATCATTCTTCGCTATCATTATTGAGAAATGACATCGAATCACGCTATAATAATATGATAGGAACATTGTTAATTTTTTCCTTAATTTATGTAGATCAATTTAATATGTTTAGTGTAATGTAGAGCCTTTGTAATCCATAATTCTTTTTGCTATTGACTTGCTATTAATTTGCTATTGAATAAGCGCCCATGTCATTAATGACTCTTTCGCTAGGGAAACTAATGAAAAAAAATATATATTTATTTTTTCAATTCCTATTTTGCAGGTTGATTTAAAGAACAGTGAAAAACCAGCAGATAGAAAAGGCAAAAAATTGATTTTACAAAAGCACAATAATATATCTAATGGTCCACATCGCAAAAGAAAATATACTGAAACGATATTAGACTCAGATGAGGAGGTAAAAAGCTTGAAGGAAGCTAGTGATGAAGATAATGACTTGAAGGAAGCTAGTGATGAAGATAATGACCTCAATGATAACAAATCTCCTGAGCCAACTAATCCCACACTGCTAGATATTTTAAACGGTAATAGTGACTTTGTAATTTATAAATTATTATAATTCAATCATCTCAATGTAAATTGGTACTATCCAATGATTTATTTTTTTTTTTAACCGATAAATTTTTTTTTTTTTTGAATCAGCAATAAAAGAACGAGACCAAAAAATTGAGAAGTTGACCAAAGACATTGAAACTTTAAAATCTGGTGGTCAAAGATCATCGGCTGCTCGTCGTCCAAGTTATTTGTCATCTGAGAGTGAAAAAAAAAATGGAACCATCACAAATGCAATAGACTTGGAGGAAGGAAATTTTGTAGAAGGCCTTGTAAGTTAATATTTCAGCAGAAAAAAAATAAAATAAATAATCAAATAAAAGCAAATCAAATTATCATTTTCAATAATATTGTTGAAATATAATTTTTACAGATAGAAATCGGACAACCAGGATCAGATGTCACTGTCACAGACCTTCAATGGACAACTGCTATCTCCAGAGGTTCCTACAAGTTCATGAGCACATCATTGGTCATGAGTTTATTTCCCATGAACGTATTATTAAAAAGTAATTACAAAGGAGGAAAATGTAAAATTAAAAAAGATGAAACACCGCAAAAGCTGACAGCACTCGACACACGCATTGTTGATGCAATTAAGTGTGAGGATATATAATAATATTTTAATTGATAGAGAAAATATATATATACATACATTAAGTTTTTAATAAGGCTAATTTTTTTTTTCAGATTCAGTTCAGCGGAAATTTAAAAATACATTCACTTTGGTGGGATTTGGTCAGGCAATTAATAGCAAGCTCCATAAATTGCGTTCAACTCAAAATCAATCGAAAGAACCTTCCGACCAGGACGATATCTGAATGATTTTTTATTTTAAAGTTTTTCATTTTCACAATGTTACTGAGCGAAATTCATTTTGTCTTGAAGGTTATAATTTTTATTCGTGTGTCCTCAGTTTTTAATAAATAAATCAAATAAAATATTAAATAATTATATATATGTATGTAGTTAATTGTTCATTTAATTATTTTATTTTTGATTTTTTTTTTAAAAACAGAAAATCCATGTATATATATCTTCATACACAGATTGGAAATATTAAATATATACACATCAGAAATATTCAATATATACATTATATATATTTAATATATATACTGGAAATATTTTTTTTATAGTAAATAAAGATATGAGCTCATACGTTAAATATATCCTAGGATATATTTAACGTATACACAGTTCGGCGAATTTCAAATATCTTTTATATATCTACAGATATTTCAGGGTATTTTTAAGATATTTAAAAATTATATTCCAGAAATATTCTGGCTTGTATTTTAGATACATATTTTTCCACGCGGGTGCTTATACAAGTTGAATTCATAAAATTGAGCTGGTTAAGACAATAACTGAAAACGAAACTTGTGTATACTGTGATGAAGAATATGCAAATAAAACAAACTTGTATTATCACTATTCACATTGTCATCAAGTCTCAGAGTATCAAACTATAAATTGTCCATTCGTAGGTTGTGATGAATCTGTGAATATATATGAGTATACTTATTTAAAACTGAGAAAACACATTTGAAACAAGCATCATTATCCAGTGAAGATGGAAGAATTCGCTTTTCTTAATGATGATAGTGATTACAATGTTATTTGTTCATTTATATTCATTTAATTAATAATAATTAGTGTGATATTTTCTAATATAAATTATATTTATTCATTGTAAAATATATTATTTATACAGATTTCATGGATTGGAAGGGTAGAGTTAAAACTAAAAAGGCTGCACCTTTATAATAAAAGATACGAAAAGCAGAGTTTTGGTAATTCCAACACCAAAAGACAATACACGGAAAAAAATTTATAGTTTTTATTACTATGTTTTATGATTAAATTTACTATACTTATAGTAAAGTTGGACAATGGCAAAAGTATAATTAGATTTACCAGAAAGTATAGTTAAGGTTACTATACTGGTATGGTAATTAAAACTATACCGGTATAGTAAAACAAAAAGAAAATTTTATACAGAGTTACTATACTGGTATAGTAAATTTAACTGTACTTACAGTATCTTTTACCATACAGTATAGTAAATTTATGCTTTTTTTAAAAAAAAATTAATTAAAAAATAAAAAAATATTTTAACAAAGTAAAACATTATAGTTTATTGAAAAAAAAAAAATTATATTCAATATTATTAGTTAAATAATAATGAAGATAAAATTCAATAAATATTAATATTCAGAAAAAACAATGTTAATAATATATGGGATTTGATAAATTTTTAAATCAAATCTAAAAAATATATATTTTTTATTTACTTTTTAAAATAAAAAATTATTCATTAAAAAACTATACATTTTATACAAGTATAACTACATTTATTAAATTAATAAATAAATAAATAAATAAATAAATACAGCTTAGGTATAAAATTTTTCTGATTGTTTAAGGTTATTACGTACGTAATAACTGCATTACCGGACAAAATCTCATTTAATTTCATCTCATTCAATATCAATTGATTTTTTTTACTACAATACAAATTTTATTTTCAATTTTTAATATGATATACAATGTATACCAAATAAAAACATGGTCCTTTTTCTGATGGAATAATTTTAACGAAATCCTTACGAGGAAAATACTTATATATTATTTTGTTTACGAAATTCAAAAGCACGTTGTTCAGTTTCAAATTTGTCCAGTGGTGAATAAACCAATTGTCATGAATATTGTTAATAAATTCAGAAGTTCACGGAAATGATTTATTTTATTTTTTTGTAATTGAGTAATTCAGATATACGTCAAAAAATATATAAATTTTAAATTTTTTTTTCCATAGAGAATCAGTTTTTGATATTTCATTAGTTAACTGATTTCAAATATTAGTAGCTTCCAGTTTTAATAATTTTTTCACTTCAATAATAATTTCAGTAATTTTGACTCGTGGTAATTCATAAAGATTATATAATTTAGAAACGAATAAGGTTGCTTGTTTATCTAAATCTAAATAAAAAATTTTCTAATGATTCAGCACATCTTTCATCAGAGCTATCCTCTTCTAATTTATCAGTATCTATATTGATGAATTTTTTATTGAAACAGATTTTATATATGGCTATTTATATTTTCAATATGTTGATCAGTGTCATGATCACTCAGTCGATGTCTTTCAAAACTACGATGTGACCAATATATTTTATTGCAATTTAATTCAGCCCACTTGAACAATTTCTCCTATTTACAAAGTGTTTTTATATGAAATAATATTGTTGAATTTTTGAGACACGGAATTCTAAATTCACTTGTAATTTTTTACGTAATCAAATAATAAATTGAGCTAAATTATAAATAAAACTAAGAAAATTGAAGAAAAAAAAAAAAAAACTACAAATTCGAGTAATTATTCGTTATAGTTTTTTTTTATTTTTTATTATAAATAAATTTAAATTTTATTAAATATTTTTGAATGTCTTGCCTTAAATTTATTTTTTGTTTTTTTTAAGCAACTTATTCAAATGATTTATTTGGTACTTTTATTAAATAAATTTATTCATATAAATAAAGAACTGTACCTATAATAATGATTACAATACAGTATAATATTTACCATACAGTATGGTAATATTTACGATACAGTATAGTAATAGTAACTGTACTTTTAACATTTTTCATGTATATACTATACCAGTATAGTAAGTATTACATTGAGACAAAGACTTCTTAATCCAAATCATAAAAACTTGAATCATGAAAAAACGTCTTGGATCAAAACAAATTGTTCATGTTTTTAGAAGTATACTTCTGGATTATGAACAAAAGTGTCTCGTCCAAGGCAAATTGTTCATGTTTTTAGAAGTATACTTCTTGGATTATGGATAAATGTGTCTTGGATCGAGACGAACTGTTCATGTTTTTAGAAGTATGCTTCTTGGATTATGGATAAATGTGTCTTGGACCGAGACAAACTGTTCATGTTTTAGAAGTATACTTCTTGGATTATGGATAAATGTGCCTTTAGACCGAGACAAACTGTTCATGCTTTTAGAAGTATGCTTTGATTATGGATAATGTAGGTCTTTAACCGAGACAAACTGTTCATGTTTTTAGAAGTATGTTTTGGATTATGAACAAAGTAAACCCCGGTTCAAGACATATTGTTCGTTTTAGAAGTATTCTTCTTGAATTATGAATCGATATGTCTCGGTTCAAGGCAATATTGTTTTTATTTATGAACATTTATTCTCAATAGGATTGAGAATAAAAAAAATAAAAAAAATTTTTCAATTACAAACTTGTAATTTGTAATTTTTTTTTTCCTGCAATTTTTATTTTATAATTTTTTCCTGGCTAATTTTACCTAACGCGGGACCCGAACCTATGACCGTAAAACCTATCTAATCTAAACCTGTGCCTTAGCTCGCTTAACCACGGGCGCGATATGGAAACGGAAAGTTATTTGTATTACTTTAGTGACAAGATATTTTTTTTTAAATTTATTATACAAATGAACTGAAACTACACGTATATATATATTTTTTTATAATTAATTCACCAAACGTGGTTCATTGAGGATAAAAAAACTGTATTTTTCATTTATAATAAAAGAATAGTCATGAACAGACCAGTAAGTAAAACTTTTATTAATTATTTATTTTTATTTTTATATTTTATTTATTGTATATTTATATATTTACAGTAGAACTTATAAGGTAGTAGTCCGGGGAGAAATTCTAAGAATTCCTTATACGGAGGTTCTCCCACTCTTCCAAATGATGAGGGATAGAGAGAGCGCAACAGGGCGATAGAGGAAAAGGATAGATATATGTATACTGCGCACAAGTTGTGCACAGATTAGCATTAAATGTAATTATATTGAAAGCAACATTTAATTTTTTCTACTGATTTACAGAAGTATTTTTTTAAATAATTTTATTAATTAATAATTCAACTTTATTATATTTAATACAAAATAATTTTCAACAAAATTATATTTATTTAAAGTGAAATGACTTTGGCAAATTAACATCTGCTTATAAATATATTAAGTATATGAACTAGTTTCTTTTTAATGTTTTATCACAAAAAAACATTAAAAAAATTAAATGTCAGTCGATGACTCTTTTTGCAAAGACTGGTCCAGCTCATGTAGAGTATTCAAATAAGTTGACGAGTACAAATCTCTTGTTTTGCAAAAATGAATTAATTTTTTTACACTTGTTTGTGCTTCTTTTAAAGATATATTTTCATCCTCTTTATTATTTTAATCATCATTTATATTTATATTTATTTGGTTTTTTCTCAAACCATCTACAATATCTTTAGGAGACAGACATTCTTCTTCATTCTGGATGGTTTGACAATTCAACCATGTGTCAATGATAGCATTATCCAAATGATCACCAGAGTTATTCTCATTGAATACTCTTTGAAATTCTTCAACAATATCGGTATGTACATCTTCTTCAATTTCATTGTTACTTGTTGAACTTTGAGATTCAGTTATACATGTTTGGATATCTGGCCACAGCTGAAATAAAATAAATTAATTATTTATATTGGTATGATTTTTAAAATTATTTTAATTGAATTAAATTTAATTGAAAATATAAGATTTATGTAAATTCAAAATATGAGAAAATATTATTTCTCAATCAACAAATTTAAATTAATGATTAAATTATCATTATCAAACAATTAATGAAATTGAAATAAACAATTAAATAAAAATATATTACATAAAATATTCACAGACTTCCAAGACTTTGTTATGGTCAATTCTGTCACCATGTCCCATGATCCAGCAAGCCAAAAAATCACTTCGTGCATTATGATGCTTTTTAAGACCTCTGGCACAGTCTTTTGTTTTGCCAGTTCTTGGACAACAAACGCCATTAATTTTTTACGATAAATTGTTTTCAAATTTTGTAAGCACCCTTGATCCATTGGTTGAATTATAGATGTAGTATTTGGTGGCAAAAATATTACTTCTATGTCACCACTCTTCAAGTTTGAACCATGGGCACTACAATTGTCAGCAAAAAAAATAGCTTTTATTGGTTTTTT
This sequence comes from Aphidius gifuensis, assembly GCF_014905175.1. NCBI lineage: Eukaryota > Metazoa > Arthropoda > Insecta > Hymenoptera > Braconidae > Aphidius > Aphidius gifuensis. The sequence continues at coordinate 22,425,307 of NC_057789.1, forward strand.
TTTGTTCTTCCAACTTTTTACTGACAAATGGCACAAATTCATCGTAAAACCAACTGGAAAATATGTCAGTGGTCATCCAAGCACTTTTTTGGCTTTTATAACTCACTGGAAGATTGTTCAAGTGGTCTTTCATTGCACGTGGTTTTGCATATAACAATACAGCTGAACGATTTGCATAAGCCAATGACAATTCTTTGGATCCAATTGGTGCAAAAGAACTCTTGGTGTATGCTTCAATTGATTTGCATAAATAATCTTTATTTTTTGCAGTGGTGTATTCTTTGTTACCAATTTCCCTCCAGATAATTGAGTGACCAACTGTTTTATCAGTTTTATCATGATTTATGTCAAGAAATGGAGCTGAAAAATCCCATGCCACTTTAAATTTATCTTTGAATGTTGTCATTTGTAAATATTGTCGTTGAACATCATTTCTTATAGCATCAGAATCCATAACTGCAACAAACAGTTTATACAATGTATATTTTGTATTTATAAATAAATAATAATAGTATTAAAGCAAAATCAAATTATCTTTGTTCTTTAACTGTACATAATAAATTTATTTTATGTTACAAGGGCAGTGGGAATAATGTGTGAATTTCCAAAGCGTAAGAGGGGTAGTGCGCTTTTTGGAAATTCACACATTATTACCACTGTCCCTAGTAACATAAAATATGGTTCGTTACATTCCTCGCCAAGGCTCGTGCTTGCCCCTCCAAATTCGTTGAGAGCACACTCTCTGAGTGGGCACTTGTAACGAAATATACTATTTGATTGTTATTATGTCAATAATATTGAAGCAATATTGATAATTTTTTGAAATAACAAATGATAAAATGAATAACATGGATGAAAAACTTACTTGATCTTTGACGCTTTTCCTTTGAGAAATTAAAATAGAAAATTGCAACGAAATTTCATCTAATGATGTTCAAACTGTGTCACTGAAATCACTTCTTAATTTTTAATTGTTGGTCAACTTAATTAAAGTTAAATTGAAAATAGATGTGACGTGTCGTTTTTAAGCACTCTGCTTGATATATTGTAATATCTTTCTTAATATTTAATTTAAAATAAATAATAAAAATTTTTAATATTTGAAAAATTATATTATTTTATGATAACTATTCCATGCTTTTTTTTTACATGTGTCACTACAATATATGATGTTCGGACAATTATCACATGGTACACCAGCCCAGGTTGAATGACAACAATGCCAACAATTTATAAAACGTAGTTCATGAGTAACAATTGCTGCAAATGGCTCAGAAATATAAATAAATTCACCAGTCTTGATGTCTCTTGTTGCAACAATATGTTGATTATTTTCATTATTTTTTTTCAATTCAATTGCATCAGATGCATCAACTATTATTGCATTATCATTTTTGATTTCTGGTATCAATTTAATAATTTTACATGGTTCTTTAAGTTCATTGATCATCTTTGGATACTCTTTGATAATGTCGTATTTTAAATTGTTCTTTTTGAAATCAGGAAGCCATTGCATTGCATTAGCCATTGAAATACTTAGTTCAAGTCCTGAGGTTGGTTTCAAGGCCTTTAAGCACAATAATTGACGTAAAAATAATTTTGTTTTTAATTTATCTGAATAGCCTGTCTTTAATGAACGTTCAATGTCAAGAAGACAATCTTTATAGAGTCTTGCCCTGAACAATACAGCTGAACGATTTGCATAAGCCAATGACAATTCACTGGATCCAACTGGTGCAAAAGCAATACTCTTGGTGTATGCTTCAATTGATTTGCACAAATAATTTTCTTTTTTTGTAGCAGTGAATTCTTTGTTCCCAACATTTTTCCAGAGTATTGAGTGACCAACTGTTTTTTTTATTTTACTAGCATTCATTCCATTAAATGGAGATGCATAATCCCACACTACTTCAAATTTATCTCTAAATGTTGTCTTTTGTGCATACTGACGTCGAGCATTTTTTATAGCATCAGAATCCATAACTGCAACAGTTTATACAATTTATATTTTTTGTTTATAAAGAAATAATAATAATAAGTAAGTAAAATTAAATTATCATTATTATCTAATTGTACAGAATAGGGTTATTTTTGATTGTTGTTATATCAACAATTATAAACAGTATTGATATAATAATAAATTGTTAAAAAAATCAAGAACATAGATAAAACTTACTTGATATCTGATGGTTTTTCCTTGAAAAATTGAAATAGAAAATTGCACCAAAATGTTATTTATTGATGTTTAAACTGTGTCACTGATATCAGATGTTAATTTTTCAATTGTCGGTCAACTGAATTAACATTAAATTAAAAATAGATGATAAAAATAAATATAATGATTAATGACAATCACCATTATAAACAAAAAAAATTTGATAACCTGCAGGGTTTTTTTTTGTTATGCTCTATATACATGAAATACATACATCATAGTTCTCAAGCGATGCTAGCGCCAATCTCTCTCTTTTTTTTCTTTCTCTTTTTACAGTACATAAATCAAAATGGTTTGAAAGTTTAAAATTTACAAATTTAATGGAGAAAGAAACAAAAAAAACAAAAAATAAATTAAACGACTTTTAATTATTTATTTTTTATGAGTACCAATTGAAAAATTATGATAAATTATAAACTAAACAAAAACACAATAATCCCTTTAATTTGCAAAGAAAATTTTAGAATCAAGAAGACTAGAAATACTAAAAATAGTATTTCTTCTTGTTTAGAATATTTCAAGAACCTCATAAATTAATTGAATTTAGAAATTATAAAAGTTTTTTTTTTACCTAAATGCTTAACTAATAATATTTTTAATAAGAAAAAAATACATCAATGTAAAAATATGGAATAAAAATTGAATGTTGCTTCATTTTTTGTAATTAAAAATGATTACTCGTCAATATCATGAACAAAATGTACTCGGGTGTACAACTTTTCGAGAAGTAAATACAATACTGATATTTCTTTGCAGGGAACAGTGCACTGATGTAATGATGTAACATATCATTCATTCTCTTCAAATTATCCTTAATTGTTACGAATTTTTTAGGATCTCTCTGGTCGATGATTTCTTTATAATACGATTGGATCAACTCATTAAATATATTTTTGCTTTATCTTGCTTAAAATTATCATCAATAAAATTTATTTTATTTTACTAATCCCAACCCTCAAAAATATTCATTTTTTTTATTTTTCGATTATTATCGACAACATTTAATTTATTTCTATTTTCAAACTTTTAACCGTATTTTCATGACTATTTTCAAAGTTATTTATTTTAGTTTTATCGGTATAAATATGATTCAAACTGTTTTTATCATGCAATTTTAAAATACATTCAATAATACACTCATTAAATGTTGCTTCAAAATAATCAAGATTTTTATATATGTCTATTTTATATATTTTTATTAATTATTATTTATTACCAAGATTTGAACTTAATTTTTATTCAATCATTGCATTAATTTTTTAACTATCATCAAGAAAAATTACAGTTACTCAGATGCTTCACGTACTGATATAATTTATTTATTGTGAAAATTATTCTATAAAATTATTCTATAAATATAATTTGTATAACTTTATATATAGGTATATATATATGTATTTATATTTAACTCGTGTTTGGCTTTTTTTATATACTTCATTTTACATTTAAAAATTAAAAAAAAACCTTTCGCACTTTATAATAAAATTTAATAGTATGATAAAATAGTAAATATATAGATTAAATGTAAAATATTTTTTTTTCAAATCATTTTCTATACCTGACGATGTAAAATTTATCATTTTTTTTTTTAATAGTTGTTTTTTTTTTAATACTCCAACTAGGTACTATATTTCCGGTTATTGATAATAATAAATGTTATTTTAAAAATTGTTCAACAAAATTAAATGCTAAAAATATTTTAGTTAGTTAAAAACCATCCATACATCAGAAAATAAATAGCACTTTTATCAAGTGCAATGCTTCAACGATTATTATTTTTTTTTATATTTTCGATGATACAATTGATTGTTGCTTCATATTATATTCAGTTTGATAAATTTCATAAAGTTGAAAGTAATAAAATTGACAATAATGTCAAAGCTGCTGAAATTGGTATGTTCATTTACAATTATTTTTTGAATTTTCATTGCTTGAAAGGTTCATGAAGAAGTATAACAAAGTTACTCTAATCTATCACTGAAAAAATGATCAAACTATCATTAAGAAAAAATAAAGAACGATTTTAATCACGAAAAGTTAAATATCTATTGCTGTTAAATCGGTGATGGGTATCATATTACAAATAATAAATAAAATTCGTATTCTATTACGAATTCATTACAAAATATTTTAATTTTAAATATAAGTACAGTATATAATATAGATTTGCAGAATCGATCAAGTAATTAAAAATTGAAGCATACAACATGAGGGTGACGTATTTTATTTGTAATAAAAATTTCATCGACTCATTAAAAATACCCGTTTATTTTTGATAATAAAAAGATAATAACCATAATACCATGTACTAATACAGCTGAAGTCAAACTGAAATTTCATATATTTTTCTATCCTATCTTTTCTATTGTTCAAACTAAGTTTTTTTATGTTATTTTAACGATAACTATCGGTCAAGGTTAACGATGTTTTAAAGTAAAATTAAAAAATAAAATTTCAAAATACGTTTTATTTATATTAATTTTTTGGACTATCAAGAGTTGATTTAATTGTTGCTTTTAATCAGAGGCATAACTATCGGTCAAGGTTAACGATGTTTTAAAGTACAACTAAAAAATAAAATTTCAAAATACATTTTATTTATATTAATTTTTGAATTTTCAAGAGTTGATTTAATTGTTGCTTTTAATCAGAGGCAGCTGTCTAATGAATTTTTAAAACTCAAAGATAATAAATATCTTAATGATGTCCAAGCTAATCATATACCTATGCTAGATCAGAATAACTCCTTTAATCAATGGTATATACCGACTTAAATAAAAACTATGAAAAAAAAATTATTTAATCACTTGCAATTAAAATTTAGACTTATGTAGTATAAAAATTCACACAAACACAATTTTATCCTAATTGTAATTAATATATCTGAATATATCATTGTTTTATATTTATTTAATGAAATATTTTATTTTTCAATAATAAATTTACAGATGAATTGTCACTCAGGGGAAAACAAAAACAACCATCTATGTACCCCAGGTATATTTAATGAATTAAATAAACAAATTGAACTTATAATTCTACATATAAGATTACTTATAGTAAATTTTTTCTAATAATTATTGCTTTATCTTGTTAACATACTGCTGCATAAATAATTAATAATATTATTTTTTAGCAAAGCACTCTTCAAAGCCACAACCTCGACAAAATTTTTACATACAAGTAAAAAAGAAATTCAATTGAATAATTATCGAGTTCGTCGACAAATTCCCGAGGATCATGCTAATCAATATTTTATTAATATTATTCTTTTTGCTGATACTTCAATGTCTGATCATTATGGAAACGAACTTGAAAATTATCTCAAACTCGTCATGGCAAAAGTTAATAATTGAAAAATATAAAAAAATATATTTTTTCTTAAACACATTTATACATTAACACATGTATAATTTATTATTGTTATATTATTTTATTTTTTTTTAGGTATCGAGAATATTTAAACATTTTTCAATTGGTCATCCAATTGCTTTTGGATCAGTGAACATTAAAAAAACAAATGAAAATTTTTTGGATCCAGATAAATATCCAATGAATTCCATTATATTAGAAAATTTTTGTAAATGGCAAAGCACACAAACCATCAATCCAGATATGAAAAATTTGAATGATTCTTATGTTGCGTTACTTTTGACAAGGTATTTTTTATAAATCGAACAAAATTTTATGGATGGCTCATTCGAAAATTTCATACATGCATAAATTAAATATAATTTTTGTTTTAGAAACATCATTTGCTTGTCTTCACACGGTGACAAAAATTGTGAAGGAGCTGGTCATGCTAACTCAGGCACAATATGTAATCAAAATTTATCATGTGGTGTAATAAACGATGGTTCTTTTTCAACAGAACTGACTATTGCACACGAAGTTGGTCATTTGTAAGTTTTTATTGATCAAATATTTTTAAAATTTTAATAGACTTTTTTTTAAAAAAGATTGGGCATGCGTCACGATAATTATAACAAGGCATGCCTAATAAATGACAATAGTGGATCATTATACTTGATGAATCATGAAATGACAGAAAAACACCCAAAGATGTGGTCCAATTGTTCCAATGATTACGTTACGCGATTTTTTGAGTGAGTATAATATATCGTTTGTTTATTCGTTTGAATTTATATTTTTTTTCTTTATATAAAAAGGACAGTTGTCATCGATCTTCCTAAGATTTGATTGGTTATTTGGTTTTCTTTGTCATTCTCATGTCATTTGTTATTCTGTCTTTGTCGGTTGTTAATGAAATAAATAAACAAATTTTCTTTCTCAGTCACTCACATTTTTTTTTTTTTCCCGTCGTTAAGGTAATCAATAAATTTATTTGTTTATATATTTTCAAATCAAGATTTGACAGATCGCTTGAACAAAAAATAGTCTTTAAATTATAATAACTGTTTTTATTGATAATAAATGAAATGATTTATATATAACTTTATTAATATGATGATGGAAAAATTAATAGGCTTATGTACAAGAAAATAAAAGTATGTATCTATATAATATCCACATACATTCTATTTAGAAACAAAAAAAAAAAAAAGGGAATCATTTTATTCACAATTTTATTGACAATTGAAAATGTAATCATTCTATTTTGACAAAAAAGTAGAATATATATATATATACATATATACATGTCTCTTTGAGTAAAAAAACTGATTATTTCAGTATAACTATTGATAAATATATGACTGTTATAATTTATTGGAGGAACTGGTCATGTTGATATGATTAATGGCATAGGTGTTTATTTTTATAATTTCTATTCTTTCACATCTTATAAATAATTCTTGAAAATGAGTAATGTCACACTTTGTTTAGAAGTTGTGGTGAATTATGTAATGAAAAGAAATTGAAACAAATAAAATGAGGATTCGAAACTTTAAAGGTAATAATATGTTGGTGTTGTCTTGATATTAGTCATGATCTCACTAAAATTTCATTGGAAAATATTTATTAGTCTCACAAGATTTTCATGTATCTAAGCTAGGGAATTTTTTTGAAGAAGTTCTTTGATCAGGCTGGCCTTAATAAAGAGAAGTTAAGGTTTTCTTCTTCAATTCTTGATCAGGCTGGCCTTATTAAGGATAAGTTAAGGTTGTCTCGATCAATTCTTGATCAGGCTGCCCTTATTAAGGATAAGTTGAGGTTTCCTTGATCAATTTTTGATCAGGCTGGCCTTAATAAGGATGAGTTAAGGGCTCCTTGATCCAATCTTGATCGAGTTATCCTTAATCAAGCATCTTGATCAAATATTGATCAAATTTCGATCAGGCGTGTGTTAAGGGAACATTGATCAAGTCTCAAGAATAAAGTATTATGGGTAAATTATGAGAAGGGTTTTTTAAAAGACATAAGAAAACATAATTATAGTTTGCTCTTTTCGTAACGTGAATGATTAAGTTATCAAAAATACTCAGCCATGAAAAACTGAATAGTAAAATAAAAAATATTCGAACTAAACATCCATAAAAATGTCATAAAGAAATGAGTTTTGCTTCAACAGTGGCTGTACGAATTTGTTTAAACTCTATCTTTTTTAAAAATTGTCTTTTATTCGTGTGAACAGAGTGTTGTTTTTTTTTTTTAAATTATTACTAAATAACAATGAAAATAATTGAAACATAAATGTGATTTACTATTTTTACAAAATAGCTCAATGAATAATGACATCAAGAGAAAGTATGATTGTGATAATATTTTTTAAAAAACTATCTTCTCATGTTTATAAGAAAAACAGGCGCGCGAAGCGCGCCCAGTGATCTCGTACATAAAAAAAATTGGGATAAATTATAATGTTGATATTTTTGCGATGGATACAGGACTGGTAAAGGTGACTGTCTTCTTGCTGAACCCAAGGAAATATTTAATGAAACGGAATATGGACATTTAGGTGAACATTATTCGCTTGATAAAATATGTGAATTTGCATGGGGCTTGGGATTTTATGCAGCTCCTGCTTTTGATGATAATGAAAGTAAGTAACGTCTAGCAAGTTTTGTTTTATGATATAATTATACGAATATTAAATAGAATGTATATCATGATAAGACGTACACTGTGAAAGAAGACAGTATTATAGTTCCAGATGGTTCACCTTGTGAAGATAATAAAATATGCTATGAAGGTGAATGTATCTCATCAAACGAAATGAAAACCATCAATGGTGGATGGAGTGATTACGGGAGTTTTAGTAAATGTTCACGGACTTGTGGTGGTGGAATTAAATCAAGACATCGATATTGTAATAATCCAACACCTATGTACGGTGGTCAATACTGTTTGGGAAAAAAAATAGATTATCAAATTTGTGCTTTAAAGAAATGCCCTCAAGAAACACAAGATTTTAGGTTTTAAAAAATTTTTTATTAATGAATTAAATTGTAATGTAAAATGTTCTCAATTAATTATTTTTTTTTTATATTTAATTTTTTCTAGAGATAGTCAGTGTGCTGATTATAAAAATCCAAAAGATCAAGATTTCAGTGTTAGCTGGAAATCTTATGAAAGTAAAAAATTTAATTTATAAACCTTAATTTCTATTTATAAATGTTTTTTATTTTATAAATTTATTTTTTTTCCTAGATACTGTTAATCCGTGTTTGTTGTATTGTATGAAGAACGATAGATATTTTCCATTACATCGTAATGTTCTTGATGGCACTCCATGCAGAGGCGAAAATTCTCATATGTGTGTTAATGGAATATGCAAAAAATATGGATGTGATTATAAATTCGACTCAGTTGCTGAACTGGATATTTGTGGTGTTTGTAATGGAAATAATTCTACTTGCCATCAAATTTTACTTTAACAAATATAAATATTCTCATAAAGAAAAAAAACAACTCTTAATATTGTTTATTAAACTTTTTTTTATTTTTTATGAATATCATAAACAAACAAAATCATAAATTATAAATCAATAATGCCACTGAAAAAACGTTCCCGCTGCAGGCACGGTCTATTGTACCGGTAATGGTAGACAGCTACAGTAGCAGGATGTCCATGTAAATTCACAGTATGTAAGCACCCGTATATTCTCTGTAAACTGTACTGCTGTGTGGGGCAACTGAATGCGCGCATCTGTATGCGCGGTCATATACGGTTCACGACTTTGACATCACTTACAGGTTAGGATTAAAATTTAGAATTTTTTAAATGTTCAATTAAGGTTGATTCCCAGTCGCATCACCGAACCAATATTTATGCCACGAAGGGCCCGTATATCAATAACGCTATTTTTTATTCCCGTGTTCTAAAATTTTTTGTGGCGCCACTGATAAAAAAAACAAATTCTTTAGTAGTATGTGTGCGTGGCTACACACTAGCGAGCAAAGATTACATCGTAGACTGAAACCATGCTTGTGTTCATGTCTGTGTGCTGCGCTTCTCGCAAAATTTTTAAATTTCAAAGTTATTTATTTTTAAAACGCAACAGACGAAATACTAAAAATTTATATCAAAAATTTGTCTTTTCTAGCACTACAAACTGATAGAAATTTAACGTTTTCTGTTGCGTTTTAAAAAAGTTATTAATAAAAATATGATGTACCGCCTATACCTTGCGTGTTAAAATTTGACAGTAAATATCTCAAAAAAACCACACAAAAAAAAATTGAAAAAAATTGACAATGTAAATAATTATTTCATTTAAACATAAGATAAAAAAAAAAAAAATCTGTTGCGATTTCAGATTTCCAGAATCAACCTTAAACATTTCTTTTAATGTTAAATTTGAAAAATTTTTTTCACGTTAAAAATTAAATTTTTTACATTTTTAATTTACCATGCAATACTATTTTTATGCTATTATTATAGTTAATGCAATTTTTTCGTTTATTCAATAAGTTAATTTATTATTATTACACGGTAAATTAAAAATGTAATTTTTTTTTTTTTTAATTCTATATTCAAATAAAATATATTTTTTTCATATTCTTTATTCATATTTTTTTATAATATACAAGATTTTAAAATCAATTCATATTCAATAATAATAGTAATATATAATTATATTTATATTAATAATTAATATTAATAATATACATATATACATCATTTAATTTATCGAATGAGTCTTTACGTGTCATACAGCTATTCTTTGTACTGCTAATACGCCTGAACTCATCGACAGTAAAATGTTCGGCTGCAGCAGCAGTGCTGTACTGCTGTGAGAGGAGTACAGAAATTCCAAGTTGGGTGTACTGCTCTCACAGCAGTACAGCGCTTCGCAGTCTACTTTACTGCTACGGCAGCAGGAACGTACCGTGCCTGCAGCGGGAACGTTTTTTCGGTAGGGAAAATTTTCAGGATGCCCTATTTGACCTGAGAACCTGATAGGAAACGGCTTATTCAGGAAACCGGACTCATTTCTGGCTCGAATCTGGTCAGGATACCTGAAGATTTCCTTAAGTCAGGTGACCTTCTTCAATCCTGTTCAGAAAAGGAACAGGAAACCTGAGCATATCCTGAATAAGGTTTCCTGATCAGGTTCTGACTAGAATACTATCAGGATAAATATATTTAATAAATTGACTTTTTTCACACAGTTTTCCTGTTCAGAAAAGGAACAGGAAACCTGAGCATATCCTGAATAAGATTTCCTGATCAGGATCTGACTAGAATACTATCAGGATAAATATATTTAATAAATTGACTTTTTTCACACAGTTTTCCTGTTCCGAAAAGAAACAGGAAACCTAAGCATATCCTGAATAAGGCTTCCTGATCAGGTTCTGACTTCTGACCAGAATACTGTCAGGATAAATATATCAAATAAATTGACTTTTTTTACTCAATTTTCCTGTTCAGAAAAGGAACAGGAAACCTTAACGTATTCTGAATAGGGAACCCTCATAAGATATTGATCAGAATACTATCAGGATAAATATATAAAATAAATTGACTTTTTTCACTCAGTTTTCCTGTTCAGAAAAAGACCAGGAGACCTGAGCATATCCTGAAAAGAGAATCCTGATGGGATTCTGACAAGAATACTATCAGGATAAATATTTTTTGGATTTAATTTTAATTTTAATTCTAAAACAAAATGACAACGGACAATTTAACAAATTGTTATATTTTATTTTTACGTTAAATTTACGTCGCAAATTCTAATTTAAGTTTTTTTTAGCTGATGTAATTTATGAAAGCAAAAAATCACAGATCATCGAAAGACGGCATGGCCGCGCGTGTTAAGGCCCGTAATGGTAATCTGAAAGTTCCGAGTTCGAGTCCCGCTAGTGGTTAGGTAATCTAAGTTATGTTAGGTATTTACAATCTTATCGGTCAATCTGTTTCATCATTAACATTGCTATATAGTAAATTAGTTAATCGATTTACAAAACATCAAATAATAAAAAACAATTTTTTTTTTTAAATTACTTGATCCGTTTCAGATCAGGAATCCTGTTCCATTCCTGATCCGATTATGATCAGAATCCTAAAAAAAAGCGTTACATTCTGATCCGTTCCTGAACAGGATTCCTGGTTATATTCTAGTCAGGAATCCTGATCCATTCCTGTTCAGGTATCCTGGCTCTAACCCTACAATCTGGCCAGGTTTCCTGATCCGGTTCTGATCAGAATCCTAAAAAAGAGCGTTACATTCTGATCCGTTCCTGAACAGGATTCCTGATCCGGTTCTGATTTGAAATCAGGTTCCCTGATCCGGTTCTGATCAGAACCTTAACTAAATTTCCACACGTGATAGCGTGTGTCCTCCGGACTTGGTGTAAAAACCATCACGCTACTGACGCGCAAAACAAAAAGTAAAACCGTTAAAAAATCTTTGTCTGTTTCCACCGTTTTTTAATGCAGCGGTTCTAGATTGTTCTTGATGTTTACATATAAATCAACGTAAATTATCCTCTCGAGCAATACTGAGATATCTCAAGTCTCGAGCGATGCTACTGACTACCCCGACTACCGAGTGAATTTCTCTCTCTCTTCTTTTCTCTCACTTTGTTATTAAAGTGACTAAATTTAAAATTCAATGGATGAAAAATTGAAAAATTCACCCTAAAATTACAAATTTAATATTTTTAATTATGAAGAAAATTCAATCGTATTTTTATTTAATTGTTGAATTTATTTTTTATTTGTTTAATAATAAATAAATTCATAAATCAGTTTTTTGAAATATTCATCATTCAAAGTAGAAAATGAAAAATTCATGACAATTATTATGAATACATTTATTATCAACTTGTGGTTTAAACAAACGATTATAATCTGTATTTTTTATTTATAAATAAATTATAAACTTTTAAAATAATTCATTTACTGTATTTTTGGATAAGTTGAAATGTACTTTGAATTTCTGCCTTAGGATTTAATTATAGAAAAATAAATGTAATATTAATTTTGATAACTAAAAATAACAACAATTTATTTATTAAACGATAAATAAATTATCGAAATAAATTTTATAATTTTCAAAAACCAATGGTAAAATACATGATTTTCAAAAGAAAAAGAAATATCTGGTTTTATTTATGTAATAGAGAAAGAAACAAAAAAAAAACTACTTTTAAATATTTAATTTTTATGAATATACCAATTGAAAAATCATAAATTATAAATTGAACAAAAAAACAATAAATCCCGTAAATTTAAACAAAAAAATTTTTAAATATTCCAAAAATCTCATGCATTATTTGGATTGAAAAATCTTAAATTCTATCACATAAAAGTTATTAATTTTTTTCACCTTAAAACCTTAACTAATAATATTTTTAATTGTTTATTTGCTGATTACTTATATCAAAAATGGACATCAATATAAAAATTTTATGAAATAAAATGTTGCTTTCTTTTTTTTGATAAAAAATAATTACTCGTAAATATCATGAACGGTATGTAGTCGTTTGTACAACGTTTTGAGAAACATAAATAATACCGTTATTTGTGAACAAGGAACAGTGATGTATTGATGAAGCTTATCATTCATGCTATTCAAAGTATCCTTCATTGTCAATAATTCTTTAGCATCTCCATGGTGGACGCGTTCATGCCAATCTTCCCATTTTGGCATTATGCGGTTCAATTCTTGTTTGGATTTTTTCGGCAAAATTATGTTCTTTGCAAAAAAAGATAGAAATATGTTTTTAAATATATTTAAAAATATTATTTAGCTTTAATTATTTTAGCTTCAAGGCTTGAAGTTTTTAACAATTATTAAAATACCTGGTAAGATGGAAGATTGTTTATAGTCGGCCAATTTTCAACACATGCTTTACACTTACATAATATACGATCAGTGATTCCCAATGGTATAAACCGATTGATTTTTGGAATCAAATGATATGAACCAAGTGTCGCCAAAAGTACCTGAAAGTAATTAATAACTAAAAATTTTAAAGAACAAAAACACAAGTATAATTATTTAAAGACATCAATAAGTACCGGTTCTCCTTGCTTGATTGGTTTGATAACATAATATCCAACATTTGAACCAACATAAGTCCAATCAACATTAGGATCACAGCTTGATTTTAAAATCTTCCAAACCGGTGATATGACATGTGACAACACAGCAGTAGTACCAGGTTCTGTCAACTTATAAATTTTGTTTGAAATATAAAAATTATTATAAACAATAATTGATGAATTAATTATATACTTACCAATTGACTATTGCGATAAACAGTCAGTATATAACGCAATATTAATTCACCTAAAATTGATGATTTTTCATTTTTATTCAAATCTTTAATTGTCATTTTATGACCTAATATATCTGTTTTTTCACCAAAAAGTTGAACCATCAATACCCCAAATAATACTAGCTCAAAAATGAAATCATTTGATGTTGGTTTTAGATAATCTAAAAGATGAAAATTATCAATTGTATTAATATCAAGAATACCATTGGCAAATGTATTTCGATTTTTCATCGAGTCAATATCGTCAACTTTTTTTTTTAATTCAAGTAAACTACCAGCCAAGTTCAGTGTTTTTGAAAAAAGTTTTACTGGCAAAATATACTCTGTAGTTAATCCGACATGTTGTAAAAGTGATCCCAATACTAAACATTCAATATTATGATAACTATCCCATGCTTTTTTTTTACATATGTCAGAACAATATATAATGTTTGGACAATTATCACATGGTACACCAGCCCAAGTTGAACGACAACAGTGCCAACAATTTGTAAAACGTAGGTCATGATTAACAATTGCTGCAAATGGCTCAGAAATCCAAATAAATTCACCAGATTTGATGTTTCTTGTTGCAACAATATGTTGATCATTTTTATTTGTTTGCTTTAATTCAATTGCATCAGATGCACCAACTATTATTGCATTATCATTTTTTATTTCTGGAATAAATTCAATAATTTCGCGTGGTTCTTTAAGTTCTTTGATCATCTTTGAATACTCTTTGGTGATGTTGTATTTTGGATTGTTATTTTTTAAGTCAGGAAGCCTGTTTTTAATGAACGTTCAATGTCAAGAAGACAATCTTCATAGAGTCTTGCTCTGAACAATACAGCTGAACGATTTGCATATGCCAATGACAATTCAGTGGATCCAATTGGTGCAAAAGCAATACTCTTGGTGTATGCTTCAATTGATTTGCGCAAATAATTTTTATTTTTTGCAGTAGTTTACCAACTTCTCTCCAGAGCATTGATTGACCAACTGTTTTATTAAGTTTATCACGGTTCTCTTTAATATATGGAGATATGAAATTCCATGCCACTTCAAATTTATCTCTAAATGCCGTTTTTCGAGCAAATTCTTTTTCGGCAATTTTTCTAGCTTCACGTGGAGGAGGATTATAATACATATCTGTAACAAACAATTTTTATAAAAGCAAAATTAAATTATCATTGTTCTATAATTGTACAAATATAAGTTATTTTTAATTGTCATTATGTAAACAATATTCGAACAATATTGATAATTTATTGATTGAAAACATAAATGATAAAATGAATAACATTGATGAAGAGCCTTACTTGATCTTTAATGTTTGTTCCTTGATAAATTAAAATAGAAATTCGCAACAAAATTTTATTTATTGATGTTCAAACTGTGTCACTGAAATCACTTGTTAATTTTTCATTGTTGGTCAACTTAATTAAATTTAAATTTAAAAAAAATGATAAACATAAAAATAAGTCACCATAAATGAAAAACAAAGTTTGATAACCTGACGATGCACAAAACAAAGAAAAAAACTAAAATTTGCTCAATAGTTATTGCAGTATTCACTTGTATTAATGTAAATATTTATTAAATAATAAATTAATCATTTTAGTTTTTTATTTCAATTGTTTAGGTAATTTATTTGTTATTATTAATAACTTATTATGCACTGTTAGACGCTATCGTGTAGAGACCTTGGGCGAGTACCATTATATTGTTGATATTGTTATGCTTATTGCAAGTTCGTTACTTGTTGGTCACCTGTTGGGTGGTGCGCACGCAAACACGAAAAAAAAAAACAGCGTGTGCGCGTATAGCACGCAGATGTCCCTCCATGATGCTCCAGGGCTTCCGTAGAACTGGGAGTCGTCATATTGATTAATGCTGATATAAAACAGCCCAGATAACCAAAGATTGGTATATGTATCAGTAAGTTACTGGTACGCAGTACGCACTACGCTATATATGGTGCTATACTACCAATGTGTTATCTGAGAGTACTGAGTACACCACCTGTAGCATTAAAGTTTGCTAAAAATGGAAAATATCAATTCTTCCAAAAAGTGATGCTCCGATGTTTACAAAATAAAGTGGAACTAAAAAAACAACTTCTAATTATTTATTTTTTATGAATACCAATCGAAAAATCATAAATTGTAAAATAAATGAAAACACAAAAAATCCATTGAATTTAAACTAAAAAAAATCTAATAATATTCTAAAAAACCTCATGAATTAATCGAATTCAAAAATCGTTAAAACTAAAAGTTATTATTTTTTTTAAAAATTAAATTCATTCAACTTATATGATAAAGTTAGTTTTTTACTTTAAAATTTAACTAATAATGGTTTTTAATATCATTAGCTTCAAGATTTAAAGTTTTTAATAATTAATAAAATAAGTAGCTGGTATATGGGATGAAAGAAAATGCATAGTTGGCCAATCTTCAACACATGCTTTACATTTACATGCATGGTTAAGGATCATCACTAGAATTTTCTGATCTACTATATACTTTTTTCTGAATATTGTCATCTAGCAATGTTTATAGTATCAATATAGGAGAACCAATCGAATTAATCGAAGCGAGGCTTTATTTCTCGTTTTTATATATAAGAGAGAAAGATTTATTATTTAACGATATTAAAGTAATATTATATGTTGAAAACAAAAATTATGTAATTGAAGGAAAATAATTTTAATTATACTTTCTATTTTTAATAGAATAACGAAAACAATAATTTTTATATATACACGGAGAAAAATTTTCAGCAAATTTTGCTATGGCGCCATATCATTGAGGGTCTATCTTCTGACTATAAAAATATTTACTATCATGTTAACAAAAGAAAACAATTTTTGCTTTGAAAAATTAAAATGTACCATAGCAATTTATATAATGTTTTTTTTTTTGCTATGTTCAGAAAAAAAATTACAACGCATTAAGAAATTTTTACCGAGGCCAAATTTATAAGTTAAAATAATCTAGCCTAAAAATTACATTGTACCATAGCAAAATATATTTATTTTTTTTTTTGCTTTGTTATTCATAAAATTTTGCGTTGTTGCTGTGGACAAAATTAAAATGATCCTCTGAAAATTTACAATGTGCCATAGTAAAAATTTAATTCTCTTAGAAATCCTATAGGTGTCACTGATAAATACAAAGCAACATGGTTAAAATTACAATGGGCCATAGCAAAAGCAATGACAGACTCAGAAATGTCAACCACCCCCACTTTTTAGCCGACTGCGCAGGCGTGTCTTTGCTTATGTTTAAGTTGTTAATGAAAAACAAATAAATGTTAGCGTTTGTAAATGTTGTTGTGGCGCAGCGGATAACGCGTAGGGATTCTGTTCGGAAGGTTCGGGGTTCAAACCCTGGTTTGGGTTAATAAAATAAAATGAAATAAAAAAAAAACAAATAAATAAATTATAGATATTGACAATAAAAAAAAAAATTTTCATAATATTTTCAATAAATGGAATAAATTTTGCGTTTGACCATAACAAAAATTACTATGGTACACTGAGAGAAATTTTAACTAAAAATTAAAATCATGGTTGAATAGAAATTACTATAGTACTTTGTAAATTTTGTTTTAATTCTGGGACTGGCCGCGAGAGTCGGAATTCTACAATAAAATTATGTAAAATGTGTAAAATGTCAAAAAATTGTTGGGTTACTTCAAGCCTCTATACATCGTTATCTATTGCAGATGGACATGGGGTTGAGTGAAGTTTATTATTGAAAATTCAATTCTAAACAATTTATAAAGAATTACTTTTTTTGATTAATCTTTTTGATAACGAGTTATGAGTTAATTAAAATAAAGACATACATGTTTTGTGAAAACAATAAAAATTATTATATGGTTGAATAAAAAATACTGCACAATTTAATAAATATTCTTATATATTTAATAAAAATTATCATGTAGACATATAAAATTTAGCATAGACTTGAATATTTTTTACTATATAGCTTTGTAAAAATTCTGTTTGTGGGACGAAATAACACAAAGATGGCCGACCGATTGAACAAATGATTAAACTGTCATGTAATTTCAAGCATTTCTACAGCCTTATCTGTTGAAGCTAGGTATGGGGTTAAGCGAGGTTTATTGTTGGTTATTTATTTCTTAACAATTTATCAAGAATAACTTTTTTCTATTTAACAATTAGTTTTCGAGTTTTGAGCGTATAAACAGAAAAGAAAAAATGTTGCCGGGAATTGATTGCTATTCTCCGTGAATCTAGCACAAACTGCCCAACTTAACACAAAAAATGTCCAACTTTTAAATAAAATTTGTAATAAAATTTAGTAAATTCTAAAACCGGTAGTGGGTAAATTCTCAGTCTGCTAGATTTTACTTGTGAGTGTCGTGAATTTAGTCATTCTTTTAAACAGAAATTACAATAAAATTGTGTAAATTTTATGGCTTAGTAGTGTATAGTCAATGGCCAGATTTTTTACATAATTTTATTGTAAAAATTATCTATCAATATACGAATAATTCTTATAAATGACGGGGGAACGCAGTTTTTACTATTTATTTTGTAATTTTTTCTTTTACGTTTGTAATTCTTAGTTAATTTCTCTCAGTGTACACAAAAAAAAAAATAGCCACGCCCACACGATATTTTGCTATGGCCCATATGAAAATATCATGAAACCGATAGATGGCGCAGCTCAGCTATGGGCCATTGTAAAATTTGCTATGTTTTTTTCGTAAAAAAAAATAAAAAATTCTCTTCGTGTATATATATATATATATATATATATATTAGGGTGGTTCTTATTTGGGTGATGGCAAAATTTTCATCGTGCCGCCCTCTAATATCGTTGAAAAAAAATTAAAAAAATTTTTGAGCTATATAAGAAATTTTTATTTTTATCCTAGCCACCCCCTGTAAGAGGGTGAAGTTTCCCGTTTAAAATACATGGAGTTTTCTTACTTCGACGTAAGAATCGATCTAAAAGCGTCAATTATGCATGGGAAAAATCTTTTATTATATTAAATCATCGAGAATGAAGTCTGCTTCAAGATAAAAAAAAAAAAAATTTATATGGGTCATTCCATAATTTTTTTATTACGCTAAAGGTTTTTTTTTTTTGTTCGATTTCGCTAGTTTTCAACGTTTTCAATATAATATGAGTGTTATAACTTTATATTTTATATATTTAATGAAAAAAAAATTCTAAATAAAAAAATCTATGGGTCATTACACGTAAACTTATGAAATGGGTCATTTTTTTACACACGTTTCATGTATTACAAATTATAAGTTATAAAAGACTACAAATATTGAATTTTCAAATTCGATTGCATGATGTGTATAAACCATGGAGTTGAATAAGAAGTGTAAGCTTTGCCTTTTCACTGTGTTGAAGCATAGGCTGTCGCTGAAGCCTAAAAGTTCGGAGTAAGTCAGTTCGAAAACTGCTGACATCAGCCCTGCACCAAAAAAAAAGACAGAACGAAATATTTTTATGCACTCTAGCCTGTACATCTATGTTTGAATACCTCCTTGGGCTATTCAGGTGCAGTTTAATTATTAATATGGATTAATTGATCGAAATATCCAATAACATCTTATTTTTTCTTATTTTTCAATAAAATTAAAGGTCATCTTATAACTCAAATTGTTCAAGGGATGTCATTTCTTGCAAATCTTTTTATAATTTTTTTAAGTTGAAACAAAAATTTTAATTTTAAGGGATTTTGTCGATTTTTCTCCGAATATGAGAATGCTTCGAAATATACAGTAGATTATTGAAATACTAATACATTCTTTGTAATTTTTTGGTAATTGTTTGGATGCTTGTTATTTTTTTATTAATTATCAAAGTTGGCAACTTTTACCATAGGCTATTATGGAGAATGCGACTTTTGTCAAAAAAAAGTCCATTAAAATAGCAATATCTCTAATCGACAATATGACAATGTAAAAAAAAAAAACTTGTATGGACATAAAATAAAGGAGGTTTGGAGCTTAGTTTTTTTACAATTAATAATTCAAGTAAAAAAAAATAGGTTTTGATCAGGAATTTCTGAGAAATCACTAGAGACCTTTTGTGGATGACTTAGAAACACAGTATTTCTATGAGTGCGAAAAAGACAAAAAACAGAAGAAAACTGTTGTCTTACTCTTCGATTTAAAAAATCGGCAGAACCTCTTAACGTGCTTTCAATTACACCCTTTTCAAGAATTAATTAGACAAATAAATCAATTAAATATTATCCAAAAGTTCCTTTCAAATACATTAATTCATTCTAGTATAAACTAATTCCACAGCAAAATATTCTATAATCGATTGAAATATTTGAGGCTAATGGCTGAGGAATTAATTTAGACTACGAATTATTTTATTTAGTCACATCCATTCCTTAGATACATTTGCCAATAGTTTTTTTTATAAATTATCAATGGAAAATGTTGCTAAGAAGAGAATGTAATCGAATAAATTAATGCGTAGTCTCAATTAATTTCTCGGCCATTTCCCACAATAATTTCAATTTATTATAAAAAATATGGCTACGAAATTAATCTAGACTGTTAATTAATTTATTTGCGGCTTTATTTTTTCCTTAGATACATTTGCCATAATTAATTAATTAAAAAAATATTTGCAAACGTTGCCGAGAAAAAGATGTAACCAAATAAGTTAATTTATAATCTAAATGAACTCTACAGCCATTTGACACGATAATTTCAATTTAATATAGAAAAAATTGCTGTGAAATTTATCTAGACTACGATGTAATTTATTTGGTTACATGCTCTCCTTAGGAACATTTGCTGATAGCTTTTTCATTAATTAATCATGGCAAAAATAGCTAAGGAAAGGGTGTAACCAAATAAATTAATCCAAAGCCTAGATTAACTTTAGAGCAATTTTTCCTATATTAAGTTAAAATTATTGTATCAAACGGCTATGGACTTAATTTAGATTATAAATCAATTTATTCTTTCTTTGTTTTCATATTGATGAAAGATTTTTAGAAGTTGATCGATCTCTATAGTCATACACTGCAAAAACTGCGCCTTTGGATTATAGGCACTGTTCCATTGGATTCATGGAGCACTGCTCCGCTAAAGTTGTTCCTTTGATTTCTTGGTCCTGTACCTATATATTTGTTGAGCAGATTTCGGCGTTTCGGAGGCATGCGCAAACACAACTACAGTATATTTTTTCTCTCTCTCTCTCTATTTGTACTTTTATATCTGTCATGTCATGATATTTACATCATAAATATTCATTGATAAATTATTATAAATATTCTATATATCTTTAGTTATTAAATTTATCGAATATTTAACATATATGCATTCATATATATGTTAATTGTTTAATAGTTACTGATATAGAGAGGTTATGTTATGTGTATGCGTGTCTCTTTCTTAATTCGAGTGACGGCTCAGGCTGCTCAACGAATACAGTTGAACAGTACCTTTGAATTAACAGAGCAACTGGACCGATATCGGTGCTCCTTGAATATCATTGAGCAGCGCTCAATAAAATGTGCTCCATGAATCCAATGGAACAGTGCCTATAATCCAAAGGCGCAGTTTTTGCAGTGTAGTGATATCAATTACAAAAGAGGTTTGAAAACAGTGACGGAGTTGAGAGCCGTCAATGCTGCTGCTAAACGAGCTGTTTGCCTGTTTGATGAATACAATTCAATAATAACACAAAATGAAGATCAAAAGCAAAATATGCTTTTTACATTGAAGATTTTGTCATACCAACCCCAAAAAACCAAAAGTTTGAACTTTTCGTGATCATTTTTTTTAAGTTAACAATTTATTTTTTCCATTATTAATTCATGTTATGCAATATACAATTATAATTCATAATTATATAATTCATGTTATTCAATAAAAACCAACTATATATTGATAAAAACAATTATTCTATAATATTTATTCATTTCAATATTGCACACAAAAATTTTTTTTTGTTAGTATGCATCACTGATTTGTATCAGTATGAAGTTTTTTATTTATATCCAATTAATATTAATATTTATTATCAATCTCAATTTTATATAGTTAATAAAACTATTTTTAATAATATTTTCATTAATGTTTGCATTTATGATGCTCCATTATTTTGTAATCAAATTTCTTTTATGCAATTTTAAATTTTCCCGCTTTTTCAATATCATGGCTCTTCGTTAGAAAATCAGTAAAAAAACAACTTTTTACCACATATTTTTAATTAAAATAACAAAATCAGTGCTGTAACTCCATATGAACCAGATATTAAAAAATTCCTTATTATTGTTACTATTATCTATCAGTTTTTCGATAAAATCTTATATTTAGAAATGTAATTTAGTTATGATCAAAAAAATTTCAAACATCCCCTCCCATAAGAGCCCATGTTTAACCTCTCTAAAAGTAGCCAACTTTAATTAATTATTATAAAAAAAATAAGTCTGTAACATAATATATTATTTCACGAAATGATTTATCAATATTTCAATTACATACTGTATAAATTTCAAGAAATTCTTATATTCGGAAGGTAGCTGAGAATGTACCTTAAGGGATATCCAGCACAAATCAAAAATACGGATAGAGTCTTAAAATTTTTTGAGTAGCTTAATGAAACAGTAATACACACGCTCAAATTATTTGATAATTTTCTTGTAGCTAATTACTTAGTAATTAATTAATAAAGTAGGCTACTTTTTTAGAGGTTATACATAGGTTCTTATGGAGAGTCTGGTTGAGTTTTTAAAAAACTTGGTTAGCCATTTTATGAAAAATACGGCTAGCTTTATCAAAAACTAAGTATAGATAGAGGAAACAATAAGGAAACTTTTGATATAAAAATTAATAGGACCTTGAGACCTTTTTATTTTACAATAAATAAAAATAAATTTTTGTCTTTGTCTAAATACTTAAGTGGAAGTGAGAAACAAGATTTTTTCCTTTTTTTTTTATCTCATTCGCACTCATAGAAATATTATGTTTCTAAATGCCATCCGCAAGAGGTCTCTAGATATGTGCGGGTAACACCTTAAAGTAAAAAATTTAGAATATCGATTGCATTTTCCAAAAGAAACTAAATTGTTGATAGATAGACTATTTATGTTTGTAATTTGTTTCTAATCATTCTAATCATAAATATTTTTCAATAAATTAAGCATAATTTTTTGTTTTACTCGAATTAACATTAAAATGACAGCTTGAGGTTATAGTCGAGATTTTAGACGACATTTATGAGAAAACGGTTCTCATCCAATTACTGTATATCGAAAATACTAAGCCTGCTGTTTTACCGGCAGGCTAGCGACGAGTAATTTTGAATATGCAACTTTAACAATCATGTTCATGTTTGGATCGGTTTGGATTAAAAACAACAAGTTTAATAAATAAAACAATCGTCTTGAATATTGTATTAGAATATAATTACCGATTGTTTTAACATCTGTATATTGTATTGTTGACTCAGGTATATTACTATTATGATTATTATCATTATCATGTAGGAAATAAGGTAGCTAACCATACTGCTTTTCCTTGAACATTTTTATTCATTTAATAAATAAAGTACATGTAAATTTATTTAACAAAAATAGAAAAGTCCAAGAAAAAGCAGTAGCTAAGAAAAAGATGTAGCTAAGGAATTAATGTGACTCAGGAATTATTTCCTTGAAACATAATTTTTTGGCAACATTAATCCCTTAGCCACATTAATTCCTTAGCTACATCTTTTCCTTAGCTACTGCTTTTCCATGGAAATTTTTTATTCATTTTTTAAATAAAATACATGTAAATTTATTTTTTAAAAATACAAATGTTAGAAGGGTTGGCGAATGAAGCCAGTTATGCTCGCCGGTATCATCACAGTTTAATTCCTTAGCTACTGCTTTTCGTTGGACATTTGTATTTTTAGAAAAAAAATTGACATGTATTTTATTTATAAAATAAATAAAAAATGTCCAAGGAAAAGCAGTAGCTAAGGAATTAATGTGACTCAGGGATTATTTCCTTGAAACATAATTTTTTGGCAACATTAATCCCTCAGCCACATTAATTCCTTAGCTACATCTTTTCCCTAGCTAGTGCTTTTCCTTGGACATTTTTCATTTATTTTATAATCAAAATACATTCAATTTTTTTTCTACAAATACAAATGTCCAACGAAAAGCATTAGCTAAGGAATTAATGTGACTAAGCAATTATTTCCTTAAAACAAAATTCTTTGGCAACCTCAATTCCTTAGCTACATCTTTTCCCTAGCTACTGCTTTTTCTTGGACATTTGTATTTTTAAAAAAGAAATTTACATGTATTTTATTTATAAAACGAGAACCATTGGGCGCGCTTCGCGCGCCTGTCTTTTCATACCAATTTAACGAAACAAATAATACAAATGATGTAAACTATCAAAAAAACAAAAAAAAAAAAAAAATACGAAAGATATCGCATTATATTTTTTCTATTACCAATTTTCATTTATCAATCTCTTTATTGATATAATAATTAAATAATATCAACAATAGAGCCACATGAGTAACAAACAATTTTTAAAAAAATTAAATTTCCTGCAACCTCATTTAACACAAAAGACATTTCTTCATTACATTTTTGAAAATGTTCAATTTGAATATTCTTCATTTGAATATTTAATTCTTCAAGACTATTTATCTTTGATGAATTGATCATTAATTTACAAAATGAGCAAGTAATAATAGACTCTTTTTTTTCAAAGAAACCTTTTTTACAATTTACACATAAAATTTCTTCTATTAAATGATTAATTATTCTCTGTTTCAATTCAATTATTTCTATAATACAACGAAAATTATCTTATCAAATCGATAATAAAGCTTCATTTTATTATACAACAATATAAAATTACCGTGCTTAGATGCTTTAAAATCTTGTTCAATCTCGATTGTTTCAACAGATCCATATGTATTTGATTCATTATTAAATTTTTCATTCAATAATTTTAGTAATTCGTCATTTGTTATTATTTTATTTGAATTTTTTTCAACTACATTATTATCTAAATTTAATTTGAAAAATTCATGTCTACGTGAATATATATCCTTGAAAATTTTCTAAAATTAAGCCAGTTATTATTAATTGAATAAAAATATACATACTAATCATAGTAAAGAATAATTACCTTTTTCAATTCAGTTGAGATACTTTCCATTGTCAAAATAATTGTATTATTATTTATTGAATAAGAATGAAAATAACTTTGATACGTCAATTGATCTAAAATTGAAAAAACAATATATTTCCTATTTATATTATTCCATTAAATAATTATATATATATTTTTTTTTTTCATTGAACGTAATCAGAATTATTGATTTTGGTAAATATTCTGGTATTAAATATATAATTAATTTTTGTATATTTCTTTATAAACGTAATTTTTTACAATGTTATTTTCACGATTTTCCCCTAAAAATATTTTCAATGATTCCAAAGATTTCACCCGTGAAAATGCTACGTACAGTTGACCATGACTAAAAACATCTTTCCTTAGATCAACACCGACCATTTCGAATGTTTGTCCTTGACATTTATTTATCGTCATTCCAAATGCTATCTTAATTGGAAATTGTCTTCGTTTAAACGTGAAAGGATAAACGTCTTCACAATAAAGAGTTATGCGATGTATGAATACTATATCATTTTCTTTATCACCAGTTAAAATTCTACATTTTAGAAGATTATTAGACATACTTAATACTTGCAATCTCGTTCCGTTACATAAACCTTCACTTTGACTTATATTACGTAAAAGCATGACAATACAGTACAACCTCATTTTCAATTCATATGGTGGAAAATTTGGTGGATTCAACGTGTTTAAATATTCTGGTAAAATATAATTATTAAGTTCTCCATTATCACAATTTTCAGTACTATCTATTGCAGTAAAAATTTTTTCTGTATCTTCATCCAACAACTGCACCACTCTATCATTTATGTTATCTACATCAAGATGTCTGGCTGATAATACAGCAACTTTCGATAAACTTTCATACTTGCGTTCATCTATTATTTTTTTGAAAATAACCTCTACTATATCATCATTTCTATTTGCTAAACATTCTTTAGGAATTACTAAATTATCATTGTTATCATTTAATGTACCGTTTCCAACGTCTAGTATATATTTTGCGAATTCTGATTCTTCCGGTAATGTTCTCATATTTTCTATTAATGAAAAAATTTTAAAATTTTCCCACAATTTACTGAATTTAATTGATAAATTAATCATTTCGCTTCGAGTACCATTTTTTAGTACTGGCAATAATTGCCGAAAATCACCACCCATGAGCATAATTTTCCCACCGAAAGGTAGTTTATTATTCATTATATCACGGCAGGTTCGATCAGCTAGTTCCAAACAGTATCTTGGTGCCATTGGTGCTTCATCACAAATTATGACATCAATGTTTCTCAGTTCTTCCGCTGCTTTTGATTGCTGTTTAATATTTGATGTTGAATCAACATATATTGGAACAGGCATTGCAAAAAGATTATGCATTGTTCTTCCTTCTGGAAGCAATATTGCCGCAATTCCTGTAAAAGCCATTGTAGCAACTTTTTTTCCATTGCTTCGTAATAAGTGATATATTGTGCTGTAAACATATGTTTTTCCTGATCCACCTGGCCCATCAATGTAAAAGCATGAATTTAAATTATCTTTTCTACATGATAACGCTTTATCCATTATTTCATCTACTATTATTTTTTGTTTTATATTCAAGGTTTTATATTGATTCAAACCTATTTCTGAGTGGTTTTGTAAAACAATTTCTTCGTTATTTAAATTCTCCAGTGATTCAAATTCAGTTAATGATGGCATTGTTGCAAATTTACTTATATTCGATTTCTCTTTTTCAAGAAGCTTAACTATTTCATGATATAATTTCGTATATGATTGAGATAAACTATATTTTTTTTTTAAATCATCTGACATTGAATCCTTATAATTTTCCCAAAGTATTTCTGGTTTTACTGGACAACAATGTATTAAAATTCGTACGAATAAATGTCTTAATTGTTTAGGCATCATCCACACTTCTCCTTCTGTCATTGCTCGATCCCATTCTTCATCATCTTCAATCAAACCCAACGCTAAGCACGCACTTCGATAAGTATCATGCATAACTCCATCGATAGTCCTAATATTTTCAAAACTCGTTGCTCCTTTCACTTTTAATAACAATAGTCCGAGATGAAATAATTCTACTTGACTTGGGCTAATAGAATACATTCTTCCTATTACATTGAACTGTTGTTTACGCGGTTTCCATATTCCATTTTTACCTGAACCTTTTTTGAAAACATAATGTTCTGGAATTTCAGCATATGTATAAATTCTTGCCATCGGATCCCGCTGATTTAACGCAAAATAATCCATAAGCATTGTTTGCTGATTCATTATCATACGCATAGTTTCTTCTGCTTCATCATTCAGAGTTATAGTTTGCTGATTTGATAAATGTACAGGCAAGCGTGTAATAGAATGACTTTTTTCTTGTAAAGGTCTCCCATAAATTCTATCACACGCTTCAACTGGACTAACATACCGAGTCTCTATATGATTAACAATTTCATCATAATTAATTGATGAAGTGTTATCTTCAGCAGTAGAATTAGTTACAACTATAGAAGCTGCATCATGTCCTTTATATATATATTTATATAAATACTTGATTGCTTTAATGCTCGATACTATTTCAACATTGATATGACAATTGAAAATTAATAATAACATCGGGTTATGAGGAACAACATATTGATTATCAGTACTATTTCCAGTTTGACGTTGAAAAGCACCAGTATTTCGACGACGATAACTTGGGTATCCATTTTCATCTATTAATGTATCATTCTGGAATTTTTTCGGAAAGTTTTTAGAACATTTACCTTTCTCATTTTTACACCAATCACCACATGGCCCATGTATCATATTTTTCATCACTATACTATGAAGTCTAGGATTTTTTATATGATCAGGAATTTCTGCTGAAATATATTTATCAACAACATTTGATGTTGTAATTTTATTGTTTTGTTTCAAAGTAAATAAAGCATGAACATGTGGTAATCCTCTTTTCTGATATTCTACAACGTAGACATATGCTTGGATTTCCCCAAAAATTTTTTCTTTCACTATTTTATTTATCAATTCGTTTTTTTTTATTTCAAAAACACGTGAAACGATGTCTGGTCTATCAGAAGCTGTTTGATTAAATAATAAATTTTCTTGAATTTCTCGCCAATTTGGATTACATGTCATGGTTATAAATAAATCAGGCTTCCCAAATTTCCTTACGATGGCCATTGCATCTTGATAATGCTGAAGCATGTTTCGTGGTGATCCTGTGAAAGTCGATGGTAAAATTCCCATTTTTCCAACATTTACTTTCGATTCATTTGCGACAGTTTTTAAATGATCAATTAATCCTTGATAAGTATCAGCTCGAATTTTTTTTTGATTTAATCGACAAAAATTCATTCTATCTTTTTCGATTTTCACATAATTATCAACCACCCATTGCTGAAACAATCTTCCACCCATTAAAAATATATTATCATTTCGAGATGCCATCCTGTATTTTATATAAGCTGCACGTGAAACTCTTTTTGATTTCGTAACACACGGAATATCTCTATGCCATCCTCTCGTACCAAAAGGATAAAACAGTGGATAAATCCATGGTTCTACATTTGGGTCCATATTACTAACATACTCAAGTTTTTTCGTATTCTTATTATGTATCGTCACATATGACTCCGGAATATCTCCATTAGCAGTTGTAGTAAAAATTGCCGCAACTTCATTTATTTTTTGCACATTATATCGTCTTGCATCTTTACCAGGTTTCGTAGAAAATATTAATCGCATTTCTGTTTCTTCTTGACCGTCATTGATTGTTTGCTGTAATTCTTCATGCATCATCTGATATGACTTTGCAAATACATTAATCTCACAAAGAGTATTGCCTATAGCTTCAATAATTTCCATATTTAAACACGAATCTTTGTTAAATTGTGACCTAACGTTAGTTGCTTCATTCTGATCGACAATAAAAAGTTGACCGAATGAAGGAATATCATCTCCACTTGGATATAAAGATGTATTAATTTGATAATATATTTGGCCATGAATTTTGAAACAATAAGGACCTGGTCGATTATTAGACGGAAAATTTATTAAATTTGCATTGAAAGATGCAAAAGCAAAAGCATTATTGTATGATCGTATTCGTTCATGAAAATTTTTCGAAAATTCATGAGAACCGTTGAATAAATTTTTTATTAAATCTGGTGAATCAGGTAATGGTTCGAGATTTACTTCACCATGACTACAGCAATCGTTGAATGTTTTTTTATTATTCACTTCTTCTACTTGGAAATGTCTCGCACTGTAATTTTTACAAAGAATATCCATTTTTCCAATATAATTTTCTTGAATATCTTCAACTTGAATATTGAATCTATTATATTCTAATTGCAATGCTAGTTTTTGTCTGCGTTCTCTTTGAGCTAAAGTATTTCTCATACGTTTTGATTTTTGAAAAAGCCTCTCATCTTCCACAGAACGTTTAACTCGATTTGCAGGCATTTTTTAGGTTGAATTCTTAAATTTTTAGACAATTAACAAATATCATGTTAATAAAATAATTTTTCATTTTACACCCCTGTATATTTTAATACTCACATATATTAAAGCTAAAAATATATTTCTTTGATTTAAAATATTAATTAAATTCATACCCCTCTGCGCAAAAAAATTCTTAAGATTTTAAAAATTAACTTTTGTCTTTTAGGCATATAAATTTTTTTACAAAAGTTTCTGGCTCAGAGGAGGCTCAAAGGATGTTGTCAGCAAATAAAATTAATTTAATTCATTATTTTCATTTAAAAAAAAACTCCATTTTCGTCTCACACCCCATGTGAGCCAGGAAATTTTGTCTGAAACTCTCATGAAGCTAAAGCTGGCCGCCAAAAGCTGGATAGTCAGGGACGTGTTAGGGCCCCGTGCTTACAATAACGAAAATTGCTTCGTTCTCATGTTTCACTACTTAATATGTTATCTAAATAATAAAGGATTATATTTTTTTTATTATCTTTTAATTAGTGGACTTTTAATTTAGATAATACTATCATGCCCCAATTTTCATTTTAAAGTTAGTAAAAAAATAATTAAAATTTCCGTCCTACCTGGTGCCCTCTAAAATGCAATGTTGGGGGTCGATATTTTTTTTGAGCTCTTAATTCGTGAACTCTTAATTTAGATAATATTTTTATGCCCCAACTTTCATTGTAAATTTAAAAAAAAAAAAAAAATATCCGAAATTTCTGTCCCCCTTGGCCCCCCTAAACCGCTATTTTGGGGGTTGATAATTTTTCAAGCTTTTAATTAGTGGACTTTTAATTTAGATAATATTTTTATGCCCCAATTTTCATTGTAAATTTGAAAAAAAAAAAATATTCAAAATTTCCGTCCCCCTAGCCCCTCCTAAAACGCTATGTTGGGGGTTGATATTTTTTTTTTAGCTTTCAATCAGTAAATTTTCAATTTAGATAATATTATCATACCCCAATTTTTATTTTAAAGTTAGTAGAAAAAATATTCAAAATTTCCGTCCCCTCTAGCCCCCTCTAAAACGCTATGTTGGGGGTTGATATTTTTTTTTTAGCTTTTAATTAGTTGACTTCTAGTTTAGATAATATTAAACAGGCTCAATTTTGTTAAATAACAAAAAAAAAAAAAAAAATTAAGCGCGGGGCACCCGACACACCATATGTTTTCAGGTTTAATTTACGTTTAGCGACCAGAGTGGCAGCCAGCTGCGACGTCATATTCTTATGCACTAATATATAAAATTTTCATTCTTATATAGACTGGTGAATATTCAAATTTAAATTTTATTTTGAACAGTCTCTCAGAGAAGGCTGAGAGGAGGTATATGACAAATCTATTCCAAGTAATAGCATTTGAGGTAAAAAATTCGTATAAATAATTTTTTTTTTTTTTTGAATAAATAAATCACTTCAATGGAATCAATTGATTAAATGAATTACTTTTTTTTATAAAATATATACTGATAATATTAAAAAAGAAATAAATAACACACTTACGTTAATAAGGTTAGTTATCTTTTAATTATGAATCCAGATATTAATTCGCAATTTATAATATGATTTTATTTGAATCCTAGTATATAGTAATTGATTATATACTTTCACTATATATTAATTGACTGTATACTTTTACTATTTTTTTTTTTTATCAAGTAATATATTATTATATTCATTCACAAATTAATCACACAATCTGTTTGATGACACAGTCAGAATAAAATTAATATTTCTTCTGTTATTAATAAATTGAAAACAAAAAAAAATTAATATGAAGTTATTTATTATTTATCTTTTATATATATATTAAAAAAAAGTCTTATGTGTCAATTACTTCATTGCAATTAATTAAATACATATACTTAAAAATTTAATACAACATATATTTTTGCGATAATATTTATTCATCAAACAAAACAAATTAATATAGATATATAATTTTTAAGTCGTTAAGTCAAAAAAATTATTTAACATTTTTTTTTCTTGGATAAATTTTTCTTTGAATTATTCAATTTCAAGGGTTCTTCTTCAACTTTTGTTTGCAAGACTGAAATAATTAATATCAAGTAATTATATATGCAACATATTTTTGTTTAAAACAATCTTTACCTGCATCCACCTTTGGATTTATCTTGGATGATGATTCACCACCTTCATTCTCATTCATTTCTATAAAGAAATAAATAAATAAATTATTATTATTATGATTATTTTTATTATTATTATTATTACCGATTTCATCATCATCAACATCATCATCAATTTTTCTTTTAGCGTCAATTATTGGACGGTATCCTTTCTGTATTTTCTGCTTTGCTAATGTTGTATCATTTTCAATTATTTTTATTTCCTCCATTTTTTTTACTTCAAAATAATAATTAGTTTTGTCCATTTTTCCTTGAATTTTCACTAAAACACCAGATTTTAAATCTTCATTTTTAATATAGTTTGTAATGTTAACAGTCAACCGATAAAACCCATCTGTCACTTGTCCTTGACCACACATGGACCTGTTAAACTGGACTTCTCTAAATGGCTGTCTTATATAACATTCAATTTCTAATAAACAAAATATTATTATTTTATTTATCAATAATAATATTATATTATTATTATTATTTATTTTACCAACATTCCCCTCTTGAAACATGACCTGTGATAAGTCGATTGAACGATAGACTGTGGTTGATGGACTCATATGACGACTACTTACAGTATGATTCCCTAAAATTGTAACTTGGCTTGTCATTTGGACATGAAATTCCATAATATGCACAGCTGGATCACGATAAGTAGCATTTGATATTTTTGTTGATCAACAATTATCTCGATTATGTTATTTATTTTAATTTTTGATTCCCAATCTTCGGCCATGGTACCCCACATTAATATTTTAATTCTCGTCTCACTGTCATTATTCAAGTCGAACTTAAAAACCTTATTCTGACCTGCATTTACTAATTTTATACCTTCAATCTTATCGACGTAACCAGTTATATTTCTACATAGTAAAAAAAAAATTAATTATTATTTTATTGGTTATATATATATATACTTTTTTTTTATTTTATACTAAAGTAAATATACTATTTTTTTTTGTAAATAATATTGTAAATAGATTGTAAATATAATTTCTACATAGTAAAAAAAAAATTAATTATTATTTTAATGGTTATATATATATATATATATATACTTTTTTTTTATTTTATACTAAAGTAAATATACTATTCTTTTTTGTAAATAATATTGTAAATAGATTGTAAATATAATTTTTTGTAAATAAGATTTTAAGCAATGTAAATTTAAACTTACAGATTTTTCTCGAAATGTCGGAATTCATTGATCTCTTCGTCTGAAGTAAAATTGATTTCACTCATTATTGATGTTTCAAGATTTTCTCAATAATTTATTCGAAATGTTAATCAATAATTTAAATATTATATGATTTATTTATTTATTTGACGTTTTTATGTGTAGCTTAATTGTAGTCAATTTTATGTCAAATATAATAAACTGACATAAATTTGAAAAATAAAACAAAGCAATTTGTTGATTTCATTAACAACAAAAACGTTAGAAAAGACATAAGAGTAAGAGAGATAAAGAAATTAAAAATTCATTTATTTATTTCAAATAACAATAGACAAAGAAAAAATAATAAATAACATGAGAGTGACAAAGAAAACGAATAACCAATCAAATCTTAGGAAGATCGATGACAACTGTCCTTTTTATATAAGGATAAATAAAAAATGTCCAAGGAAAAGCAGTAGCTAAGGAAAAGATGTAGCTAAGGAATTAATGTAGCTAAGGGATTAATGTTGCTAAAAACCTATGTATCAAGGAAATAATTCCTGAGTCACATTAATTCCTTAGCTACTGCTTTTCCTTGGACATTTTTTATTTATTCTATAAATAAAATACATGTAAATTTATTTTTTTAATAATACAAATGTCCAAGGAAAAGCAGTAGCTAAGGAAAAGATGTACCTAAGGAATTAATGTGGCTAAGGAATAAATGTTGCCAAAAAATTATGTTTCAAGGAAATTATTCCTCAGTCACATTTTTTCCTTAGCTACTGCTTTTCCTTGGACATTTTTTATTTATTTTATGAATAAAATACATGTAAATTTATTTTTTTAATAATACAAATGTCCAAGGAAAAGCAGTAGCTAAGGAAAAGATGTAGCTAAGGAATTAATGTTGAAAATTGAACTTTTTTTTTTTTTTTTTCTTCTTCTGTGAAAAAATGTAATTTTATTTCAACGTGACAGAAAGTATTTTTCCCGAGGTTTCGTATTTATTTTTACGGGGCACAACGTAAAAATGTCATTCTTTGTAGTTTTATAAAAAAAAATAAAATTTATTCTAACGTGACAGAAAGTATTTTTCCCGAGATTTTGTATTTATTTTCTTGGGGCACAACGTCAAAATCCTATTATTTTTAATTTTTAATAAAAATAAATGAATGCACATTGTTTTTCACAGTGCTTGCCTTCATTTTAACATTGTTACCACGTAAAAATTCATGTGTGCCCCGTGCGTATAAATTTTTTTATTTTGACGTAGAATCACGTGAATTTCAATGATTCAAACTGTGAAAATCACTCGGATGTTCTCTCGGTACCCAACTCCGTGGTTCCCACGTAAAAATAAAGAACTTTTACCGTGAATATCACAGAAACCTTCTCTCAGTGTAATATTTTTCCAGAGTCCAGAGTGCATTGACTTCAATTCCAGCCCACCAGGATTAGGATGAAAAAATAATAAAAACATGATATAGGATTTATTTTTAGTTAAATCATAATGCAAGTATGTTTAATTTATACAATAAAAAGACATGGCCGAATCCTTGGAAACGCAGTTTTACGCAAACTATTGGTCCGATTTACATGAAATTTAACATATATATTTAGTTTGAGCTCTGGAGGGTTCAAGTCTCTCGAGGAACGAAATTTATATATAACTTTATATAATTATATAAAATTCTATAAAGTTGTATAAAGTTATATATGGTTTTATATTGCCACTTTATTTATAAAGCTATATATAACATGTTGTATAAAACTTTATATAACTATATAAAACTTCATACAATTGTATAAAGTTATATATAAAGATCAATAACTATTACTTTTATAAAATTTTATACAAGTGTATGAAGGTATATAAAATTGTATAAATGTATATGTAACTGTATTTTAAAATGGTCAAACGCAAAATTTAGACATAAAAAACTGTCCACGCTCAGGGAGGCTATTCTCGAATGAATACGAGTCGACTCGTTCACACGGACCGAAGTCCGTGAACGGATCTCACACCTCTACTCAAGGCAAGATCCGTTCACGGACCTCGATCCGTGTGAACGAGTCGACTCGTATGAATTCGAGAATAGCCTCCCAGGACTTGAACCCCATACCTTTCGGTTACCAACCCTACGCAGTACCCGATGCGCCACGATAACGCATGTGAATACAAAAATTTATTTGCTTTACATCAACAAGCAAAAGTCACGCCTGCGCAGTCGACTAAAAAGTAGGGGCAGTTGACATTTCTGAGTCCGTCATCAATTTGCTATGTCCCATTGTAATTTTAAATATGTTGCTTTGTATTTGTTAGTGACACTTACAGAAATGCCAAGAAAGTTATTAAAATTACTATGCTACATTGTAAATTTTCAGAGGATCATTTTAATTTTGTCCACAACAGCAGAGTAAATTTTATAAATATACAAAGCAAAAAAAAAAAAAATATTTTTTGCTATGCTGCAATGTAATTTTTAGGCTGGATTATTTTAAATTTGGTTTCTGTAAAAATTTCTTTATGCGTTGTAATTTTTTCATCGGGAAATAGCAAAAAAAAACGTAAGAAAATTGCTATGGTACATTTTAATTTTTCAAGACTACAATTGTTTTTTTTCGTTAAAATGATAGTAAATTTTTTAATAGTCAAAAGATAGTTCTTTGGTAATGTGGCAGCATAGTAAAATTTGATGAAATTTTTTTTCCGTGTAAACTCTATTTACCTTATTATACCTTCTTTGCTTACATACTTATTATACTTATTGACCTTTTTTTCGATAGTAGCCTATCATTTTTTGTTCATGATGCTGTTGGAATCCGAATAGAACACATCATTCCAATTAAAGAAGCCAGCGAATATATGAACTCGCTCTATATTATTATTTGTAACTTTGGTTCACTAATTTATAAATATTATGTTCTACGAAGGTTAATATAATTATATAAAACTGTACATGTATAAAACTTATTTATACTGCTATATATAGCTACATATAACCTTATAAAGATATATAAAGTTATATAACTATATATAACTTTATATACCTTTACTCGTATATAAAGGTATATCGTTTATAAAGGTATATAAAGTTATATAACTATATATAACTTTATATACCTTTATAACGATCGTTCCTTGGGTAAAAGTATCTTCGTATATTCATATACAAGTTTATATACTTTTATAAAACTATATGAAACTTTATACAGCTACATATAGAAATATATAGCTTTATATAATTATATATAAACAATACATGTGTTAAGACAAATTTTAATTATGCAATATCAAAAACAAATGCAAAAAGAAAAAAAATTAGTATACAACAAAGATGTTTATGTTTTAATTTTGTTAATGTCATAATAATAATAAGATAATTTTTATTAAATATTATAGATAATAAACTTTTTTTTGAATAAAAAAACAAAAAGAAAACAAACATTGAAATCAATTTTTTTTTTAAATAATTTGCAATTATTATTGCATTTCTTCATTTAATTTTTTTTCTTCAATTTTTGTTTTGATTTCTTTTTAGTGTTCCGTAGGACACTTATTTTTTCGCTTTTCTGTGACTTTTTGTTATTTCGAGATAAAACGTGAAGTCCTAAATCGAATTGGCTTGTGAGATGCTCATTTTCTTTATTTTTTTTAGCCAAAAGCAATCGTCATATTTATTTCCAATTTTGGGGCCTTGTTAGATTTTATATGCCCATTTTTGGACATGGCCCAATTCCAAATATTGACCGATCAATTCCAGCAATGTTTCAATCGACGACGCTTCATCTGTAGACTCTACGATATTTTTTTCAAATTTTTTGGTTGTTTATTTTTTTTTTTATTCAACGATATGTAGTGTCACAAACTGTTTTTTTACAATATTTTTTGAACCGCTGAACCGAATTAGTCGACGTTAAAACAAATTTAGGTTTTTTTTTTTTCCAAAAACGGACATGATACTCTTCTTTACTTTTTGAGCCATATTAGATTTAATATGCCCATTTTTGGACATGGCCCAATTTCAAATATTGACCGATCAATTCCGGCAATATTTTAATCGACGACGCTTCATCTGCAGACTCTACGATATTTTTTTCAAATTTTTCGGTTGTTTATTTTTTTTTTTATGTAACGATATGTAGTGTCACAAACTGTTTTCTTACAATATTTTTTGAACCGCTGAACTGAATTAGTCGATGTTAAAACAAATTAAGGTTTTTTTTTTTTTCCAAAAACAGACATGATATTTTTTTCACTTTTTGGGCCTTATTTGATTTTATATGCCCATTTTTGGACATGGCCCAATTCCAAATATTGACCGATCAATTCTGGCAATGTTTTAATCGACGACGCTTCATCTGCAGACTCTACGATATTTTTTTCAAGTTTTTCGGTTGTTTATTTTTTTTTTATTCAACGATATGTAGTGTCACAAACTGTTTTTTTACAATATTTTTGTAAACAGCAAGAGAAAAAATAAAAAATCTTACGGAACACTTAGGGTGCACCTTGGGGAACTTGACTATCTTTTTTTTTTTTTTATTTCATTATTTTTAATATCTTTTTTGTTTTGACGATCTCTAATAAAGCACAAGGGCTCATAATCATTGGGACTTTAAGATCCTGGTTAGGGTTACCATGCGTCCTGATTTAGCAGGACATGTCCTGATTTTGATTGGCTTGTTTTTTAATAAATATAGTATAGAATTTATCATTTACGCTAACTATGATAGACTCTTGAATACCTCTAATTATTGAAATTAAAATGGCGTGCAGAATATGTACCTCGTCCTGTCGAGTATAGAGGGCCCGATGCAAAATTTCTATAGCGTAGGCAACCCTTCTTTTATTTTTGTAAATTTTGTGGCTTGCCACTTAATGTCTTTAGCTAAATTAATTTTTTAAAAATGAATAAGTAAGCCACATCCTTCCCTTAGCCATTTTTCTTACAGCTTATAATTTGTTTAAATAAATAAAAAGCTATTAACAAATGGCTAAAGAAAGGATGTGGCTTGCCAGTTAATTTTTTTAGCTAAATTGATTCTTCAAAATATAATTGGTAAGCAACATCCTTTCCTTAGCCATTTTTTCTATAGCTTTCAATTTCCCTGGTAGAAATAATTTATCCGGATTTTTTCCGGATTTCTCCGAATTTTCTACGCAATTCACAATTGAGACTACCGGAGATATTAATCCGGAATTTATTCGGATTTTCTCCGGATTTTCTTGGAAGAAAATTCGGTCTTTATATTTCGTATGTAAACTCTTATTTCTGGTTCTTTTATTGATTTTTCTATTTTTTTTGTTGGTTTTTTTTAAGCGAAAATTCCGGAAAAAATCCGGAGATATTATCGAAATAGTCTGGAGATACTCTGTAAATATCTCTGGAAGTCTCAATTACGTCGAAATCCGGAGAGATTTTTTCCACCAGGGTTGTTTAAATAGATAAAAGGCTATTGACAATTAATTGGTAAGCAACATCTATTTCTTAGCCATTTTTCCTATAGCTTTCAATTTGTTTGAATAAATAAAAAGATATATTGTCAAGTTGCTAAGAAAAGGATGTAGCTCGCTAATTATTTTCTTTAGCCAAATTAATTCTTCAAAAATTAATTGGTAAGCAACTTCCTTCCTTAGCCATTTTTCTCATGGCTTTCAGTTTGTTTAAATAATTATTAATTTAACAACTTAAAAGCTATAACAAAAAAGCCTAACGAAAGGATTTCGCTTACCAATTAATTTTTGATGAATTAATTTAGACAAAGAAATTAACTACTGTAAAAAATTTTTCTATCGTTTGTGTAATTTTGATGAATATATATTGAATAATTAAAAGAAAACAAATGAATAAATAACATATAATCAAAATAAATGAATTGTTATAATTATCTACTTAAAACATAAATTTATAGGTGGAGGGGGTAAAATTTTGGAGTGGGAAGAAAATGTCCTGATTTGGCTTTTTCGAGATATGGTAACCCTAATCCTGGTGGTCCAAATATGTTGGTGTGTTCCACTTCTCGAAAGTAATCTTCGGAAGAACTTATAATTTGTTGTAAAAAATCTCTGACGGTGTTTTGTTCTGGTTTAAAAAAAAAGTTAATTATTAATTTATTATTATTATAAGTATAATTATTATTATTTATTGTAGTAATACTTACGAAATTCTGTTGTTAAAGTATTTTTGTATTTA
This sequence comes from Aphidius gifuensis, assembly GCF_014905175.1. Classification (NCBI taxonomy): domain Eukaryota; kingdom Metazoa; phylum Arthropoda; class Insecta; order Hymenoptera; family Braconidae; genus Aphidius; species Aphidius gifuensis. Next base: position 22,464,349 of record NC_057789.1, read on the forward strand.
TCGTCATCTACTTGATTTGAAACGTATCGGAGGTGTCCGATGTTGAGCAGGGTGCTTTAATACGCAGGATTAAGGCGATATTTATTGTATAAATTGATAAACAACTTATAAGTAATTAATTGAACGTTTATTGTAAGGTATTAGATATAATAATAATAGTACAAGAGATACTTGAGAGACACTAGGTGTCGTTAAATAGAAACAGTATATGTCGGTAATACAGGGAATTAGATGTCCTCAACACTCCCACTTCGAATTCTCTGTGAACAAAAATATTCATTATTATTATTCAACAAGTAAACCATACTTACGTACCATTTAGAAAAGCAGTCCTTACGTCAAATTGCTTTATGTGCATACGTTGTGATGTAGCTAGTGCTAATATTGCTCTTAATGATTCAAATAATTTTGATTTTAACTACTGGGCTAAATGTATTGAAGAAATCAACGCCTTCTTTTTGTAGATAGCCTTTAACAACAATATCTATCTACAGTACCATCAGCTTTTTCTTTTATTTTATAAACCCAACGATTTTTTAAAATGTTCATACCAGGTGACCTATCAACAAGTGTCTATGTTTTAGTTTTATTTAATGCATTTATTTCTTCATGCATTGCTTGGTCCCAGTGATGATGTTCTGATCTGTCCCTTGCCTCCCTGTAGCTACTCGGTCCACCACAGAATAAGGCAAAAGACATCATCATTGCATCACCACCTGGATCATCAATGCATTTTGGACAAATATATTCTTCATCTTCTCTAACATCTTTAGGTTTAACATTGATGCAATGCATATGGTACCACCCTTTACATTTACCATCACACTTCACCCATGGTATTGATTTTAATTGAGTTGGTTGACATACGTCAGCCTCACACTCTTCATCTTCAGCTATTTGGTTTGGATCATAAAATTCTTCATTATCATCATTATCATCATCAATTAATTGATGGTTGTTGATGTTTTGTTCAAGTTGTTCAACACTATTTGTGCTGTCTGTATCACTGAATTTATCAAAACTAGAATTTCTTCTTTTATTTTGTGTTGGCTTTTTAGCCATCACAATTTTATTTTCAATAAAAACAACACTTGTATGTGTTGTTACTTTATTTTCATTTGGGAACCAAATTCTATACCCTTTGGATGTGTCACTATATCCAACTAAAATTCCATTTTTAGCCTTTTTATCCAGTTTTTGTCTATTTGCACTTGGTATATGTGTCATAGCTAGACATCCATATGTTTTAAACTGTTTTAAATCAACCTTTTCTTTATTATTATGCCATAATTCATATGGTGTTTTACCTGGTACAGAACTTGTACCAGTTCTATTAATAATATAGACAGCAGTATTGACTGCTTCTGCCCACATGTTTAATGGTAATTTACTTGATAATAATAAGGTTCTTGTAGCCTTCATAATGGTGCGATTCTCACGCTCAGCAGAACCATTTTGTTGAGGTGTGTAAGGTATTGTTCTTTCATGTTTAATACCATTGTTGAACATTAAGTCTTCCATGTCTTTAATAATATATTCGCCTCCATTATCAGATCTAGAGTATTTACTTGACAATTGGTTTCTTTTTGTATACGTTTCAAGTAATTTTCAAAACAACTTTTAACTTCACTTTTATGTTTAATAGAATATACTTGTCTAAAGTGACTGTAGTCGTCCTTGAATAATAAAAAATATATTGCACCACCAAGTGATGTGGTTTGTAAATAGCCACAAACATCTGTGTGTATTAAGTGTCCAATTTTTGTTGATTTATTATTACTTGTTTTAAACGATCTTTGATGTATTTTACCTTGAACACAAGTTTCACATATTTCATTTGGAATTGTTGAATTAACATTATTCCTTTTTAATAATTCTTTTATGTGTTTATAATTTTGATGAGCTAATCTATTGTGCCAAATTTGTATATTTGTTTTATTTGATTCATGATGATTTATCAAAGATGTTTTAGTACTTGTTTTTGGTTTTATTTTCACCTGTCACTGCACCCAATGTTTGAGTACCAAGTAATTCAATTCTGGTTTGAAATTTCCAAATTGCCCAATTAGATTGACCTCTCAATCTAATGGTCTTTGTATCTTGAATCTCAGTATCATCATCCATTGTAATGATTAAGAATTTTATTGTGTGTGTGATAAAAATTAATTTGTTTTTGTAAAAAATCTCTGACGGTGTTTTGTTCTGGTTTTAAAAAAAAGTTAATTATTAATTTATTATTATTATTATAAGTATAATTATTATTATTTATTGTAGTAATACTTACGAAATTATGTTGTTAAAGTATTTTTGTATTTATCGTCATCTACTTGATTTGAAACGTATCGGAGGTGTCCGATAACAACAGGTAACTCTGTAAAATCTGATTAATGAATATTTTATATGATAAATTATACAAATTTTTATTGAATTATCAAGATATTTTGTGAAATTCGGTATTATTTGTTTTCAATATAAAAAAAAAATATAAAACCATTTGAATATGAGAAAAAATTTCTGTGAATTTGAGTTTTAATTTAATTTCAGTTTGGCATTCGATTGTTCATATATATAAAAAAGATCTCAAAGTCTCAATAAAATATTTTACATAACTTGATAACATTGAACACTAGTAATCTCAGTGACCTTGAAATAATAAATTTCACATTGTTTTTACTTTTTGTCTAATATTCAATAAAAAATTAAATTAATCTACAAGTTAATTGTGTTGAACGTCATTTTAAATAATTAATATTTCTTAGGTTTCCAAGATAGATATTATTAGTCTAGATATTATTTTGTAACTCACTCCAGTAATCAGCTTCTTCAGCACCATCCTCGAGCATTGGCTAAAAACAAACAACCAAAAATACAATAATTATTAATCAAATGGCAATTATTTAATGAAAACTAATTAGCTTGTAATATTCGAAATTGTTCTTTAAAATTTAGTTTTTATTTGGGGTTAAAAGAATTTATTTAAACAATAAGAAAATAATTTATTAAACAAGACCCTAAAATGGCTAGGTGGTGTACATGAAAGTGCACAACAATTTATGAATATATATATTATGAAAACGCTGATGAAATTTATTTAATCAATTTTGATAACTACGTTCACACACACACTCACACACATCCTTCACACAATATTGATTTACAACCTTGTTGTTTGCTGGTCTTGATGAAGACGACGATGATGATGATGATGGCCGGGTTGATCAGGCCCGCTGATGCCAGAATATGTTGATGATTGTCCCATGAGACCAGTTTTTTTTTTTTTTTTTTTTTTTTTTTTTTTTCAAAAAAATGAATTGACGCATAGAAGGACGTCGGAGTTAACTTGATGAAACTTAGAAAAGATAAGAAGCCCTGTGGTCTAGTGGTCAAGGCGTTTGCCCGGAAAAATCCAAAAATACCAGATTGTTTCCAAGTAATTGCATTGATGTTGTTGATGTGGGCAATATTTTGACGGTGAATTTTCACCGGGTAAACGCTGTTCTGAATGTCGGGTATATTGTCCAATTGATTTACTTGGATGTTTTTGAAAATACAGTTGTTGTTGTTGTTGCCAATATACTTGTGAATATAATAACTATTATGTTATTTTTACAACTTGTCCAGACAATGGACATTTAATTTATTATTTTTACCACGTTGTGTATATTCTTGTTTTATTTGTAATTTGCAAATTAAATTGTATATAATTATTTGGTGGTTATTTCTTGCCGGCACGCCGGTAGATACCGCAGTGACCGTAGAATGGAAAAATATAGCGCCGTCTCTTTAGACGCACTCTCCGTCGCCATTTACTATGGAGACTCTCCTTTTCTCTCCTCTCTCCACTCACGCATTCTCACACATACATACATACACCTTACTAACTACTGATATACTGGTGTCACCGACAGCCACCACGACGTCTGGTGGTAAATTTCGAGAAACTATTTCATCCAGTCATTCGTATGTGGTATACACAGTATATATGCTAAATTATTAAACAAATAATATTTTTACAAATAGTTTGAAATGCCTGGTACATAATTTTCACCAAAATTGATTTAAAAAAAAAAAAAACAAGACTTTACGTTTCTGGGTGCAACAGTTATTCCAGGAGAAATAGAGATCTGAGTTTCTATGCATTTTTGAGGTTAGACAAACAACAACCTGTCAAAGTAAAATCACATTTTGATAATATATCGGAAATTCTCTCCGTGTACAAGTGGCAAACACATGATACTCATCACTTGAATCAATTTTTACACCAATACTCGTAATATGTTCCGCATATATAATACGATTTACTTCAAGGAAATTTCGTGAGGAATTCGTTTTTCGTGCCCATGAAAGTATATGCTCAATAGTTAATAACATTTTTTTAATAAACAATAAAATTCTATGCTAATAGGATATACTTGACTGGAAGTCATTAGTTCCTTTTTTTGCCAACTGCTTACAGCGATTGGCCACACCCACAGTGCGTTTCCCAATATCTATGGTATATTATTTTCAATTATATTACACTCTTACACGCTACAAGCTTGAAATCAAAATAAAAATTACCCAATTTTCCATGATGTCTTTGTCGTATGTATATCCAGCCATTTTGTGTTTTGTTTTTTGAATTTTCAATATTTTGATAATTATTATTTGAATATTAAGTATCAATTTGACAATTTATATTTTACGAAACAAATAAATTTTTCATTTATTAACAATAAATTTTGATTTAAAATTTAATAAAATGATGAAAGTTTAAAACTAAAAATTTGGTTATGACCATGAAGCGTCTTGAATATAAACAAATGACGAACGTTTTATATTTTAAAACAAAAAAAAAAAGTGAATATTCATTTCAAAAGTTTTAAACAATTAGATGCGCATGAAATTGTATGTGAAAATAAACAACAGCACATATTTAAAATAATCCGGATCGGTAAGGTAACCATCTACAGACTGTCTCTTTTTTGAATATGGTCTAATATTTTTAATATATATATTTACTAGAGTTGTGGGCGGCCGCAAGCGGCCGCTTCCGTTGATCACGAAAAAATTAATGAAATTTTTTATACAAAAAAAAAAAAAAAAAAGGATTCAAAACAATTTGTATTACCAGTATTAGACTATGTAACTCGAGCATAACAAAAAAATTTACTCCAAAATGATTATATATACAGATGCATGGTGCCTTTGATAATGAAAATATTTTTGATTGTTTTCCTATTTATTTGAAAAAAGGGCAAGGGCTAATTTGTACCACTTAAATCGGAATTTGTACCTGAATAACAATAACAAAGTATTGTAAATTTAATTTCTGTAGTCAACTATTTTTTTTCGAATATTCTTAAAGTACGAATCTATTGCTTTCATTGATTCAAATAAGCTCAATTCTTTTCGAGAATAAAAAAAAAAAATATCCATCTTTATTTATTGTCTGAGGTGCCATGCATTTGTTAATGAACAATCTTCGTGATCAAACAATTTTTTTGTTCATATCTAATTAGCCTGGAGTTGATGGAATCTAAGTAATATTAATTAACTGAGTTTTAGGGGCTCAGGCAGCCTGAACTTTTTGAGTTTTCAACTTTTTTTAAGTTTTTGTTTCAAAAATTGATAGATATTTCTTTGAAGAATTATGATATGCAAAAAAATCCCATTGGGAGTTCTTCAACTCATTATTAAAAAATATTATATTTTCTCAATTGTTGGTATGCGATGAATGATCATTTTGGTCTATTGCGCATCCCTACTCCCGAATCCTCCTCCCATATTTTATGTTCTCTATGATTTTCCTAGTTTTTAAAGATTAAATTATAAAGTAATAAATTTATGTTCAAGAACTTTTTTTATTTTAAATAAACATTTTGGAGTAATTTGGAGTAATTATAAAAATATTACTGTCACTTTATCAATGTACACTACACCACACATTTATGTTGGGATTTTGAGAGTAGGGATGCGCAATGGACCGAAATGATTAATCAGCGCATAGCAACAATTAAAAAGTTATAATATTTTTTAATGATAAATTGAAGAACTTTCAATGCAATTTTTTCGCATATTATAATTCTCCAAAGAAATATCTTCCATGTAAAAACAAAAAAAGTCAAACATTCAAAAAATTCAGGCTGCCTGCCCTCCTAAATCTTAATTAATTAATATTAATTAAACTATTAACATCCAAAAAAAAATTAACTTTACTCCAATATTCTCCAAAAAACAACTCCAAAAGAATCCATATAATAGTTTATTCTGATTCCATCAACCCCAGGCTAATTAGAAGTGAACAATTTTTTTTATTTTTTTCCATCCAAAGACAAATTCTGTTATTATCAATGCAAATTACCTACCTACAACTCCAAAAGAATCCATATAATAGTTTATTCTGATTCCATCAACCCCAGGCTAATTAGAAGTGAACAATTTTTTTTATTTTTTTCCATCCAAAGACAAATTGTTATTATCAATGCAAATTAACTACCTTCTAGTATTAGTCACTAATTTATTTCGACTAAGAATATATCTCGAATCTATTTATATGTTGTTACGTACCAGGTTGATTTAATTAAATTAGTCTATGAAATAACAAAAGAAAAGAAGAATATTTAACTTGAAAAATAATAATATAATTTATTAGGACTAATTTAATTCAATCAACTTGATATTTAACGTTTTATTTAAAATCCTCGTATTTTGTTATTCCCTACAGGGTAACGGGTTAGGAGGGAATGTGTAAATTTTGTAGATTCTACCTTGTTGTTGTTGGTTATCCAAAAATAATTTATAGAGAGCGTGTCAATCCGGATGGTCGCCTGATGATGTTGAAAATTTTCGAATAATCCAATAGGTAACACAACTCGTAGCACAGAAAACAACACCCCGGAGAAATTCACAGTAAATGTTAGGATTTAGGAAGGGTATATCTTGTAGGAATAATTATTTGACACAGTTATTCAATTTAGTTTTTTTTATGCACTGATAATATTATACGTTATTTATTAACTTTCTCAATAGGATTAAATTTATTTTGTTATAAGATTTTATCAATTAGAATGATCAATAATTTAATATAAATTTATGAAATATTGCTAAGTATTTGTTTGAATTTAAATTGATTTAAAATTTTAATTAAATGTTGTTCGGATTAAAGTCATCGCGAGAGTGACGCTCCTTAAAATTAAAAATAAAATTATTCCCATAAAATTTAATTATTAGGTAGGGATGAAAAGTGGTGCCATTTCTTGCACCAATGAAATACAATGGTTCCCATAGTAGTCAGCATATTGTAATTGTTTAAACATTTTATAAATAATAATTTAGCAACTCCTACGGATGTGGCGTCTCGCGTTGCAGAGGTGACTTTGTAAACTGCTTACCAAAATTTATATAAAAATTATAAAAATAAATTGTTTTATAAAAAATGCTAAATATGGATCGACATCTATTGAATTTGTTAATTTATTATTTATTATTGATTATTAATTATTATTTATACTAAGACGTAACAATGTATATTTTAAATTTTCTAAATCTTCTTATATAAAGTATAAATATTGTTATAACTTTTGTAATTCAGTTCCCTGTTAATGGAGCAATCTGTTAGGAATATAAATGAATAAATAAATAAATAAATAAATAAATTAACCCATTACTTTTCCTTTAAAAATAAAAAAAAAGTCATTTAATAATATTTATTTTTCGAGGTGTCTTGCAATTGTTTATTAACAATTCCAAAAAAAATCCTTTTAAATAATTCTTTTTTCATCTTTGAAGAGGAAAACGTGGTCTGATGATAGCAGAATCCGTATTTTAGTGGAAAAAAATATAAAAAATTGTTTATTAACGATTGCATGTCACCTCGAACAATTTTTAACATTTATTAATAAATATTGTTGAACAATTTTTTTTTTTATTCTTAAAGAGAGAGCTTATTTAAACCAATAAATGCAGGATTCGTACTTCAATAATGGTTAAAAAAAAATTGTTTACTCTAAAATTTCAATTAACAATACTTTGTTATTGTTAATTATGTACAAATCTTGATTTTATCATATTGACAGGTTCACGTGCCCTATTTAAAAATGAATCTATACATTTTTTTTTTTTTTATGATTGAATTTTTTTTTATTTATAACACATTAACTACTCTTTTATTTATAACAATCCAATTAAATTATATTATCATTTGAAGGTTATAGGCATTAATATTTTTTGACAGATAAAATCACATATGTCAACACAGACATACATATGTATATGCAATTAGCGCCACCTATATAAATTTATACGACATGCACGTGATCAATCTAAACTCCAATCAAAATGTGCACAAATTATTGCGGCAATCAAATTTCAAATGAGAGCCAATCAAATTCCAATTTCAGGCGGCAAGTTTGAAATTCATCAAGCGCCGCCATGACACCAATGCTTTTTTTATATAGGATATTATTTTTACTGTAATTTATTTATTTACTAAAAAGATGTTTCTTGGAGTGGCAGCACTGATACATGACATTATTTTATTTAGTTTTCAATTATTGGAGAAATAACCTGAATGACTATTCAATGGTTATGTCAGACTAAATGAAACGAAATTACCGTTTGTTATTGTCACATTGTGTGTGTGCCAAATATTATCGTAAAGTCTGGGGAATCACATAAAAAATTTTATTGATTTCGTCGTTGTCTCTGTTTTTAGCCATTTGTCGGTATTATAGGGTGGAACTCAATGAAATTGGTTTATTAACAGTTAGCCGACAAGTAATGGACCGAAAAAAAAAAAAATTATTGGGTGCATTCTTTTAATAAAAAATTTCGCCCTGTATTACCGACAAATAGCTAGAAAGAGAAACAATGACAAAAGTGATGAAATTCTTTATGCAATATCCTAGGCTAATGTCTAGTACGACCCATGTGACAATAACCAGCGAGTACAACAAGTGAATTATCTATTTATTTCAGTTTGATATAAACATTGAACTGTCATTCAGGTTATTCTTCCAATAATTAAAACCAAAAAGAAAATAATGTCATGTGCTAGTACTGCCACTACAAGAAACAGCTCTTTTTCCTATGAAATTTTAGTCGGTATTACAGGGCGAAATTGTAAAGCCAAAAAAAAATTTTTATTAAAGGAATGCACCCATTGTAGTCAAGTTGTATAATAAATTGTAATTATTTCATTAAAATTAAACTAAGTGTCACTAAATTTCAATTAAAGTTCTATGGCGCATGCGCTTAGATTTTCTTTAAATTGCCCAGCCCAGCCCGTTTATGTGTGTCAATTAGTAATCAGGAAAGTGATTTTGAATATTTATTTTAATTTAGCTGTTATAGCAGTGAATATCCATGTAAACCAATCAGCTTCTCTCTGCATCTTTTATCACCTCATTTTTCATAAGTCAGGTCAATGTTACGATGTATCTGATCAATGTCACATCAATGTTTAAGAAAATTAAAAAGATTATCAACGAGTATGCAAATAAAGATTTTAAGCCAGATCTGAATGCAGAAGATAAAAATGAAACAGAGAATTTGAAGAAACGAGCTATGCTTACTCAAATAGATCATTCAGAATTAAACTACGAACAATATACAATATATCCTTTGTACGATAAACGAATAAATCAAACAGCTACAGACATTTATCAAATGTTGAAAATTCAAGACGATTCATTGGATTCACGAGTAAAAACTTTAGATTTGCAGTGCTTTTTAAACCTATATCCTCGAGGGATAAATGGACAGTGCCAAGACCGAGCTAAGCGGGTTCGCGATCATGATTTTATGAAGCAGAAACTCTGTTCCTTCAAGCCACGATTCAGACTAGACCAGCAATATATATTTTATTTATTACAAAATGGTAGTATTCGAAAATTAAAGTCAGGAATTTTTCACATGTTAAATGTTACAAATCCACGTGTCAGTTATACTGTAAAAAATTATTCAAACAAATCAAGTGAGGGTCAGTTAGAAAGTGAGTTAAGCTCTATATTCAGTCTAGCAGAGTGTTTATGTGATGGTTTGATTCAATATGTTCATGAAATTAATGCTCCATCCTTAGACAAGATGTAACCAGGTCAAGTAATTGCTGCAGATCCTGTATCAGTTTCTCGCTACATAGATCAAAAATTTCATGCCATGTTAGATTTTCTTAACTCAGAAAGCAATCACTTGGAAAAATTACTCATTATTTTTGGCGATGGAAATATCAAGGCCGTGATATTCAACATTTCCATATATTATTATGGGTTGATAATGCGCCTATGATAGTTGCAAACGAAATTGGAGAAGTAGTTGAGTTTATCCAAAAGTATGTGACTTGCAAAATACCAAATAAAAATTTGTCACCATCATTGCATCGTAGGGTAACGACTCATCAAAATCATCATCATAATGGTTATTGTATGAGGTCATCAAAAAATAAATATAGAAAAACGATTAAGAGCTGTCGATTTGGATTTCCTAGACTTGTTACCGAGACATTTTTCTTACGTGATCCAGCAATCACAATCGCAAATCACAGACATTCACGGTCTAAGAATAAACTATATGACTTTCCTAGAACCGAAGATGAAGGGAATATTAATGATTATAATCCTGTTATTCTTACAGTTTGGGAAGGGAATGTAGATATTCAATATGTGAGTGAAACTTCCTCAGCCCTAACAGGGTATGTTACAAAAAGTATAACGAAACATGCGCGATCAATAACTCAAGCGATGGTCAATGATATTAACTCCACAGTACCATTGCTCACCAGATTATGGAATTTTGCTTTCCAAAGTTTAAATAATAGCGAAATTGGAGCTCTTGAAGCAGCAGGTACATTATTAGGAACTTCTTCGAGTGGAATTGATAGTAATACTACAATAAAATGGTTGAATGTGAGACAAATCAGAGGGCGTAAAGTGAAACCGTTTGAAGAAATTAAAACAATGGATGAAGATTCAACCGATATTTTCGCCCCATCTTTAATTGACGACCATTATCCTTCACGTCCTGTTGTTTTGGAAAATCTTTGTCTATATGAGTTTTTCAAAAAGTGGGACGTTGTTAGATCTGAGCCTGTGTCTGATAAAGTCGAGTATTATACACTTAAAATAAATGATCAAGGGAGACCTATATTATAGGTCAAAAAAACGATCTCGAGGGTATTTAATCCATCATTGGATATACAATATAAAAACCCACCCTGAAGACTTTTACTTTTTACTTCATTACTATTTTTATTTAATCCTCGGAGAAACTCTGATGAATTGAAAGATGGTTTTGAGACATTCGCTGATTCACTTAATGCTAAAAAAGATGAACTTCAAGAAGCATGTAATTATTACAAGCGTCTAGATGATTTTCAAGAAGGATTAGATCATATGTAAAAACTAATTGAAGAAAAAGAAAATGAAATTGTAGAAAATAAACCTGAGGATCAACCAGAAGATCCATTAATTGATGATATTACGGAAGAAGCTGCTGGTGAAGCGATGAAAGATTTTGAAGATATTGGTAATGCAGATGCAGAAGAAGAAGTTGATTCAGATGAATTGATCAGCGAGTTGAATGCTGATTAGCTAAGAATCTTCCAGAAAGTGACTGATGTTTGACGGATGATAAAGATGAACCTTTAAAAATTTATATTAGCGGAAAAGGTGAAACAGGTTTCTAATCTACGTTATCAAAACTTGGATTCGAATAATATCGAATCGTCAAATTGCAATTGCCGCTCCTACAGGCCTTCCTGCATTTGGTATTAACGGTATAACGGTGCATAGAATTTTTTCACTGCTGGTTCAGCATGGAGGTACACCAAAGTACATGGCATTATCTGACGGTGCTCTTAAGGTATTATGTGAACAGTTAAGAGACATTGCACTAGACTTCTGTAATACTTCTGATGAATGCAATGGATGGTTTGGTAAAAAACATATCCTATTTTTTGAAGATCTAATGCAACTTATGCCAGTTGCTCAAGATGCAGTTTACATGGATTTATCATCTGATGATATGCAAAAATGTCTTGAATCTATGGGACATTTTAATATTTGGAAACAATTGGTTGAATATGATGAACTTACTATAAATATGCGTCAGCGAAATAATGATGCCTATGGGAAATTTTTGTCTCGGTTGAGGGTTGGATCTATGAGGAAAGAAGGTGTTCAGCTGTTAAGCACTCGGAATATAAATTTAGATATATTCTCTGTTGGTGACAGACTCGATGAACTGTGTAATTATATACAAAAATTGCCTTCCTCTGCTGTATGCTTGTTACCAACTAATGAAATGTGTGATGCAATAAATTCTGCTATGTTAGACAAAATAAAAACACAAGAAATATATAATCTCTGTGCAAATGATACCATCGATTGTGAGCCTATTTATCGGAAAAATGCAGAAAAAGACTTAGCTCACAATAAATATGATGCTAGTCGATCAGTTGGTTTAGCAAAAAATATGACAATTAAAATCGGTGCAAAAATCATGATTAGACGAAATATTGACTACACATTAGGCATGGTCTATAGTGCGCTTGGTACAGTTGTATCTGTTTCAAAGAGTATGGATGGTAAAAACTTCCAATCATTTGTCGTCAAATTAACTAAAGGAGGTCATGATTGTATAGTTGAAAGAATAGATGTGAAATTCCAGTTCGTAATACGTTCACAACTTTCTATTTGTGTTAGTTACGCAATGACAATACATAAATCTCAGGGAGTTATTTTAGAGTGCGCTATTGTTGACGTCGGTGAAAAGTCTTTTGCCAAAGGTATGACTTACGTTGCACTTTCCGAGTTACAACATTAAATAGTTTGCATTTAATAAATTTTGACCCGTCAAAAGCAATAGCAAGTCAGCAAGCAATCAAAGAATATCATCGTTTGCGGGAAATTTATAAACCTGATTTGTAAGAAATTGGAATTTCGAATAGAAGTTTTCCGAAAAACTTTGATACCAAGTGGTGTTTGAAGTCATTTTTGGTTGATATAGAATGTGAAAAAAAATCCAAAGTTATCGACACGCTGTCTAATGTACATGGATTATCTAATGATAATGGTTCATCGATCTATGTAAACTCTGTGATGCAATGTATATTACACTCAGAAGTTATAAATGAGTCATTAAAAAAAGCGTTTAACCATAATAACGAAGATGATCCTGCTAAATTTTTAACAGCACTCTGTACAAAAGATCATGTTCTAACTAAGCATTTAAGCCATAAAGAAAAGTATTTAGAAAAATGTGAATCCTGTTCATACGTAAATGTCTCATTGTCAAACCAGTACATTATGAATCTTTTAATACCAAACGGAAATAACAGTCTCACATTACAAGAACTTATAAATCAATCGTTCTCATTGTGGCACGAAGGAACTGGTATATGTCTAGATTGTTAACTTCAGCGAAAATTTTTAGAAAATTAGAAATGATTAGACAAATGATGTTGTTGTTTTGAAGGTCAACTCTTTGTCAATGAATCAAAATGGTCGATTGCAAAACAATAATTGTTCGATAAAAGGGATACCCACGCATCTAAAATAGAAATATAAAGTTAATTACGCTATATTCACTGATAGCGGTAGATCAGACCAACATTTCATAAATTATATCCGTAATAAAAATCGTTGGATAAAAATTGATGATCAGTTTGTTACCAATGAATCTTGTCCAAGAAATGCAAAAAATTCTTATATTTTATTTTTTAGAACGTACTCAAAAGGGTACAAAACTCACTAAATAAATTTTAAATGACGATTCACGATCTGAACGTATGATATGTTGTTATTTTTTATTTGTGAACGATTAAAAAACCTTACAAAAAGATACGATATCAAACAAAAAACAAAAATAAATTTTTGTACAAAAAGGAGAGTCAAGTTTTCGAAATTAATTTTTATTATGTTTTTCTAAACATACAAAAAAAGAGGATATCAAAAAAATCAAGTACAAATGTACATATTTTTTTACAAATCATTGACCCATATGAATAGTCTTAACTTTTGACAAAATTTTATACTTGACCCCGCCCGGTTCTTCCCAAATAAAATTTCAAGTCTTTTACACAAATGTAGGCTCAATAAAAAGTGAAAGATAGAAGTAATTTGACTGTATCAAATTAATTAATACGCTTATGAAAAATATGTATATAATACTGAACTATCATACTTAGCGAACTACTGGTGATAATATTTCTCTACGTATACTTTGATTTTCTCCATAACTAGTCTGAATCTCACGCAAATTAAACCATACGGAGAAATGTGTAAAAAAAATTTTCTTCAATTGTTCGTGAGCAGCCAAAAAATGACGTCAGTAAAATAATTCGAAAAGTAAATTTTATGTAATATCGTTGAAAACTTTTAAAAAAAGGTAGAATAAACAATTAAACAACAACAATAAACAATAACAATGTTAAATACCGTATTTTAGACTTTCTTTTTTTGCTATCAACTAGCTATTGACTAGCTATTGAGTGGATGTTTCATGTCATTTTATTCTCTCAGTAACTTTCCATAAATTACCAAAACTCAGGTAACAACGAATGATAGCTCGGACATAACCTAAAAAAATTTAACATCATTCTTCGCTATGATTATTGAGGAATGACATCGAATCACGCTATAATAATGTGATAGAAGCATTGTTAATTTTTTCCTTAATTTATGTAGATCATTTTTATATGTTTAGTATAATGTAGAGCCTTTGTAATCCATAATTCTTTTTGCTATTGACTTGCTAATATACTGCTATTGAGTAAGCGCCTATGTCATTAACAAGTCGCTATCAAACTGTTGTTGAGTCGTCCTCTAGGGTGAAATACTTTTTCAAGAAAAGTAAAAATGTATAAAAGCTGAAAAATGTAAATAGGAAAAAATTATTTTATTGAGGCCGGAATGAAAAATAGCTGCCGATATACATATATGATTTCTATACTGGAACACAAAAATCTCGAAAGGATCGAATAAAGCTTAAATAGCTTACTAGTTATATATTTCTAATTAAATTTTTAATTTTTAAATATTTTTTTATTTTTTTTATCATTTTTTTTTGCCATAATTTATAACCATAATATTTTTAGCATTCTAAAACTTTTTGCTACGTGTTATTAATTATCTACAAGTATCAGCGCGTGAGTTTCAAAATGACGATACGTTTCTTCCATCAGAAGGTGTAAAGCTGTGTCTTAAGTTTTACCACATATGTATACATAAAACGCATGCGTGGTTCAGAGAATGGTTTCATCACAATTAATATTATAAAATTATTTTCGTTCTATTTTTTATACAACGTGGCCACTACTGTCTATTACTAATTCATCACTGTAACAACTAAGAAATTCATCTTCTGTAAAACTATTGGCATAATTAGTAGAATCCTCATCATTTATCTCATTGCGGGGTAAGTAAAAATTATTCTTCAATTAAATTATCAAACTGAGTATTAATTGATATACATCAATAGGTGTATGAACAGTATATTTTAAAAATAAAAATCATAATTAGTTAATTAATATTATTATCTTGTTTTTTCTTCATCTATTGTGGGTGCCACTACACATCATATAACACATACGTGTTTCAAAAATAGTTTCGTCACCTGTCGCAATCCAATAAAATTATCTTTCCTCGTTTGATATTTTCTATTCGACGTGGCCAGTGTTGACTCTAACTAATTGATCACTGCAAGGATGAAGAAGTTTAGCTGTATAGCCATTATTGGCATAATTAGTACAATACTTATTGTTTGTCCTATTGGGGTGAGTAAAAACTATCAAACTAATTATTATCTGCTATATCAATACGCGTATAAATATGATATGATTCAAAAATTATTAATTAGATAATATAAAAAACGACATATTTTTCACGTACACAATAATAATTTTATGACATTTATTATTTAAATAAATTGTATATAAAATTCACTTCTTTTTTTCGCTCCAACAATTAATAATAATATTTTTTTTTCTTTTGTTTAAAATAAATTATATAAGTTTATGAAAAAAACATGATTGATACGGATGTTTTTTTATGTCAACTGTTTTCTTAAAAAAGTTATAATTGTAATGATTGAATTTGTTTCAGAACAAGCAGAAATTATTATTGTGGTGTATTACCACAATTATCACCAATAATCACCAGAAATTTATTATCACCAAGAAAAGGGTGCGATAGATTCAAAGTGTTAAATTTAAATAAATTAACTATAATAGTAGGGGGGTTATAAGAGTTCTGGACCACGGAAAACCGCGAGATTGTGGGTGGGATGGGTGGGTGGTATTTAAATAAATTTGGGGTAGAAAGTAAGAGAAGAGAATGAGAGAGGGGAATAAGAGAGGGGAATAAGAGAGGGGAATATGAGTGGGGAGTCTTTTCGAATTTCGGCCATTTTTATTTTTTTTTTTTTTTAAATTTGTGAGAAAAAAAAAAAAGTGTTTCGAAGGAGATTTGAACTCACGGACTTCGGATTTAAAATCGAGCGCGCTATCCCCAAGACCACGGCTCAATCTTATTGGATGTTGGAAGTAGAAGGTGAGTGATACTGGAAAATTCGAAAATTTGTTGTAAATGGAAAAATTTATTTATAATTATTGTTTTTTTATTTATTTATCAATTTTTTTTCTTTTTTTTATTATATAACTAACTGATTTTTAAGTTCTAAGCCAGTTATAAAATGAGCGTTGATTTGTTTGGTCGTTATTTGGTTGGGGCTGCTGATAGATCTAGATCAGGCCCTCCTGGAATTGGCTTTAATTTAGATGAATATAATAATTTCGATATTGGCAACCGGCGAATATGCAATGTTGCAACACCTCAAGATGAGAAGGATGTTGTAACTTTAAAATTATTTAATGAAATGAAAAAAAGTGTTGAATTGAATTATGAAAAATTGGGTGATATAATTGGAATTTTAATGGCTGAAAATGTTAAAATAAAAGAGCAATTGGATGTTTTACAATCTGCCATTAAGACTGCTAAAAAAAATATATAATTTTTTTTCTACTTTTGGTGTAAAATAGAAATAATATTAGAAAAAAAAGTGGGAGTAGTGAGTTAAAGAGGGGAAGAAATTTGTTGAAAATCAAGCCTTGAAAAATATCTTTAGTTAGCTCCAAAGCCTTCAGTGAAAAAGGTATACAATAAATTTGAGTTGAAAAATAAAATAAAATAAAATGTCTGCATTCATCGACTTCCAAGGATTTCAAGAAGAGCAAGGGTTATTTGTGTTGAAAGAACTAGCTATTCAACCATTAAGTTCAAGATTGACTCCAATATCTAAAATATTTAAACCACCTTGTGATAGATCACATTTGAGTGAAACTTATCAAGAAACGGTATCAAAATATGAAATGAATCATCATGGTATGTCGTGGGAACAAGGTTGTGAAGAATATAACGACATTTCACCAATTTTAAATCAATCAATAAATGGAAAATTTGAATATTTATTTGTAAAAGGAGAAGAGAAAAAGAAATGGTTAAAATTTGTTTTACGTGAAATTCAAACAACAATTTTTAATTTGGATGATTTAAATTGTCCAGACATAAAAACTCTGGAAGAACAACATCCAGCTATAAGACACTCAAGGATTCACATTAATTGTTCAACTTACAAATGTTCAGTTGAAAATGTTCAACGTTTTCGATCATGGTATATTAAAACCTTTTCAACCAGACCAAGTTTAAATAAATCGATTATCCATTATTGTGCTGTTGAAAATATAAATGATTTGGCTAAGACAGAAATTAGTTCACTTCCAATCATGGCAATAATAAAATTTGCGCCAAATCAAATAGATCAAATCTGGGATAAATTATCAGAGAAACAACAAATGAATAAAACAATTTTAGGGCTAAGAAAATGTAAGCAGCATCCTTTACAAAATGATTATGAAGATGAAATTGGTCTTTTTTTACAAGTACCAGTAAAAGATTGTGTAAAATGTAAAGAATCAAGTTCGAATGAAAATTGTAATATGTAAAATAAAATATAAATATGAAATAAATTACATAAATAAATAAATTGATAAATAAATAATTTTTTCTTGTTTTTTTTTTTCAAACCCAAAAAAAAAAAAAAATTTCCTGTAAAAATAATTAAATAAAATTTTTTTTCTTTTTGTTATAATTTTCTCAGAAAAAATATAAAGCATTTTCACCGTCAAAGAAATTTAATCTATTTTTCCCAAAATTTGTAATGTTCCAAAAACATGCTGTGAGTTACATACTGCGAATTCACAGTTTGCAAACATTGGGGTTAAATAGAGCATTCAGTCGACAAAGAAAATTTTTCTTTTTCCCAATTTTTAATCTTATTTCCCTGAAAAAATTTATTTCTTCTTTTTGTTACATATTTTTCTTTATTTTACAATGTGGGAAATATTTAACCGAGCAACATCTGGAGCAAAAGCCATGATTTAAACTATAACACAAGTCACATTTCTCATAATATTTTTCACCAACAAATAATCCATTTCTCAGATACTTTTTTTCTATAGGAATTCCTACTCTTTTAAAATTTAAACAATAAGCAAAATGAAAATTATCATATTTTTTCTGGGGGGAGAAGATCTTTGTGTTCCTATAAATGTCCATGTTTTTCTCAACATTATCATCAGTTCCTCAGAGCAGCACCAAGTAACAACTAACTCACCAACAAGAAAAATTAAGCTGTAAGTTTCTTTACTTCATATTTATTATTATTAATAAAAATATATAAACAATTATTTAATTACATATACAACTTAACACACACACATACTAATTTATTTTAATAAAAATTTTTTTTTTGTTTAGAAATTTTTAAAATGGCATTTGCAAAAACTAAACAACTTCAAAAAGCTAAGGAACGTAAAGCAATCAAAGATTTATCAAAAAATGTAGCATATAAAATAACCAAACTGCTCAAGTTTTCTGCGGGAAAATATGGAGCAGCAGCTACGGTTGAAATTGATAATTCATGTTATCTATATCTACCAAAAAGATTCGCTGACCTTTTCGACAAGGATGAGCAAGAATATTCCGAGCTGCAAAACGCTATAAAAGAGGGAAATTTAATCATGACTCTTGATGGTGAAAATAATAGAAATATTAAATTCGACAATTGTATAATAAAAGATAATGATTTTGTTGATGAAATGATGATTGGGGAAATAAATATATAAAACAAAAAATAAACCTTTTTTCTATTTATTTATTACATTAATTTTTTTGTTTACATTATTTATTTTATTTTATTATTTTTCATTCTTAAATTTAAACTTAATTTTTATTATTTTAACTTAATTTATGTACAATGCCACTGATTGGTTTATATTCAATTATATTATCATGTAAAATTAAACAATAAGCTGCAGTTCCTTGTGGAAAATTGTTTTTAGATTCAAATTCTAAACGTACATCTACAGCACCAGCTTTTAAAAGTTCATTTTGTTTACTACAATCAATTACAATTAATGGTGATTGATGGATGAAAGAATTTTTCGTTACACTATTAAGAAAAATACCCCCAATCTGCATCGTTTTCAGTTCATAAAGATGGCGGTTCTGGTATAGTAGGAATTAGTGTGTCGATCAAGAAGTACACACATTATTTGGGACTGAAACAATGTGTGAATTTCCAAAATAATGTGTGAATTTCCAAAATAATGTGTGAAGCTCAAAATATCGATAATACAGGGCCCCAAAAGTAGCGACATCGGGCGGACAAAATTAATAATATTATGAATAGTATATGTGTTTGTATTCACGTGTCTGTGTGTTTACAAGTTATTTTTTTATTTTGTTTTGCTTTGTTGTGTTTGCTAAATGTCTTATATATAAATTATTTAATACTTAATTAATAAAAATAAAAAAGTGTTGATATTTATATTGAATGTCCAATACCCAAAAATTATACTTGAATCCAGTGAATCAAAGAGTGAAAATTGATCAAGATCACAATCAAACATTCAATGAAAATGACATACCAGATGACATTCGTCAACAAGCTGATGCCCTTTTCAGAAATCAAATGAATTATTTTATTTATTTTTAAAAAACCAGCATAATGGTTAAAATTTAAATAATTTCCAGTTTTGTTTTTTGTTTTGCATTATTAATTATAATTTTTTTTTTCATCATTAAAATATTATTTTGTTTTTTTTTTTTTTTTTATGATTTAAAAAAATATGTTTTGACTTGTCAAAACGCAATGTTATTGCCAAAAAAAAAAAAAAACAAAGATAAATAATTTTAATAGATTTATACGAGTTGTTTAGAAGAAAAAGTAATTAATGAAAAATTACTCTGTGCCTTGAGTTTATTATTATGTAATAGAAATTCATTTATTTTTATAAATAAACATAATTTAGTTTGATATAATGAATTTGAATTATTGTTTGAAATTTTTTTTTAGCCCTGTTTGTATTAGATTGATGGTATTAATGCAGTTTTTTTTTTCAACAGTATTAAAATTGTTGTTTTTATTTTTTTTTAAATACTTTTTATTATAATCATATTAATTATTTTTTTTTTTTAATTCTGGGGGGGTTTCACCCCAGACCTTCCGGGGCTCCGCCCTTCGAACCCGCCAGGGCTCCTCGCCCTGGACCTCGCCAGGGCTGCTCGCCCTGGACCTAGCCAGGGGTTGCACCCCTGGACCCGCTTTGGGGCCCCACATATATTGTGATAGTCGTTTATTGCGTGGTATTTTTCTTAATTTTTGTAAAGAAAAATAGCGTATGCACCTCGTGCGAAGTAGGTGATTCCACACTCACATGAAGAGATTTCACTCAGTACAGGAGAGGAGAGCTCGTAGATTCTCAGCTCAGGGGAATCTCAGACTCGCCTGACGGCTCGTCTTCCGATTCCCCTTCGCTGAGAATCCACTCGCTATCCCCTCTCCTGTACTTCGTTCATCTCTCCATGCTCGTGCGTGAACCACCTACTGTTCGCACTCGATACATAATATACTATTTTGATATCAAATCTATTTTAGCTCCATAATAAGACTCAGAAAAATTAGCATACATATCATACAATAATGAAAATTGATTTTTCGAAATGTCAAGATTTAAATTCCCATATGGAAAAATTTGTGAGTTAAGATATAATTTAACATTTGTTATATTACAATGATCAAATCTTGCTGCATCTGCATGCCATACATTTTTTCTATTTGTTTGAAAAGCAAGAATAACATAGCGAGGTTTTTCCAGTTGAGTTGATGTCTTCACCGTCCAAATATGATGATTTGTTGTTGGTAGCAGTGGATACTCATAGAGTTCCCAGGTCCTGAACCCAATAGAAATGACTGGATCTTTTTGTATATATTTCATCATTTCCATTTTATTTCTATTCGATAGTGTTACATATGGCACTAACCATTCAACTTTTGTAATTTTTAAATCAAATTTAACTTCTTCTTGAAAAGTTGCAACATCTCTCACGATTGAATTTAAATCAGAGCGGGATCGTACCAGAATAATTTCATGCTTGGCGTTAACAATGATTTTTTGATAGTCTTCAGCAAAGCCAAAAAACATTTTCAATGGTATACATAAATCAAAATATCCATTTTCATCTGTTAACATCATCTGCTCAAGTCCATTTAACCATCCAGCATTTTCAGTATTCTCTCTCGAATTAATTGATAAATAATTTTTTATTGTTGTTGTAATCCCAACATTTTTGGATTTATCGACTAAAACCCCATTTAACTCATAACGCATTTCTTCAAATAAAAAACCCATTGCATTATTAACTAGTGAAATACCAATTGGTACATCATTATTTTCTTTTTTACATAATTTTCCACTTATATGAATATAGCTTTTACATGGCAAAATGAATAAATCTTGGTTTTGTATTGATATTCTAATTTCATCACTATTCTCAAAGCTTGATGATCCAAATGTTTGATGTGCATGCAGCTCGTAACTGGATATATCATTGTTGAAATGAACTGGTGCGTTGATATCAAGTATATCACCCATTTTGACGTGCAAAACAATTGAGGCAAGTTATATTTACCCAATTGAAGTTCCAAGTCCAGAATTTTTTACTTTTAACCCTAGACTTTTTAGGTATGTTATATTCTGAGTTGTTAATCTCTTCACTGCTCGATTGAGACTGGTTGGTGATGTCCATGATTTGCTGTTTTTATATGAAAATCCTCTCTTTATTGTGCGAGAATTAAACTCAATCCCCATCACTATGATTTAACATGTAGAGTGATTGTAATTGTTTCACCACGAAAATTAACAGCTCGACCTGCTTGATCAACAATTTTCAGTTGTATGTAATCTATTGACTTCACAGTAACTGGTAAATAAATAGGAGAAGTTGGTACTTCTATTATTTTATAACCAGGTGGTACAGCAGGAAAAAAACTGTGTATTGTATGTACTTTTTGGTTGTTGCAATAAGCCCCAGTTGTTATATTACACTCTATACGCAAACTATTAACTTGAATTATATTTACTGGTAGATTTGACTCATGTGTTTTACCAGCTTCCAATAATTTTGATGTAAATCCAAGTAAAGGTCCTAGTGATCTTGGTCCAGTGAAATCAATTATTTTATCGCTTTGGATATATGTATGCAGAGTATTATTGTTGCAGCTTAACTTGATAGAATGTATTTTCAAGCTTTGAATAAGATCATCTATTTCGTAGCTGCCAGTTGGTATTGTAATTGATTTAGAATGACCATTAGCCTCAATAAATTTAATTTGATTATTATGGTTATCAATATTTGGTATTGAATTAAATGTTAAAAAAGAAATAAGTGCTAATGAATAATGTTTTCCTCTTGTTAATTGAATTGGAGGAAAATATTGAGTTTCAAGCACTGATGATGTACCACTTAATGTTAAAGTAAATGTATCGTGCATGTTAAAAGTTCATTAAAGACTGATGTTAAATTATTATATTCAAGTCTTTTATAGTTTTTCAGCAAGGAATGCAAGACATAAATGGCCACAATTAAATGTATTCCAATCTTGATATCGTTTATGATTGAAATTGATGCTACCAACATCAAGGTAACTGACAAGATCTTTTGGTGGTTGCAAATTACCAAAACTATCAAAATATATTGCTAAATTGTTGTTGAATTTTATATGCAACCCAATGTGTTCCAGGATTTTGTTTATCATCTAAATTAACAACTCCTGATTCTCGTGTCCAAGAACCATCTCGAGGCATATCATTTCGCATGAAAACACCACGAAATTTTTTTATTTTTAATTGATTAGCAAATTTGATAATATCACCGTCAGTCAAGGCTCTCTGTGGTAGCATCACATCTAGTTTTTTGGAGTTAAATAGAATCCCATTCCGCTTTTAAATGGTGCTAAATGAAGTCCTTTTCCAATAGCAATTGATTCCATTTGTTTATTATGTCTTACAGTTTCTTGTAATTGATTTTTACTTGATTTTACTGCATTAATTGCCTTAACAACACCTGATGCTCCACCAACTAATCCACCTAATGCTGTTATGGCTGAAAGTATTGGAATTAATAGTGGTAATGCACCACCACTTATACTTTTAGCAACTGGTACCACTCTTGGCATCAAGATAGCAGATTTACCACCAACATTTTTAATAGCTCCTCTTGCTCCTTTTAATGCTGCTTTAATTGCTATTGATGGAACATTGGATCCCTTACTTGCTTCTTTAGCAGCTTGTACAATTTTCATAAATGATACTTTTTTCTTGAGGTTTTTTCTTTTATTTTTCTTGCTCTTCTTGCTTTTTTTCTTTTCACCAGAATTATTTCTATTTTTTACCAGTTTTTTAATTTTTTTTAATTTTCCACCAGTTGTTTTTCGTTTTTTAACACAATTTTTTTTATTTACACAACCCATACCGAATCTTGATTTGATTTTCATTGTTCCAGTTACAAGTGCAGCTGCAGCTCTTTCACCTAGACTTGAATCCTTAGCAAAAATTCGTTTTGAAGCTTCACGCGCTAAAATATCGTCAGCTAGGTTCCTGACTTTAATATCTTTCTGATTTTTCGAATATGCGATATCGTGATTTTTACAAGCTTCGTCTAGAGGATTTATTCCTCGATCTCCTCTTGCCAAACGTTTCTCTAGCTTAGTTCCAGGTCCACAAAAAGAATATCCAGGTAGATGTAACTCGATAGGTAGTTTATTAATAATTTTATTTAATATTCCTTTTCCAAAACGTTTTTTATTTTTCTTATTATTTTTATTATTTGTATGCTCTATCATGGTTGATGATTGACTGATTTTTTCTATATAAAACAGTTGACTTCATACTTCTTTAATTAGTGTTGATCAAGATGGAGTACAAGAAGCAAGCTCTCAAATTACCAGTGATAAACTTTGATATAATTACAGCAAAAAGTGGTGAGGGTTTAATTCAGAAAAGGCATGGAGACTTATTGCCAAATACGATACGTTGTGCTATAATTGGTGGAAGTAATTGTGGTAAAACCAACGCACTTATGAGTTTAATTGTTAATCCAAATGGTTTACGTTTTGCTAATATTTATATTTATAGTAAATCATTATACCAACCAAAATATCGATATTTAGAAAAACTATTGGAACCACTTGAAAATATAAATTATCATAAATTTTCAAGCAATGATCAAGTAATTCCTGTTGAAGAAGCAAAACCAAACTCATTGTTTATATTTGATGATGTTGCAACTGAAAATCAACAGCCAATAAGGGATTATTTTTCAATGGGACGTCATTGTAATGTTGATTCGTTTTATTTGTGTCAATCGTATGCTCGAATTCCAAAGCATTTGATTCGCGATAATATTAATTTCTTAGTTGTATTCCCTTGTGATCAGCTAAATCTCAAACATATTTGGCAGGATCATGCAAATATTGATATGGGCTATAATAAATTTCTTCGGATATGTATCAAGTGTTGGGAAGAGAAATATTGTTTCCTATGTATTGACAAAGATCGCAATATAAATGATGGAAGATATAGAAAAAATTTTGATTGTTTTATAAATATAAATAACGATACAATTTGTTAAAAAAATATTAGTTCATGTTTAAATCCTGTCGAATCAACATGCCTCTCAAGAAGGAAGAAGTGTCAAAGAAGCGAAATTTCTTGAAGAAATAGAAAAAGTTAGAGATGTAATAAAGAAGAAGCATCAATTATTAAAATTAGGGAAAGAAAGCATATCTGAAACTGCTAATGAGTACTTAAAACCAGTCATCGGACCACTTGAGAATATAGCTGCTAAAATAACACCGATAATAAACAATAAAAAAAGCAAAATTAGTAAAGACAACACATATGATTCTGAGAGAGAAGAAGACAGTATCATTTCTGATAGAACGCATTCAAGTAATTCTGGAAATATAAGCACAGAACAAAATCTCAGTTCTGATGAGGAAACAGAGGCTTTCCATGATACTATTGAAGATCTGCAACTGATAGAGCAAAGAGGCTGATGAAACAGGTCTTAAAATGATTTAACAACTCAATATTTAAATAAAATAGATACTTTACAATGGGATAAAGATTATGGGGTTAAAAAAGAAAAACAGTGGAGAATATAAAATTGAAATGCTGAATTACTATTCGAAAACTAATAATATGATGTTGCTGATGAAACGTATGAAATAACCCAAGGACTACTGGAATTATTATTTATGAAATCCCCAGAAAAACCAAAGTCACTCAAATTGATGAAAAGAATTATGCTCAGATTCTTCTCAACACAAATGCACATTTAAGATATCATAATTCTAAAAATACAGTGAAAAATTCAGCATCACAAAAGTATATTACATTCATATTGCCTCACATGAAGAGTACACAACATCATGGTTCTGGTTTACTACCAACAAATATGATAATTCAAAGCAAAAATCAATCTAAAGTTAATTATGTTTATTGGGATAATCCGAATGAGCTTGTTGATCGTTTAAGATTGCTAGTTGCTTCACGAACAGCTGGCAATCCAAGTCACGATAATGAAATCATGTCAATCATTGAAGAACTAAGAGAGGCCAACATTATACATTAACATTAGTTAAAATTCAGTCATCATACTACTCTCAATGAAACATGACTGAATTTAAAAGAGACATAGTGCGAGAGCTTCATGCACCAGCTCGCCGAAATTTTCCAAGACGTAAAGTTGATATTCGAGATAAGGATGAAACTTGGCAAGCTGATCTTGTTGACATGATTGAACACTCATCTGTAAATTCTGGATATAAATATATTTTGACTATTATTGATATTTTTTCAAAGTTCAGTTGGGCTGTTGAACTCAAAAGCAAGACTGGAAGAGAAGTATCAGCTGCAATGGAATCAATATTTAAAAAAGGACGAGTTTGTAAAAATCTACATGTGGATCAAGGAACAGAATTATATAATTCCATTTTCAAGCGATGCTAAAAAAATACAATGTTCATATGTATTCAACTTTCACCCATATGAAAGCATCAATAGTTGAAAGATTTAATAGAACAATTAAAAGTAAATTGTACTTTGAATTCAGTTTACAAGGTACTTATAAATGGGTTAAAATATTACCAAAATTAATTGAACAATATAATAATACAAAACATCGCACAATCAAAATGGCACCAGCAAAAGTTGTTGGTGACAATATAAAAATTTTAAAGCATACTGTATTTAAAAATTTAAATCAATATTATCAGAAAAATAAATTTAAATTAAATGATCATGTTAGAATAAGTAAATATAAACATGTCTTTGAGAAAAATTATAAACCCAATTGGACAACTGAAATATTTAAAATTATAAAAATAAATAACACATCTCCAGTAACATATAAACTTGAAGACTATCAACAGAACCCAATTGAAGGGTGTTTTTATCAACCTGAATTACAAAAAGTAAAACATCCTGACGTCTATTTAATTGAAAAAATTATTAAAAAGAAAGGAAATAAAATATATGAAAAATATCTGGGATTTGATAATTCACACAACCAGTGGGTGGATAAGACAGCTTTGTAGTAAATAAATAAAAACTCAATTCAATAAATAAATTTTTTTATTTCAATCATATTACATTGTTTTATTTATTTAATTTTATTTCTAAGTTCTTTTGCATAACCCCAAGGCAGAGTATAATTTTTACCATCAATAAGTTCTCTCTTATCATCATTCCAACTTAAAGCTATTTTTTCTGTGGTAATTGTATAAACTTGATGTCTTTCAGAGCGAATTAAATTTTGTTTTCTAGATATTTGAACATGATTTTCAACACAATTTTTATAGTCTTCAAAAGTAATCGTTTTCATTGATGATTTTTTTACTCCTTTAGCTTTTTTATGAAGTTTTACATTATTGATACAAGTCTCATCTTCAACTAGAAATGAATATGCTTTCGAACGTAAGCCAACAAATTCCTTCATAATTTTCCCATTGCATTCATCCTTCATAATACCTGGTACTTTTTTATTTTTTTGAGGAATGTTATATCGATTATTTAGAGGGTAATCAGATGTATCAAAATTATTACATTCTCTACGAATAAACTCATAGATATCTGGTGTAAAAATTTCTAAAATTGCACTATCAGTATCCATATATACAAAATTAACATTATCTTTAAATTCCTTTTTTATATAATTATAATAAAAATCATAAATGACTGTTTTTGAAATATCTAAAATAGTAAAACCACCATATATTGGTTTATCAAAAAGGATGCTCAATCGTTTCATTTCAACAATAACTAAATCATCAATAATTAAAGAGCTGTGAAAATTAGGTTTTGATATTAAAGCTCTTGCTCCACCTCGACCGCCATATCTTGATACTAATTTAATTATTCTCTGTGAACGTGTTGACTCTAACATTTTACCAAAACAAATATTAATTAATGATTTAAATAGATTTTTAGCAAAGAGTGATGTTGCCTTGGTACGTAATTCAGTATTTAAGTCAATATATGGTTTCAACCAAGCTCGTTGTTTGAATTTTAAAACTCTATATACTTTTTTAATTTTCATCCCCAGAGATACGTATTGTTTTAAATTCCTATAATGAATTACATACTTTTCTTTAGGATAAAGAGTTGCTAATAATTTTGGACATTTACTTGTAGATAAAGGAGGTATTTGTCGTTCTGGTGCCAAAGGTAAATCCCTATGTTCATCATGTAGCTCTACTGGATAGTCTAGATCTATTTCCAAAATATAACCCCACTCAGCATCATCCCCGATAGATTGTAATGAATTTATATCAAAGTTCTCAACCCACTGAAAATTACCTACTGGTAGTGTAGAAGCCATTGCATAACCATATAAATTGTTAACATCAAAGTACATTAAATATGAATCTCTAATATTTGGATTGTATTCTTTCATATACTTATTATTTGCAATGACATGACGATGTGAGCATTGTGATAAGCCACCTCTAATACCTCCCTCAATAAACAATAATTTATCAGCATCTAATAATAATTCCAACTCAATCTCTGTATATTTTAGCATCGCGTTAAAACTCAACCCTGGGAGTGTGTAATAATGAGCTGGATCTAAATCATAGGTTTTCAAACAAAAATATCTAAAATTTTCAAATATATCAGCTAAAAGAAGAACATCTGTACGGAGATATAAATCTGAGTATTCTCCCAGATTTTTTAATTTAAATACTCTCCATACATTACAAGCAAGCATGCATAATCATCATCACTCACATGCTCTTCATTAAGTTGAGAATAAAAATCAAGTTTTGAGGGCAATTGTTCTTCATCAAATTTTTCCCAACAATCAATATAATCATATGGAAATATACCTTTTTTTGTTATTAATTTGAATTCTTCTAAATTGTCGCAATAACTACGACTTATACTTTTATCATTATCATCTAATTCATTAGCGAGTGTACTTATTGAGCTAGCCATGAATTTATAAGAGTCTATAAAACGTAATTTAATTCTAGTACCTTTAACACGTTTAGTTAATCTTATTTAACTTTTCTTATTTAAAGCCAAAAGATCAATATCACCTGGAAATTGTTTTTTTAATGCTTTAATTAGAAAATGGCTATCATAATTACTGAGACCATGAAATACCACAGCTATTATGCAAGATGTCTGATAATTTAGGTTGCATCTGAAATAATAAATTTTTATTTCAGAATAAATAATTTAAAAAATAAAAAAAAAACGGAAAAAATCGGAGAAAAATTAAAAAATTTAAAAAAGTTAAAAAATTAATTAGAGTAATTATACATACGCAACATGAGCCGGCCCCCTATACACCCCGCTGAGATGACAGTGATCACGTGCCTTAATGTTTTCTGCTGTGAACAATTTTTTACATATATGGCACTTTGTTGCATTTAAAATTGCAATTCTTCATCAAAAGTAAGATTCATCGGTTTGATATTTTCAAGTATATTATCAACATTGTGTGACAGCTCTTCAAGTTCCTTAATAAACCATTCAATGTTTTTGTCTCTTTTAATTTAAATTTAGAGAGCGTATTATCATAAGAACATTTAACATAATATGCTACACTGCTTGGAATATGTTTTTGTTTAATTGTTTTTTTCAATGAATTATTAGAATTATCTGTTACTTTTTCTAATATACTTTCCAGGTCAGCATATACTACATAAGGCACTCGAAGCTGGTATTTGTAATTTGTAAACTTTAAAATATTGTTTTTTTCTGTTGGCATCACCATTGCATATTGGTTTTTTTCTCTACATGCAGGATTGTGAGAATCAATTGATTTTTGAGAATGGAAATATGATAAACAACGATCACATATAAATTTTTTACCATTATATGCTGAAACTTGTGCACTAATTAACCTAGATAAATTTTTAACGTAGGCAAAGTGATGGTTTGAGAATTCACCAAGTTTTATTTGTAATATTATTAAAATCATACTCATCATAATCTTCATCATCTTCATCTTCTTCTTCTTCTTCATCATCTTCATCTGCTGATTCATCTTGGAATCCATCAACTTTTTTCTCAGGCTTTTCAATAATTAAAAGATGAATTGTTGGATGATTTGATGCATCATTATTACTCAAATAATATGGAACAATCCTTTCTAGACGTCTCTTTTTTTTTTTCTTATTTGTACCATTTGAATCATCAACGCTATCACCTTCTTCATCATTGGATTCATCATCTAAATCATCAGTGTTATCAATGCCATATACATTTATTCTCAAATTGTTATTTTTTTCAAATTGTTTGATTTTACACCAACTCATTGGAAAAGTTATTCCAGCTAGATTTAAATCATTCTTGTATCTTTCATATGAGCTGACTCTGTTTGGATGTGGAACCTTGTGCATGGCAGCTAACACACTCCAAATAAAGCAATTATTATCTTTATAGTTTATAACGTTTACAACTGATTTTGTTTTTATAATCCAATCAGGCATTTCAATAAAAGTTGATGAACCACCACGTAAAGGTACATAGTCGTTTATATTTATTTCCAAATGTAGAATTTCATGCAAGGTCCAACCTGAACCACGCATTTCTTTCTCTTCCAAATCAGCTTTAAGTATCTCAAAGTTATTTGATAAAATATCATCAAGATTTGATGATTGCAATATTTCCATACATCCATCACTAAAATATTTTGTCTCAATTTCTATTTCTTCTTGTTTAACAATTTGAAAATTACAAGCCAAAATTGTATTAAGTTTAATAGCGCTTTTTTTGCTTAATTCATTCTCTAAACGATCAATTAACATCACTTTTGCATCTTCAAGAAATAAATCTAAATTTTTATGTAATATATTAATAATCATTCCAGTTCGCATTCGGTTTTTAAAAGCACTTTCTAAGTCACTCCATTGAATTCTTGCATCAATAGCATCAGCATGGTTTTGGTGCATTGTAGGCTCATCAACCATACCGCCTTTTTTCTGCAAATGCTCTAATTTACATTTCCAAGTAGTCAACAATGCAACTGTTGCACCAGTCATTTTCTTTCTAGGTCCTGTGAGACCACCTAATGATCTATTGTAACGTTTTATGTAATCTTGAATTTCACGAATGTTCTTTACAATTCCCAAAGCATTTGGGTTTTCTTTAAGCTGAGCATATGCTTGAGAGAATTTATTTTTAAGGTGAATGTGGTCTGCGAGTTGATCCATATTAAATATTATTTAACAAAAAATTTATCTGCAAAATAAAAAAACAAAAAAGATAAAAATATAATAAAATAATTTCTTAAAAATGTAAACAAGCTTTTCTATAAAATAATAGTTAAACTTAAATTATGAAAATTATTATTAATATTATTATAAAAACTTTAAATTCAAACTTACCTTTATATATAATAAAAAAATACAATTAACACTCTTGAAAATAATTGAGGAAAAAAAAGCAAACTTAAATTTTTTTTTTTTTGTTTTTTATGTTTAAAATAATAAAAGAAAAAAATAGTTTGTATGCTAAAGGAAAAAAAAAAAGATCCTAGCTGTAGAATGAACCAATTTCAACTGAAAGTTTTCCTTTTTTTTCCATCTAAAATAATGAAAAAAATGAATAATAATAATGATTTAAAAATATCCGCGCCTAATATTTCATCCATTTTTTTTTTTCTTTTAATGCAAACATTTTCCACTAGATAACACCTCAAGCAACATCATTGAATTTTCTCATTGGTTAAAACGAAAAAAAAAAAAAAATGGTGCTATATTCCAATGGTAAAGGAATTTTTCTATTGGTTGAAATCTTTTTAAATTTTTTTATTGGTCAAAAGTTCTCTCTAGCGGAAAAATTCTCAATCCACCATCCAACTTTTCTTCTTTACAAGTTCTTTTCGTTACAACCAGCATCCTTGCCTGAAACCTTATCCTTAAATTCAATCCTTTCGTTTAACCTCTAATCATGGTTCCACGTCCAAGTATCATCATGCATGAATATCGCAACATTTTAGTAAATGAAGTAAGTACATTTAATATATATTTTTTTTTTTTTTAATTTTCTATTCAATTTTCTTTTTGTAATTTATAATTCATTTATTTTTTTTTTTTACTGTTTTTCAATTATTTTATCAGTGCACGTGCTTATCCTTATCTTTTCTTTTCAGTTTTCTATTAACTTTACTTATATTTATTTTACCCATTCATTTTTTTATTAATTCATTAATTCGTTATCCTATTAGTCTATTCTGCAATAATTTTTCTTTTCATTCTTCATATTATAAAATAGTAGCATCTCCTTACTCTTCTTATTCTTTAATTCATGCACGTGTTTATTCTTATTATCTAATTTCATCTATTTACCCATAATTTCTTCATTCATTATTCTATATAAAATTTTTAAAATTAATTTTTGTTTTGTTTTTTTTTTTATTTTTCAGAGAAATTCGGTAGAGAGAAAAATTACAAGGAGAAGGAATAAGAAGACTGAGCTGCTGAAGAGGAATCTTGATACGGGGCTGGACAGATCGCTTGGGAGGAGACTGGAGATCACTGCTGAAGTAAGTTGCATTTTTTATTTGTTTATTTATTTTTTTTTATTTTCCAATACTTTTCCCATAATATCCAATTGTTTATACTTATTCTAATTTTTTTGTTTTGTTTTTTCTTGTTTACAGCTTATAGAGCTCCAAATAATCAGCGATCAGTTGGACATGGATATCAGGGATACCACTAGAGTGATTGAAAGTAAGTAATTTTTTTTCCTTCTTTTTTTTCCCCATATAACATTTTTTTAATTATAAAATTTTTAATCTTGTTTTTTTCTTTGATTTATTCTGTTTCAGGGATGTTGGAAAGAGAGACTGGTGTTGCCCGGGTCCTGCCAGATATTCCATGCCCTCTGGATGACCCCATCCATGATTCCGATGGTGAGGGACCATAGGATGGAGCAGGGGGACAAATTCATTTAATTTCATTTTTTTTTATTGTAATAATAATAATAATAATAATAATAAGATTTTTTAAATAAAAAAATAAAAATATAAAATTTTGTGTTTTTTCTTTTTTTTTTTTTTTAGAATTTAATTTATTTTGCCATTTTTTTTTTTTTTTTTTCAATTATGTTACACGATCTTTGTATATTTTTTTTTTGTTTTTCATTTTTTTATTGTTCAAGTCATTGGTTTCGTAGTTGTTGGCTCATTGATTTAGATTTTTTATTATTTATTTATGTATTTATTTATTGAATTATTTATAGTTTCTGGAGGTTAGGGAATTAAGGATAGAAATGAGATTTTTTTTTTTTTTGTTTTATTATTGTCATTTTTTTTTTTTTTATTTATTTAAACCATGTACATTTATATATATATATATATATATATATACATTTATTTATGATTATCGAGAAATCTTTCAAACTGATTAAGGGTTGTGTTGGCATTACACATAGTTGGACCCCATTCATATTCTTCAACTTCTTCTGGGTAGAGAGCTTGCAGATCCCTAAAAGTTCCATCCCTTGTGATTGGTGTTAATTTTGCCTCATATTGACACCAAGCAATTTCTATAACAAAAAAAGAAAAAAAAATCTTTTATTTATGAATAAAAAAATTTTAAAAAAATGTAAAAAACACAAAAAAATTTTTACTTCTCTCAGTTTCTTCCAATATTCCTAACAACTTTATATCTTCACGTATCGAAGAATTTTTTGTGTTATACTAGAAATAAATAAATAATTAAATATTTACACAAAACACTTCATTATTATTAATTATTAAAATTTTTTAATTACGAAATGCATGTAGTATTCTCGTTGGTGTTTCCAAGTCCAATCATGCACTCGGTTGTCCTTTTCACATTTAAGAAACTCAGCATAAACTTTTCTTGTCTCTAAATGAATCTGGGAACAATTTTTATCATTATTTAAATATATCATTTTTTTAAACAATAACCACTTAGTTAAAATTGAAAAGCAAACCTTTCTCAACAATAATTGTTTCGTCAAATATAATGGTTGAGCGTACAACCATTCTCGCTCTCTTTCCCTTTCGTAGGCACTCATTTCTTTTCTAAAATTTAACTCCATTATTAATATTCTTTTCAATTTGCAACTTCACTCACGAAACGATAAAAACGAAAAGAAAAAATAAAAATGAAAATGAAAATGAAAATGAAAATGAAAATGAAAATGAAAATGAAAAAACTATTTCACAAATCAGCAAACCTTGCGGTGGGAATTGATATTAATTTTTGCATGAAAGCAATAGGCATGAGAAAAAATAAAAATAATATAAACATTTTTCATAATTAAACAATTTGCATTGAAACCATATGTTTAAAAGTTTATGAAAAATTACATTATATATTTTTAAAAAAATTTTATCAACTATTTAATTGTTAAATAAATAAATAAACAATTCTTCTTTTCACCAAATTTTCGAATTTTCCAGTATCACTCACCTTCTACTTCCAACATCCAATAAGATTGAGCCGTGGTCTTGGGGATAGCGCGCTCGATTTTAAATCCGAAGTCCGTGAGTTCAAATCTCCTTCGAAACACTTTTTTTTTTTTCTCACAAATTTAAAAAAAAAAAAAAATAAAAATGGCCGAAATTCGAAAAGACTCCCCACTCATATTCCCCACTCATATTCCCCTCTCTTATTCCCTCTGTTCTCATTCTTCTCTTACTTTCTACCCCAAATTTATTTAAATACCACCCACCCATCCCACCCACAATCTCGCGGTTTTCCGTGGTCCAGAACTCTTATAACCCCCCTACTTATAATTAATAAGTAAATTATTTAATATTTATTTCTATCTTAATAAAATGTATTTTAAATAAATAAACGAAACGATCTTATTAATTTCACTAATTTTTATTTAACACAAAGACCGCTTTCAGGTTGAGCGTCTCTTTTAAACTGGTAGTAAAATACATATTTTATTTTTTTGAGTTGAATTTTCCTTTGTTTTTTTCGTCAAAAAAAAATTCATTATAATTTAACAAGAAAAGAAAAAAATACAGAAAAATATAATTTTGAGGTAAAAATGAAATAATAACAATAATTTGAATTTTCTATATTTTGTGTTTAAATTTATAAGTGTGTGTGTTGAAAATGTGTGTACACGTTTGTGCGTCTGCGCGGCCACTGCGTGCGCCACACTACTCCATCCTTAGTCATTTTCTTGGCTGCGCGAAAGTGACATTTCTTAAGTTATACGAAGTGGCCTGTCAGAAAATGGTTGACTTGTTGGGTTATGTTCATCGTTGTTGTTGTTGTTGTTGTTGTTATTTACGTTTGACAGTTGATCATCTGTTCTAGTAATGTAAGCTGGCTTCATCCTATAGATTGATATATTTTTATGTGTTCCATTTATGTCAATATCTTTCTCTAGAAAGAATTGTGGATTTATTGAGGTAACATTGTCAATAAAAAATTCACCTGGTATTCGTAATCCTGTGCCATAAACAAGTTCTGCTGGTGTTGCTTGTATATCTTCTTTGAAGCTCATTCTCAAGCCCAGCATCACTGTAGAGAGTACCTCCAACCAAGGTTTTGGTGAACACATCAAAACTGCCTTTATAGTACGATGCCATCTTTTAACTAAACCATTTGCTTCAGGGTGGTATGGAATTGTCTTTTTTTTATGACATTGCTGTGACCATTGCTTTCTGGATCTCATTGAGACCAACCAGGGTGTTTTGTTGCTCTGTTTCTCTTGATGAGCTTGATGTACCATTTGACATTGTACCACCAAAATTAAATAGGTCATTGTTAACGATCTATATGAGAATTATGATGTCGACTGATCTGGAAATATATATGAAGATAAACAACTATCTTCAACGATATAATGATTTAAAAATAAAAAAAATTGAATTTAAAATAAAATTAACATTAAAATGCATTACTAAACATTTATATTAAACGGAACGACATATATTTGTTATATTATATTTTATTAATTAAGAAAATATTTTATGAAGCTTATAAAAATAACATAAGTATATTCTCATTGTCTTATATTAACAATCCATTTGTTGTTATTTTTTTTTTTTTTAAACATAAGTTTTTAAGTATAAGCTTTAATGACTTTTTAATGACAAGCAAAATGACAATATTACGTCAGTCTCAATTAGAAATCTTCTTCTCTGCGAACAAATCGTCTTCAAAATACTTTCAATACTGTAACGAAATTTATTATTTCGTGGGTTCTCGAAATAAATAATTATTAAAAGAGCTTGTTATAGAGTAATGAGTTCTTATTATTTATTTGTTATCGCCTGCATTGTTAATAACTAATAGGAGTTAGTTATTAATAATGAAAGGAACATTGTGCTAGGGGTTCTGTGGAGGGCCAAGTCAGTTATACACGACGTCGAGTGGGGCGCCCATTCGATGTTTATAACGTGACTTGGTACGTAAACCTCTTGGCAATGGCTTCCACTCCTCCGTCGAAGAGACGAACTCACCGAAGGCTGCGTACGAAGCCTGATCGTAAACCTATCGAACTGCGGGCTAGGAAAGCGTGCTGCGCATGTCCGGGGGCGATAGGTAGGAGAGTGCTACCTGAGTGGGGTTGAAGCTCACAGCAGCTGAGCACAGAACGTCGTCGTTAAACGACACAACTTGTCTGGCTCTCGAACTGATCACTTCCCTTCTCTTGACTGGCTCTCTTGGTTCACTACTGGTTCTCTCGACATCGTTTGGATCTCTCGTAAAGGTTCTCTAGGTATCAGGCGTTAAGTCCTGGTGAAACTCTATCCGAATTTCCAATGGCAGACTAATACTAATGATCACGCTATATGGTTCTCTTATAATAATAATTATTATTATTATATTCTCACTACATGATGTGTATGTGATGGTTAGACCATCATCACACATAAATATGTATGTTTGAGTTCACGAATGGATCGCTGTAAATAATAATAATAATAATAATATTGAGATATATTATTATTGCAATGGCAACGTATGTGTAAGACCTGGTCACGGATGGATCGCTGTATGGTTCCCTATACAAAATACTCATTTCATATGTAGAATATTTGCTCCTACACTTATGATACTTGTGACGTCAGTATTTTGCCATAGTATAGTCGCAATGTAATATAGGCGTATGTAACACACTATACTTGGTTCACGATAGTTCCCTCAGGTTTGGTTACGTATTTCATAGTCCGATCAGGTGGACCGCGCCCCTCTACCATTTCTAAGACTGAGTTAGGTTCTCGTATTTTGTTCTCGTTACTCCTACGGCTATTGGCTTCCGAGATAACCCACATGGCTCCCCCCGGTGATTTAGAGGAGGATGGTGAGAAATCCTCGTTGTTAACCTTGGCCGATAGTTCTCGCCGCGCAGGTCAGAAAATCGGTTACAATACAAAAAAAAAAGATCTGGTAACGTTTGTTGGGGCGTGTGGCCCGCGTTACTGTTGAAAATTAAAAATTTTCAATACTCCGGCTAGGGCCGTGTTAAATTTTATCTGTTAAATGATTTTTGAAAGTAACAATACAATAATAGTACATATTTTTTTAATTTTCTCAAAATCAATTTTTTTTTTTTTTTTTCGCTCAAATTACGTAGGGTTAAGGCAAGCTATAACTTTTGTTAGAATCAACGGAATGACTTCAAATTAGGCTCAAAAAACGTGGTTTTCAAAACTCTATCGCCCTTCAAGGGGTTTATCCTGATTCCAATGGTCAATTTTTTTCTATTTTTGAAAAAAAAATTACGAAAATATTTCAAAAACTCTATTTTTTACATTTTTATAAAAACTATAATTTTTTTTGAAAAAAGTTTCGAGTAAAAGTTGTAGGATTTTACCACACATGCTTGTTGAGTCTTATACAAAGTATCTAGGACGATTTTGCCGAAAGTTAGAGCGTTTTTCAGAAATTACTCGAAAACTAGGAAAGCAATAACTTTTGATAAAATTGTAGTAGAGACTTCGTATTAGGCTCAAACAACGCGTCTTCTGAAATTCCATCGCCCCTCATGAGAAAGAGCATTATGTGTTCAGTCACTTTTTTTTAAAAAAAAAAAAACTAAATTAACAAAAAAAAAAAAGTCGATTTTTTTAAATTTTTCATGAAACATGTGATTCATAGATCAAAATTTTCTCGGAGAGGCGATAGATTTTTCGAGTACGCATATTTTAAGCCTAATATGAAGTCTCTAACACCATTTCATCACGAGTTATTGTTTGCCTAAAAAATGAAAACGGCACAAGCTATAACTTAAAATGGAGTAGTCGCAGAGGTATGACTATAACTTTTCAAATTTATTTTTCGTACGAATAGTATTTTTCGTGAAAAAAAAAAAAATGGCCGAATAGATAATGTTTTTTTTTATAAGGGGCGATAGAATTTCCAAAGCCGCTTCTTTTAAGCCAAATTCGAAGTTTTTACGACAATTAGTTTGAAAGTTATAAACGTTTTTTTTTTGGGGGGGATAAATCCAATACTGCGGCTGAGCCTTTCGGCTCCTAGCCTCCGTAATATTGTTTCTCAAGTGAATCATCTAATGAATAAACATAAAAAATTATATATCAGTATAGTTTTTGAATTTTATTTAAAAAACAATGAATATATTCAACTTACATTTGCATCTGCATACTCGAAGCCAAAAAGTTGGTCTTCATCTTCGACAGCCTCTTGTAATCTAAACGATAATTGCTGTTCAGCAGATTGGAGGTTTGAACTTTTTCGGTCGAAGTTATTTGTTGGACTAGTTGATCCATTCCTCGAGCTATAACGACTTCCACTCATTGAATTTCTATCTGAAATATTTGTTGGAGTAGTTAATCCATTTCTTGAGTTAGAACGACTTCTACTAATTAAATTTCTATCTAAAATATTTGTTGAAAATGACAATTTTTTTTTCATTAGATAATAATAAAAGCACCGTCTAATGTAGACAAGCTATTTTTTTCCAAAACCGTATCACAAGAAATGGTTAAATAATATTGATAAGTTGTGTGACACTTCCACTTTATTCATCAGCATTATTAACGATTATTACCAATTTCTGTTTTAACCGCTTTATTACATTTTTATCGATGTCAATTTTATTTTTACTTGACATTTCTAGTTGACATCTTTTTTCATACTGGCATACTTTAATATATTCCAGACGAACTCTTTAGCCGCTTTTTTCGTAGCAGTCATAATATTAACTGTTGAATTATTTTTTTTTATTTTCAATCTCTTCCACAAGAAATATTCAATAGATTGACATCTCTACGTCGTTTAAAATTAAATTTAAACGAATTGACCGGTCTGAAGCTTAACACCTTTAATAGCTTGTTCAAGCTTGAATTTTTATTTATCAGTAATAATAGCTCAACATCTCTTCCACAAAGAATATTCGATGGATTGGAATCTTTGTTTTGGATTTAGAATTTAATAAACTGTCGAGTCTTAAAAATACTACTTTTAATAGCTCGTCCAAGCTTGAAACTTTATATATCAGTAATCATTATTTAACATCATTTCCACGAAATTTATTCAATGGATTGGAATTTCTATTTTTAATGTATTCGGGATCTAACAGACTGACAAGTTTTCAGTCTAATATTTTTAATGACTTGATCAATCTTAGACTTTTCAATATTCATAACCCCCACGGAAATATTTTTAAAAATTTTTATAAAATTTGAGCAAACTTGTTAAGAAGTTTTTATAAAAGTTTTATGAAAATTTTATAAAAATTATATAAAAATTTTATAAAAATTTTTGAATTTTCATCACACCCCCCCCCCCCGCGTGAATTGATTTTTTTGAAAAATTAACTCGAATTTCAATTAAATAAAAAATAAATTTTTCGTCGGGATTTGAACCCGGGTTTTTCTGGCTGAGAGGCATTTTAGCTCGAAACCAGAAATCATATGTCAGGTATCTATTAAAATTGAACTCTTTGTTCATATTTTTATGAGAAAGAAAGATAAAATCGGGAATAAAACAGCAAAGTAAAAGAATTTAGTAAAGTCATATAATCGTATACGCATGCTAGAAGCCGTAATATCATAAAATAGTTGTCACCTGACGCTACCCTTGAATGCCCAAGGATCTTGAATCAGTGGAACTTTGGTATGCTCGGTAACTATCTTATGCTTAAGCAACGCCGTAGCCTGTTAGCTACGATGCAGGTTGCATTGAACGAAAGGGATACTTACTACCATTTGATCGCCTTCTACCCTTCTGAATCCGCCTCCGCGATCTTGGGGCCTTCCCCGGTCTTTTTGCCCAGCACCTGGAAAGATGCCCGGCCCAGCCCGTAAAAAGGTCTCATCCCCAGCTTGTTTAGCTGTTCCATTTCAGCTCCCGGTATACCGAGAACCAGCCTTTGGCCTCCTCTCTGTTCAGTTCATATTACCCATCTGCTGGTGTGTAACTCCGAATTCTGTCTGGCAATTCTCGTCAGTATTACACCGACTTCCTTGACCAGTTTATTCGGAATATGTGTCATCACTCTGAACAATTTTCGGGAGTCTTTTTTTTTATCAATGATCAGAAGTTTACCCCCTCCCTTC
The DNA here is from genome assembly GCF_014905175.1 of Aphidius gifuensis. Lineage (NCBI taxonomy): Eukaryota > Metazoa > Arthropoda > Insecta > Hymenoptera > Braconidae > Aphidius > Aphidius gifuensis. The sequence continues at coordinate 22,504,767 of NC_057789.1, forward strand.
TCTATTTTCGTTCACGTTTGCACTGAGCCATTTTTTAGACTCGGTCTCCACGCAAGTCTCCCTAATTCCTCTTCGGTGAAGGTAACAGCCTTGGAATCTCGGGACAAAATCGCCAAACGCTATTTCGTCCATCCTTTCCAGGAGTTTCCCTTGCACCAAGTTGGCTTCCTCCTCCAATATGTTCGTCCGGTTTTCGTGAATAATCACGAGTTTGGGCACATCGGCAGTAACAACCGCGAATAAAAACTTGTCTCTTTTTGAGCTCTTGCTGAGCAGACTGGGAAGTACTATTGAGTTTTAACAGGTTCCACAGTTCCCACCATAGAGGTACCCACCGACGCTGCTCTGGCCGCCTCCTTTTGGCTGAGCCACTAAGCTTTCTAGGCTTATCCAGGGGCTCTTGGTAGAAAAGGCTTTCCTTCCGGTCGATGGTCCACATTTCTGTATCTCTTCTCCCTGGCTGACCTTGTCTACCATCTCCATCTTCTCTGGCGTCTCTTTTTGAGTTCCAGTAATCATCAGTAAGCCCTGCGGCGGGTCGTTTTTGGTATTCTCAGTTTCCATATGAAATTTCCAGTGAAGCCGTTTTCGATACTATCTATGGTCAAGTGTCATTCAGCCCTCAGCACGGTATCCCACACTTTAGCTTCACCAAGTTATTGCAAGACAGCTTGAGCGATGGGTACGCCACTTTCCTTACGCTAGGATTACTTGTTCGTCTGATCTCTCCCCTCCGGCCTGCTCGGTATAGGAAACCTTTAAGAAGGAGCTCCTTACCTAATACGTGCCCTCCCCAGATCACCGAGATACTCAAGCCTTCTCACCGTCGTCAAGATCATGTAATCCACAGGGAAGGGATAAATGAATTTAATGATATAAAATAAATTTTTGATGATGAAAAATAATTTTTTATAACAATAAGTTGAAGAATATTATATTTTTTATTATAATTGAAAATCTATATGATAAATAAAAGTAAATAAATGATAAAAATAAGAATAATAATGATCAAGGATTTAAGATAAATCCATACAGCATATACGATGTGTCGATTTAAAAATCAGAAATTAGATATTTTCAATTTGTTCATCATTATCTGTATCTTTATTACTTGTTTGACCTATATCTGGAATTACTTCAGCAATAGTTGTTGGCTCAGTTTGTTGATTTTTTTTTCTCAACCAATCTCTTGAGCTGTTGGTAGCTAAGCCAATAGCTTTCAACAGCTCTTTGTCTTTAAAATTTGGTAAATTTTTTTTCTCCCACTCTGCCAGAATTGTATCTAAAAAATTGTATCTATTCACTTGGGTCTTCATTTGTTATTTTTATATACCTTACATTAAGCTGTATATTCGTAAATGATTGATTGACCTTCAGTGCATTTCCATAATTCAGTTTTAACAAAAACTCTCAGCTTTTCTTTCATTGCTTTATCAGCAGTAAAATTAAACAAAACTTCTTTGGTCATTACTTGTTTAAGAATCTCTTCGATACTACTCTGGACAAGTATGGTAGTGTCGATGAATTCTATCAGGCTCAAACGCTGAAATTAAAGTAATTAGTTATTTGAAGTTTGAAGTTATTTTGAAGCCAATATGAATTTAAACAGTAGTCGTTGATTAAAAAATAAACTCACAATTTTGTTATTTAGCTGTTTATCTGTACGAAGGTTTTCATCAAATAAATCAAATTTTACTATGGTGTCACAGTAGTATTTTTTTATGAGTGATGATTTTGTTGATACTTTAACAGCTGATTGTGTTGTGGTATTAATATTGTCAACTCTAGTACTCAAATTTTTTAGTTCATCTAAAATTTCATTACGAAAGATCTCGTTATCATCTTGAATCTTGTTTAGTTTATTAGGTATGGCCTGCAGTGTTTTATTCAAGTGAAGTTGACTGTCTGAAGAACTTTTTCTTGTTGGAGTTTCATTTTCATCTAAAGAAAAATATTTTATTTCAATTTAAAATAAATACCATTGTCGACATTTATAATTTTAATAATTAAATATTTTAATAATAAATATTAAAATCAAATATTTTAAAACTTACTATTTATTGTTGACATTGTAGTTGGAGTAATTATTTTTCGTCCACTGATATAATGAGCTAATGTGGCAATACGGCTGGGGGTTTTACTATTTAAAGGAGTAATACCTTTATTTTCATCTGTAAAATAACAAATTTTATAAACAATTATTTGATGACAAAAAAAAAAAAAACAATTACATGAATAATTTATGCATTCAAAAAAAAACAAACTGTTACGTCTTGCTATCAATATAATAAATAAATAAATAAATAAATTAAATATTTAGTAAATTCAAGGGCATATAAAATACCGAGTAAGCAATTAAATTTTTTCGTTTTAATTTTTTAAATTATTTTTATTTATTTTAGCAAAATCAACATTTTACCTTTTTTTCTCACAATATTATATTTTTTATTTTCAATTATTTTTGCAAACCGTAGTTCAAAGTCACCTTAGCTACTCGATATTTTACATCCGTTGACGTTACAAATAATTCTTTAAGTAAAATATTAAATGCTGACTATCGTGGGACAGGTAAATTATAATTGGTAGATGCACATACCTAAGATCATCCCTACTTTTTAATTTAATTTTTATGGGAATTATTATTTTAGAATTTAAGGAGCTTCACTCTTGTGACAACTTTTGTTTGGACAATATCTAAATTAATTATTAAATTTAAAATTTTATAAATCAAATATAATTAAATAAATAATAAAATCAATTGAAGTTTTTCGTTTCTAATAAATAAAATTTTAAAAGTGAATTTAAATTAAATAATCTTTATGTTTAAATTATTATTTTTCCGTTTATAAATTGACTGTTCCTAATACTATAAAAATTATTGACTGTGACATTTCTCCGGGGTATTGTTTTCTGTGCTTCGAGTTTATTTTACCGTTTGGATTATTCGAGACTACCAACATCAACAGGCGACCATCCAGATTGACACGCTCTCAACAACAATTGTTTCGGATTATTCTCACATCAAGGTACATCTACAATCATACACATTCCCTCCTAACCCGTTACCCTGTAGGGAATAACAAAATAAGAGGATTTTATAGAAATAAGTTAAATATCAGGCTCATTAATTTGTATTATTGCTAAATTATCATTTTATTATTTTTGTTGTTTAACATTCTTTCTTTTTTTTGCTATTTCATAAATAATACAAATTAGTTAGCCTGGTACGTAACACAAACTTACTTTTTTTACGCCGTTTTGGTGTTAGCACAGACTCATCATGAGAAGATTGATAGTCTGAACTTAATGATAAATTATCAACCTTGCGTTTTTTTGACGTGGTGATGTTGCTGTTGAATCACCATCTGTTAATACAGTATCAGAATCGTCGTTTGGTGGCTTTGGAGATTCAGTTATTGATACTGCTTTCGAGAGCAACTTATTGATATTAACGTTACGCTGTGCATGCGATATTTTTATGTATATTTCTTTTATTTTTTTAACTGTTTTTTTCGGGTCTGAGTCATCTGTCGTAAAACCGTATGTTTGATCTCTTAATTTTTCGAGACGTGTTTCAGCGACTTTGAGAGATTCTGTGAAAATAATTTTGTGATAAATAAATAATAATATACAAACATGTACATATAAGTTTAAAAATAAAAAAAAAATTTACAATATTTAATTAAATGCACCTCCTTGAATTTCAGTTTTATATTTTCGCCAATAATCTAAAGGTGGCTGGCATAATTTGAACAATGTTTGGCATTCAGCTTGACGACGAATTGTTTCTTTTTTACTTGTACTGCTAATTTCGAAAAATGGACAAACTAATTCACCGGTATCATCAATATTTATCCAATCTTTGGGTATCGTGTCAAAACACCTTCTTCATGGGTGAAATGAATGAGAATGAATACTTGTACTGACAATAATTAATTTTTTTTTACTTATTTATGATTAAAATAATATTCAAAATGATTTATATTTGGGCAAAAGGAATTGATTCGAGATTTATAACTGGTCTCATTATTTTTTTTTTTAGGTTAATCTAGACCAGTAGTGGTCTCAATTTTTTTCCAAAAAAAAAAAAAAAAAAATATAAAATAAGTAACTGCCATATATACTTACACAAATTATTTGATGAATTATTCATTTTATTAAACACACTCACCTGTCACTTTGGAGATCAAAATTAATTTTGTTTGTTATCACGGTGATCTTTTTGAATACCTACACCGTTAGACAGCATGGATACAAACTGACAAGCGTACGATGTCAAATCGACTTATGCGCATGCGTTTCTCTCTCTCTCTTTTTTCTTGACAGATATAAATATAAGATGTTATTAAAAAATTTTACATGTTTTTTTGCAAATAATAATGTTATAATTCAATAAATAAATTGATTAGTTACAATGATTTTAGATATAATTTTAAAGTACATCAGACATCTTGTACCATTTTATGACAAATTCAATCACAAGACGGTATGATGACATTCATCAAGAATGTCATCAAGCTTTAGAAAAAGGTGTATAAAAAAAAAAGATTTACACAAAGTGATAATATACTTAAAAAAATTAGAGTGATGTACGACTTTTTTTTTTGTTCATTTCGTATTTTTTATTTAACTCGTAGAATGATTATGATACAAATATTGTTTTTAGAAAAATATATTTACCTGACATGATAAGACCAGTTGGTACACCGTAAATGAGATAATTCTTTTTTTTTTTTCAAGTTCTGCATGGTATTTAACAAATTATTATCTTGAAAATTATTCAGGAACTTGTTTTTTTATTTTCACAAGATAAGATGAAAAAGTAATTTCTTGTTCTTACTAATTTTGTATGGTATTTCTCCACCTATCCAAGCATCAATTAGCAAGTTTTCCATTGTCCCTAGCCATAATAAATGCATGGAGTCTAACACAAATACTTTTATCATGTCATTAGCTGGTATTAATAACACCAATGGTGAAATGTCGTTGTGATGTAGTTTGTCATCTTGAGAACGAAAACTTCGATCACAACGTTGCTCAGCATCAACACAGTACGTTTTTCAACTCATTTTCCTAGAACAACACATCGTTCACATATCATTATGGCTCCATGATGTTTGATACATTTTATAACAGAACGTGCTGGCTTATCACGAATGAAAGATTTGATCCGTACTGTCAGTTGTTGTCCTTCACAAATAATACCATTGTGTAATAAAATATTCATTTCATTAATGAATTTTTCAATATATTTTTTAATATTTGATGGTTTTTTATTTTCACTATAGATTGAGACAGGAAATACTTTATAAACATCATGTTTGTGGTACACCTTGCATAATATCGGCCGAAATTGTTTTGAACTTGACTTGTATAGAGATGAACCATCAACATTGAAAAGCGATTCAATTTTTCCATTAGTATGTAAGCGTGTGTTAATTATTTTTTTGAGATGATGAGTTAGGCCAAAATACACTAATTGAGAATCATCAAGAAATTTTTTGATATAGTAACTAGCTTTTGTTAATTTTAAAAAAGTCTTTGATGATGATAGTAATGATGGAATTAATTTTTGTCGGAGAATCTTCAACAACCCATATAGATGAATGTGAGGTATATAAGCATTCAAAGCTCAGCGTCGAAGCTCATTAGTAATATTATCTTCACTACTCTCATCACTGACATGATTAAAGCTGGACACGGCATCGAAACCAATTTGGTATCAGTTTCGTTTCGTTTTAGTTTTTCGGGACGAAACCGGTACGACACTGACTTTTGAGTCCAAGAAACAGAACCGATACAAAACTCAACTTTTCAGACCGAAACTTGCCGAAAGTTTCGGCGATTTCGGCTTCGGATTGATAATTTCTATTTATTTTTTTCAAATTTTATGGGTCATAAAAATATTTATGTTTTTATTGGTCTTAATGTCTTCAAAATTCAATATTTGTATACAAATATACGTATACGATAAAAAAAAACTTTAAAAAATATATTTTATTTTATATAAACATTTCTAAGATTATATTGAAATATGAAGCCGTTGCCCTCAACAAAAATAGTTTATCATGCTATGGTTCCTCAAATTTTAAAGCAAAAATAAAAACGATATTTTTTTTTATTAATTGCCCACAACTTGTTACAATTTTGTTTTTATAAATCACAAACCAGCCGGTGGTCGACAAGTTCAAACCTATTTTCGTTTTCTTAATAAATTGCTTTGTGTTTTAAATTGTAAATTTATATTTTACAATAGTGTCTGATAAGGGCAAACTAACAAAAAAAAAGACGTTTGGACGGAAGTAATCCAACTAAGAGTGAGACACCAAGTATTGTATCTAAGAGCGAAAAAAGCAAAAAACATTCTATATATTCTCAGTTTTTTGATTTTGTTGTGCGTGATAATAAAAGAGAGGCTCAATGTCTTGTATGTAAAGAGTCAAAAATAAATGAATTCGGCTCACACAAAGATGGAAGTACATCATTCATTACGAAACACCTTTCCAGACAAAGTAGTATTATTTTTTTTTTTGTGTATTATAAAAAGTAGATCTAGACGATGATTGAAAAACAAGTAATCAAGTGTAGTATTTAACTGGTATTTTCATGATTCACTGGTATCATTGAAAATAACGAAAATATATGTATTTTAAAAATTATTGAAAATAACAAAAAAATATTTTAAAGATTATATTAGAAAACAATTTAGAATCATATTAATCATGACTCAAATTGATTGTTATTCTTTTTTCAATACTATAATATTTTTGTTTTTATAGTGCAATGCAATGATTATAAACAAAAATAGAATTGTTCAAAAATAAATAGCCAGTAACAAATTAGCGATACAAGTATTAAATTATTTTCTGTTATTTTTACATCTACAGTTAACAAATTTACAAAAGTAAAAATTGAAATTCTAGTATTCTGTAATTTTTTATTATCTATAGGAAAAAATAACAGACCAGGAGCTTGATGTTCTTCTTATTAATTGGTTGTCAAAAAAATAATTACTATACAATTTTCTTGATGATGACATTATACGAAAACTTTTCCGGTCTCGGAATTCAGAAAAGAAACTGTCTCGTAGAAAAAAAACTCGAGCAATGTTTGTTGCTGAATTTAAAAATCAACAAGAAAAAATTAAAACAATTATGAAAAATAATAAATCTCAATTTTCGCTTACAATTGATGGTTGAACAAGTTTGAATGGAAAGTCGTACTTTGGTATAACATGTCATTTTATTGATGACAACTAGAAAATAAATTCTTTCGCTTTAGATTTTCTTCTTTCTAAATGAAAGCATAAAGGTCAATACATGGCACAACTATTTTCTAATTACTTAAAAGAGTTTAAACTCCAAGACAAAGTAAAAGGAATAATACTTGAAAATGCAATCGTAAGTTCATAAGCGAATTGGTGACGTTGATGGAAGATTCTGGTTTTTATTTTGATAACCAAAATCAACATGTCTCACGTGTTAAATCTTGTAGTCCACTCAAGCCACACAGTTGCGGTCAACTTTTGACAAAGTTAGGGAAAAAAATCACACTTACTAATTTGGGGGTGGGGAATTTGAGGGCTGTAATGAAAAGTAGCTGAAAATTTTTTTAGAGATAAAAAAAATAAAAAGGGTTGAAAATGGGTGTTTTTTGAAAATATCGCGGAAAGTAAGGGATTTTGGGAAAAATAGTTTAAATAAAAGTTGTTAAGAAAAAAATTAGCTTTAATTTAGTTGTCGGGGGTTTTCCGCGTATTTCAAAGGGTTAAGGGAACCCTTTTTAAGCGGGAGAACGCGATTGAAAATATTAATAAAAATACCTCTGGTCGATCGGGAAAAGGGAACGCGGATTCTCTTTCACCTCTCATTCGTAGCTCATCGCAGACCCAAAATCCGAGAATTTAAAATGAAATAATAATTTAAAATAAAATAAAATATTAAAATATGTTAAAATTAAAAATTGCAATTGGGCTTTAAATAGTTCATAAAAAATTTTGTTTATAACAATAGCATCAATTTAAATAATTTTGCTAGAAAATTCAGAAAAAATGAAAAAGTTTCATGTAAAAAAAAAAAAAAAAATTTAATCTATTAAATCAGATTTATGAATTTTTGGGACACTTTAAACATGTATCAAAAACATTGGGAGGACAAACGTATGACACTCTACCATTGGTCATTATTGCTATCAATATGTTATTTGATAAAATTGACACACAACTGTTGACAAGTTGAATGGAAAAGTAGAGAGGTCTAACGTCGATGAAGCCTTAGTACTCGCTTTCTAGGCAGCACGTGATAAAATGTTGAGACATTATAATCTGACCAACTGGGTTTATTGTGCTGTGTTGGTTCTTGATCCACGTCACAAAGTGGAGACTTTTTCTTCCACTACATGGGGTAATAATTTAAAGAAAAAAACAATTGAAAAATTTAATACCATGTACAAAAAATACGCTAATTCTGTTGAAACTGACGTACATGAAAAAGTGAGTTCACAAGAAAAAAATAATAAAATTAAGTACCAAATTGACATTACGTCAATTTTTGAAGATACATCAACACATCGCAATTATCAAGTCGAATTGGACGAATATTTAGCCATGAGAAGAGCTGGGAAAATCCAAGACATATTAGAGTGGTAAAAAAATTACGAAACAACCTTTCCAACATTAGTACGTATGGCAAGATATTTGTTCTCAATTATGGCTACATCAGTCTCATTAAAAAGACTATTTTCTCTTGCTGATTTAATTATGACAAAGTTGAGAGGTTCAATAAATGAGGAATCAGCAAGAATGACATTATGTTTCCATTCTTGGTATGATGTTTAGTTGGTGAGAAAAATATTAAAAACAAAAAATTTATAAAATAGTTTAAGTAATAAACTAATAAATAAATAAAATGATAAAATATTTGTCTTTGGCTTTTTTATAATTCAAATATTTATAATTTTTTTACAGTGATTTTAAAAAAATGAAAATTGAGAAAAAAATAGTCACCTGTAGCAGTTGTTTATTGATTACGTATTTTATTTATAGAGTTAAAATTTGTTACTAAAAAATTTTTTCCAGTGAAAAAAAAAAAAAAAAACGAAACTGACGAAAATGAAACGGAACGGCACTGACAATTTTACCGAAGCTCACCCAGAACTGGAACCGAAACGAAACAAGGCTCGACGGAACCGGAGCTGAACCGGGACGGAACCAGCAATTTTTAAGTTTAGACGAAACCGGTACAGAACTGCTAGTTTTCAGTTTTCACTACGATGATAGTTTTCACTACGAAATAATAAGTATATGTATAACAGTAAATTTTAAAATTAAAATATAAATATAAACGACAAAAAATTGACAGCACCAGCAATGCTAGTTGGAATAAACCTAACCTTAGATAAACCCTGGTGAAAAAAAATATCCCGGCATATCCTGTAATTGACCCATTAGCGGGTTATGTATCCCATCAATATCCCGCAACAACATATCGACAGGTTATGAATCCCGCCAAAAAATTTTGGCGAGTTATTTATTCCGCCGACATACCGGAACCCAGGTAGGAGTAAACGATTGTGCCAGGCCTGACACAAGCTTGTGCACAAGGCTCACATGCTTGTGTCTAGCTTGTGCTACAAGCTTGTGCCAAGGTTGTTAAGTGATTGGAAATGTGCCTATGTTACAAGCTAGCTTGATGACAAGCCTTGTGCCAAGGCTTGTGCCTTGGGCTTGACTCAAGCTTCCAAAAACAATTTAAAAAAAATTAAAATAAATTATTATGGTTAATCTATTATTATTGTTAATTTAATAATTCCGACATTGTTATTTTATAATTCAGACAATTCTATTAAATGATAATAATTAAACGAAAAACTAGGGACGCGACGCGGAATCGATCCGGGGCCTCTCACGTGGAAGTCCAATGCACTATCATGTCGACCATCGGGGTATTGATAAAAGTGGTCGTCAAAATTTTTTATATAAATAAATTCTCTCGAGACTAAACACACAGTCCTCGCGAATGCCTCACACAATAGTAAAAGCCTGATAATTTTCATTGAAAATTTATATTAAATTTATATATCTAATTACTATAATTTTTTTTTTTTGAGTTAAATATATGCATAAGTCAAGTCTCATGTCGGGCTTGGTGAAACAATGGGCACCAGCTTGAAACAAGGCTGTATTACGAGGCTCGTGTGAGGGCGGGAAAAATCAAGGGGACAGTCTTGTGTCGAGCCTGGATTAACAAGGCTTGTCTAGTGACTGGAAAAACAGGCTTGACACAACCTTGAAATTTTTAATCTTGTGTGAGGCTTGGAACTAACGATTTTTAGCATTGACGCGCGTCTTTGGTTGGTAACCATGGAATTGACATTAACGTTATTGTCCATTATTTTGTGTTAGGTTTGAGTTGGCGTGCAGCTGGGTGTAGATGTTATTAATGTTGTTTGTATTGGTATTAATGATAGCATTTATTGTGTTAAATTTGTCTTGCATCATATTGGTAATTTCTTTTTTGAAATTGTTTATTATGTTGGTTAGTTCAATTATGATTGGTGTTGAACTTTGTATTATGTGTGTATTTTGTAATATTTGTGAGATATTGGTGGGTATATTGTGTTTGTAGTTGGTGAATGGTGTCTGTTGATTGGAGTTGTATGCTTGGCTGTAAGTCATGTTAGGGTCGACCAGTCTTTCTATTTTACGAATCTGAATATTTTTTTGTTCATTCTTATTGTTGTTTTTGAATAAGTTTTGTTGTTTAATTTTATTTTTAATTTCTATTCGTTTAGGGCAACCACCAGAAGAGGCTGGATGACCTGTTTGTCCGCATAATACACATTTAGGTAGAATCATGTCAGTGGCATTCTGAGACTCCTCAATTTCTTGAGGGGGAGTTGTACAATTGTAAGATTTGTGACCGCGTTTCTTGCATTTGTCGCATTTGGGGAGTATCTGACATTCTTTAGGGTCATGATCCTCCCTGCATTTGACGCATCTTTTTTCTGAGTTGCAGTTAATTGCTAAATGCCCAACTCTTTGACACCTCTTACATTGAGGAATCTCAGAATTGTTGTTTTTTTCCCAGTAGACAATTTGATGTAATAATCTGTCTATTTTTTTTAAACTATTGACATTACTGCTAGGTGTTAAATGTACAGTGTATATTGGTAGGTTGGTATTAGTTTTTTTTTGATTTTTTAGTGGTGAAATTAATGACTTTTGTAAATTCTAGATTATCTACTTTTTTCGACAGTTTTTTGAGTTCATCTAGAATTTCTTGATTATCAAAGTTGCCTGCGAGGCCTTTGAGTAATGTTGTTTTCGGTTTTATGTTTGTTGGTGTATGTGTATAAAATTGAACATTATTATGTTTAAGTGTATTATTGATACTGTTGTAGTCATTCATCTTTTCAGTGTATAGTACGTGTTTGTTACCTTGAGCCTTAGTCGAGTAGTTGCCATGAAGTTCTTGGTTAGGTATCAGCTTGTCTTGTATCATCTTGATAGTCTCAGATGGTGCAGAATTGTGTATTAGAATTGGTGGTGGTTTCTTTGACTTGGTGCTGACCTCTGTTGGTGATTCTGGTATGCCCGAGTCGTTTAGTGTAATAAAGATATTATATCTGGCTCTGTTTCTTCTTTTGGTGTTGGTGAGTGATGGAAACTCTGATTGATTGTCGTTGTCGATGGTTATCACAATCTGTTGGTTTGCCCCTTGGTTGGTTTCCATAAACTGGATATCTTTTTGTGGATTTGTGTGTGTAGTGGTGCATGTACATGCGATACTAGTTTTTTTTTTGGTCCAAGATTATTATTTGTTTAAGATATTTCACAGTATCTTGGAGTTTTTGAACTTGTTTTTTGAGTGTTTCTACCTCTGTTGTTGAATTTGCCCATGCTTGGCTCGTACTAGCAAGTTCTTCTGATTTTTTATCGAATTCTGCTTTGATACTTGCAATTTCTTGTTGTAGCTTTTCATTAGATGCTTTTAGAATTTGTATTCTTTTTTGGCTGTTGTTGTTGTTAGCCATGTTGTTGTTTTTTTTTATATTCTGGGG